>NC_091173.1:14623939-14676439 GCF_040958095.1 Procambarus clarkii
CCCCCCCCTCCCCACCCACTCTCCCCCCCTCCCCAACCCCTCATTTATCATCTCTCACCCCACTCTCCCTCCTCTTTAAACACACCTCCCCCTTCTCTCCCAACTTACCACCCCTTTCTCTTCCCATTACTTCTCTTCCACAGCTTCCAACCCGTTCCTCTTCCACATCACCCCATTCACCCTTCCCCATCTCTTCCCCCACAGCATCCCTCATCTCCCTCCCCAGCATCCCTCACGCCCCACGTTACACATGAAGATAACGACACCAAGGAACCATATTCCTTTTGAGGAGTACAGGAGGAAGGAAGGAAGGAATTATCAAGGGAAAGCGCCAAACCATTACGACTATATAGCACTGGGAAGGGGTCAGAATAAGGATTTGGTGATGGGACGGGGGGAATGGAATGGTGTCCAACCACTTGGACGGTCGGGAATTGAACGCCGATCTGCATGAAGCGAGACCGTCGCTCTACCGTCCAGCCCAAGTGGTTAGGTGAGTACAGGAGACTCTCGATGAAGCCTGCTTGATGGGGTTCTGGGAGTTCTTCTACTCCCCAAGCCCGGCCCGAGGCCAGGCTCGACTCCCTAAGCAAAGGCAGCAGTGGTGGTGGTGGGGTGGGGGGGGGGGGGTTATCTACCTGTTATCATCATGGCTGATGAAGGTGGATGATGGGTTACCTTACCTTAACGTGAGGTTACCTAGGTGATGATAAGATATGCGACCTTCAAAGGGGTACCTGATCATCCCGGCTGTGAGTCATACGTCAGGCTGTGTGCAGCCGCGTGCAACAGCCTGGTTGACCAGACCACCAACCAGGAGGTCTGGTCAGAGACCGGGCCGTGGGAGGATGTTGATCCTCGGAATCATCGAACGGTAAAGGAAAGGTAATTTCAGGACAATATTAGCTCCTGGAAATTTCCAGGAGGAAACTCGTGGAAATTAGGCAAATAAGTGCAAGTATTCCCCAAAGGGAAGAAACAAGGCCCTTCACGACTCCCTAGAATTACTCAGAACTTTACAATTACGTAAATAAACAAAAAAAAAATATAAAAATAAATTCTTACTTTAATATTGGTAATATCGTGCTGTAATACAGAACGCGAATAAACGTAAAATCCACTTGGAAATAATGTGATTTTACAAGGAAATAGGACCAAAAGAGTCTTGTATTCTGAGGGTCCGCCCCTAAGCTAAGACCCCTTAGGTCCGCCCCCTTAAGGAGGACAAGATCCTCCAGGAATTTCCACCTCTTCTCTCTCTTACATATATTGGACCGTGGGTGAGAATAGCAGGAGTTGCAGTTACAGCTCCTCTCCTGTGCCAGGTAAGTCCTCTACGGGGTCACCATAGCCCGTGCTACTTGGAACTTGTTCCAAGTAGCTGAATCTATAATAACAACAACGAGAATAGCTGGAGCTGCCTCATCCCTTTGTGTGCGTGTATTTATACCTCAATAACCTTATCTCCCGGACGCAGGTTCGAATCCTCGTCACGGCCCTTGTGGATTTGTTCATTTGATGCATCTCGTTATTGTGATCTCTCTCTCTGTCTGTGTGTGTGTGTGTGTGTGTGTGTGTGTGTGTGTGTGTGTGTGTGTGTGTGTGTGTGTGTGTGTGTGTGTGTGTGTGTGTGTGTGTGTGTAAGAAGAGGAGGTCCTGGAGAAGGCAGGGCGGCCAACCTCACCGCCACTATCGCCTGGGCATGAACGGAAGACAAAGAACAGACACCGAGATACCGAGGAACATATTAATAGTGTTGTCAGTTGGTGTAGATGCAGAGTGGCCGGCTGGCCGCGCCCGAAGGCTCACAACCAGACGAGGCCATTGTTCCGGCCTCTTGATTGGTGGTCCTCTGTATTGTTTCGACGCCTTGATTTGTGGCTGGCCAGGACGCTTTGCATGGCGCGAGCTCCGGCGGTCGTAACTCACTCCTGATAACTTACAGTTTAAGATGAGCTTTCAACGCACGCCGTTGAAAGCTTCGCCGTTGAATGGGTTCGGGTTTAATTGCTTATCTTGAGAATGTTTCCCTTAAGGTGGTTCTGAGGATCACTGTGCCCCGCGGCCCGGTCTCTGCAAGCAGTTGTCGCAGGTCACTGCAAGCAGTCTTGACGTAATCACAACCCAGTTGATCTGGTACTTTATCTGGATTGTAGCTTGATGGGGTTCTGAGAGTTCTTCTACTCCCCAAGCCAGGCCAGGCTAGACTTGTGAAAGCTTGGTCCACCAGGCTGTTGCTTGGAGCGGCCCCTATAGTCACATCCACCACAGCCCAGTTGGTCCGGCACTTGAAGAAAACTTTCAAATTTTCTCTTGAAGACATCGACGTTTCTTCCGGCAATGTTTCTTATAGTTGCTGGGAGGATGTTGAACAACCGCGGACCTCTGATGTTTATACAGTGTTCTCAGATTGTGCCTATGGCACCTCTGCTCTTCGCTGGTTCTATTCTGCATTTTCTTCCATATCGTTCATTCCAGTACGTTGTTATTTTACTGTGTAGATTTGGTACTTGGCCCTCCAGTATTTTCCATGTGTATAATATTTGATATCTCTCTCGTCTCCTTTCTAGTGAGCACATTAGGAGAGCTCTGAGACGATCCCAATAATTTAGGTGTTTTATCTCGTCTATGCGTGCCGTATATGTTCTCTTTATTCCCTTTATTTCAGCAATCTCTCCTGCTCTGAAGGGGGAAGTGAGTACTGAGCAGTTCCCTGAATGGTTTAAAAGTCACCATCGTCCACAGCAATAGTGTGCTGACGTTTTAGGAATTGTAACTTTCAAACATATAATGGAGAAAGAAATTGCACTGAAAACTGCAAACAAGTACTGTTGAAAAACAGTACGTGGAAACATTGGGTCATGCGCGGTAATGAATGACGTTGTAATGACGATTCACGATTCATCGTAAGATTCGTAATTCAGATGAATTACGAATCTTCAGATGAATTTCAGATGAATCTTCAGATGAATTACGAATTCGTAATTCATCTGAATTACGAATCTTACGACACCTGTCCCATATTTCACCAGTCATGGCGGCTTTGTTTTCATTTATGAAACAATGAGCTCCGAAGCCCTGCAAATGTTGTTAATAATATACTTAAAAAGAGTGTAAAAAGTTTTCGAGCTCGTAAACTGCTTAATAAATGTAAACAAACTCGCCATCACAGGTGCCGTAGTAAGAAGTGGTTGGGGTAAATACTCCATGACTCGTGACCTTGATCACCTTGTGGTGGACTGGGCTAAGAAGGCTCGAGACACTCCCCCCCCCCTCCTCAAGGTAAGGTCCAGGTAAACCCAGGTAAACCCAGGTAAACACAGCACTTAAAAATCCAGACCCTTGCCCCGGGGAACGAGGACTGCTGATAACACTGTACTAACATACCTCCGGGGGCCGTGGTAACACCCGGAGATTAATCCAAAGTAAGCTACAGGTCTGGGGTAAATACTGGCATAGCCAAGAGGGAGAGTTCCCCCAGGGTGACGGTACCTGGCGGGAAAGTCCCTCTAGGGTATCTGGTGACGGTACCCCCAGGTACAGGTACACAGGGGTTCCCCACACCCCCAGGTACAGGTACACAGAGACTCCCTACACCCCCAGGTACAGGTACACAGAGACTCCCTACACCCCCAGGTACAGGTACACAGAGACTCCCTATACCCCCAGGTACAGATACACAGACTCCCTACACCCCCAGGTACAGGTACACAGAGACTCCCTATACCCCCAGGTACAGGTACACAGACTCCCTATACCCCCAGGTACAGGTACACAAGAGACTCCCTACACCCCCAGGTACAGGTACACAGGCTCCCCCACACCCCCAGGTACAGATACACTGGCTCCCCCACACCCCCAGGTACAGGTACACAGAGACTCCCTACACCCCCAGGTACAGATACACTGGCTCCCCCACACCCCCAGGTACAGGTACACAGGCTCCCCCACACCCCCAGGTACAGATACACTGGCTCCCCCACACCCCCAGGTACAGATACACAGGCTCCCCCACACCCCCAGGTACAGATACACAGGCTCCCCCACACCCCCAGGTACAGATACACTGGCTCCCCCACACCCCCAGGTACAGATACACTGGCTCCCCCACACCCCCAGGTACAGATACACTGGCTCCCCCACACCCCCAGGTACAGGTACACAGACTCCCTACACCCCCAGGTACAGGTACACAGGCTCCCCCACACCCCCAGGTACAGGTACACAGGCTCCCCCACACCCCCAGGTACAGATACACTGGCTCCCCCACACCCCCAGGTACAGGTACACAGAGACTCCCTACACCCCCAGGTACAGATACACAGAGGCTCCCCACACCCCCAGGTACACAGCGGTACACGGTACGGTGTACCATGTACCCACAGTACCACAACACCGCCAGACCCAGCAGTGAGTAAGGATGGTGATCCAGCAAGAACAACACCCTCCTCCCCCCCCCCCCCCTGCAGGTCAGGATGGTCGACGGGGCTAATAAAACCAGGCGATTTATGACTCTTGAGCTTCCGGCTCCTGGAGCATTCTCATCCCCCGAGCCCTCGTAAGCGAAAACAAGAAACAACTAAATCTGGAAACGTAACGGTCATACTTTTCGATACATACAATACATACATACATGCATACATACATGCATACATACATACATACATGCATACATACATACATACATACATACATACATACATACATACATACATACATACATACATACATACATACATACATACTTACAAGTCGAAGCTTGCCTCAGGCCGGGCTCGGGGGAGTAGAAGAACTCTAGAAACCTTCTCCAGGTATGCCCCAGGTATACTTAAAATTAACGGTCATATATAAAAGTAACGGACATATTTAAAAGTGACGGTCATATTTAAAAGTAACGGTCACATTTAAAAGTAACGGTCACATTTAAAAGTAACGGACATATTTAAAAGTGACGGTCATATTTAAAAGTAACGGTCACATTTAAAAGTAACGGTCACATTTAAAAGTAACGGTCACATTTAAAAGTAACGGTCACATTTAAAAGTAACGGTCATATTTAAAAGTAACGGTCATATTTAAAAGTAACGGTCATATTTAAAAATCGGGTCTAAAGCAATATTACAGAACTTAAAACAAAGAGTTCAAAAGGTAAAATGATTTACATTAGGTCTAAGGACTTTTCTAGAGGCCTACTGGAAACTATCCGCCCATTTTAGGCTTACCCAAGCCCCTCACGTCCCGAGGGTGACGACGCTGCCGTCATCTCGCCTAATAGGTCGTATTTCTTACGGAATCGGTCAATCGTATTAGTAAATATTAAAATATCGTAAAATTGACGTTTTCTATGCATCTCTTATCGATAGGTTGGGTGGGTTGATTAGGCTGGTACGTTAATGCTTGGGCAAAACGGCTGTATTTTCGATTTTGTGAAAATTTTGGTCTAAATTTTAATCTAAATTATGCACCTGCCTTGTTGATCTGTAGTTTACCTGTAGTCAATTTCTAGAGTTCCTCTACTCACTAAGGCTTAAGCTCTGGCCAGGCTTGTCCCAACCTCTTGGGCTGGACGGTAGAGCGACGGTCTGGCTTCATGCAGGTCGGCGTTCAATCCCCGACCGTCCAAGTGGTTGGGCACCATTCCTTTCCCCCCGTCCCATCTCAAATCCTTAACCTGACCCCTAAATAGGGGGGTAGAAATAGCCTAAGCTACTCTATCCCTTTGAGATGTATTTCTTGCTTATCTCAATAAACATACTTGAACTTGAACTTGACCCCTTCCCAGTTCTATATAGTCATAATGACTGGCGCTTACCCCTGATAGTTCATTTCATTCATTTCTGGCCAGGCTTACTTGGTTATATACAACTTGATCGGTTAGGCTGTTGCTTGCATTCATTTCATTCCTTTATTATGCACCCCATACCCATCCCGTGGGCGGTGATGAAAAGGGTTACAGGGGCACATAATGGGTTCAGAAACTCAACCCCAGAGTTCGTTTAGCTAATTCTTTTATTTTTTTGCATGGATATTCCGGCGCGGGGCCTAAGCCTCTGGCTGGCCCCACTTGCTTAGTTCAGCAGGCGTAGAGGCTCACAACAGTCACTATACAAGGCACTTTACATCTATGGTGAGTCACACAGTTACTAGTCTTGCTCCACACCCACCCAACTGGGCGGCAGCTTTACAGTCATGTGCTCCACACCCACCCAACTGGGCTGCAGCTTTACAGTCATGTGCTCCACACCCACCAAACTGGGCGGCAGCTTTACAGTCATGTGCTCCACACCCACCCAACTGGGCGGCAGCTTTACAGTCATGTGCTCCACACCCACCCAACTGGGCGGCAGCTTTACAGTCATGTGCTCCACACCCACCCAACTGGGCGGCAGCTTTACAGTCATGTGCTCCACACCCACCCAACTGGGCGGCAGCTTTACACTCATGTGTTCCACACCCACCCAACTGGGCGGCAGCTTTACAGTCATGTGCTCCACACCCAGCCATCTGGGCGGCAGCTTTACAGTCATGTGCTCCACACCCACCCAACTGGGCGGCAGCTTTACAGTCATGTGCTCCACACCCACCCAACTGGGCGGCAGCTTTACACTCATGTGCTCCACACCCACCCAACTGGGCGGCAGCTTTACACTCATGTGCTCCACACCCACCCAACTGGGCGGCAGCTTTACAGTCATGTGCTCCACACCCACCCAACTGGGCGGCAGCTTTACAGTCATGTGCCCCACACCCACCCAACTGGGCGGCAGCTTTACAGTCATGTGCTCCACACCCACCCAACTGGGCGGCAGCTTTACAGTCATGTGCTCCACACCCACCCAACTGGGCGGCAGCTTTACAGTCATGTGCTCCACACCCACCCAACTGGGCGGCAGCTTTACACTCATGTTGCCCGCAGCGGCCCAAGGCTCATAGTGTCCCTACAACACAACTGATCAAGCGCTTCCTGTTGGACTTTGTACAACTGCCTCTTGAAAACATCCTACCCACGACAGAGGGCCTGACGGGCGAGTGGACAGCGCTCGGGGTTCGTAGTCCTAAGGTTCCGGATTCGATCCCCGGCGGAGGCGGAAACAAATGGGCAGAGTTTCTTTCACCTTTCGTTTCTTTCACAGGGGTGGCCTCGTAGCCTGGTGGATAGCGCGCAGGACTCGTAATTCTGTGGCGCGGGTTCGATTCCCGCACGAGGCAGAAACAAATGGGCAAAGTTTCTTTTACCCTGCCCCTGTTACCTAGCAGTAAATAGGTACCTGGGAGTTAGTCAGCTGTCACGGGCTGCTTCCTGGGGGTGGAGGCCTGGTCGAGGACCGGGCCGCGGGGACTTTAAGCCCCGAAATCATCTCAAGATAACAACAAACAGAGGAATCTGACCGACCGACCGACCGACCGAGCCACGTGATAAGGCAGTAGTACGGACTGACGCGCACGGGAGACATCTCCCGTCACGCAGGGTGCAGTCGCGCCTCCACAGATCTCCAGTATCAGCTCTTGATACTGGTAATGGCTAAAAAAGGGCCACCACTTACGGGCTATTCATGCCCGTGCCACCATTTGGGTGGCTTAATCTTCATCAATCAATCAATTACTTGTGTAAAGGAGGAAATGTATATGTTTATCTCTCAGAATGTTTGGTAATATGTTTATTGTTTGTGATGTGTGTATATGTATGTATTAACACGACGTACTGAACGGGGTGAGAATAGCTTGAGCTACCTCATCCCTTTGTGTGTATTTTACCTCAATAAACTTATTTCAATTTCAAATTTCAATCAATCAATCGACTGACGCGCCCCACTAGGCCAAGAGCGGGGGGGGGGGGGGGGGTCAGTGGTTAACACCCAGCTGCTGAGACTATCTGAGGTCACCAGCCACCACCAATGGCCCCAATTTACCCCACGGGGACCCTTTTGGACTAATGAGGCGTGCGATACCTAGCCACCAACCTATACTAACCCATCCCTGTCCCTCTGCCTCTCCTCTCCATCCCATCTCCATCTCCTGGGACCGTAGACCACCGCCGCGCCATCTATATTAAAAGCTCTCAATAAAGATGGGGAGAAAGGCTCGTCTATTCACCGGTTGAGTAACAATAAAGGAGAAAATAATTCTAAATAAAATACAAAATGAAGAAAAGGTGTACCAGTAGAGACTCAACCATTACAGTGTCCCAGTAGATACTGGGGGCATTACCCCTTTTTCTTATTCTTACCTTCCCTCTTATTCTTGCCTTTTGTCTCCTCCCTGCTCTTCACCTGTCTATCTCACTCTCTCACCTTCTGTATCAGTCTCTTCCTTTCTCTCCTCCTGTCACACGGCGTGATAATGGTCCCGAACGGACCATTAACTGAGCTGACGTGGAGAGCGCGGGCTCACCATAGCCCGTGCTACATGGCCACTTCGCGTTCACAGTTAAATTGTTCAATCAATCTAAATCAATCTAAATCTAAAAACAACAACAACAACTCCCCTCATCACAATAGACTTGAGAATGGTCCAAGACGGACCGAAACGTCGTCGTCCCTTCATCTTCTAGTGTGCGGTCTGGTCAACCCAATAGCAACTCTTTAGGTACTTATTTACTGCTAGACAGAGACATCACGTGTGTGTGTGGACAAATGGCCCAAACGGCTCGTCTTGCGTGGGACTCGAACCCCGGGCATGTGTGTGTGTGTGATCACTGCTTAAAATGTTTACCAGTTAATCCATTGGAATTTTCCCCCACTCTAACCCTACATCCTCCGCCCCCCCGCTCACCGCATTTGTGGTCCTCTCGCTGACCTGACCTGACCTGACCTGACCTGACTGTAAGTCTGGACAATCCATCAATCACCAGTAGGTATCTGGAAGATCACAAAAAGGATTCGGCGCACCACAGGAGGGGAGTCTGGGCATCAACCACCCACAATTTAAGGTCTCGACCAAAACACTTTCTAGTGTCCAACTAAACAATCAACCACCTGTCAAACAATCAACCCACCTGTCAAACAATCAACCCACCTGTCAAACAATCAACCCACCTCTCAAACAATCAACCCACCTATCAAACAATCAACCCACCTCTCAAACAATCAACCCACCTCTCAAACAATCAACCCACCTCTCAAACAATCAACCCACCTGTCAAACAATCAACCCACCTGTCAAACAATCAACCCACCTCTCAAACAATCAACCCACCTCTCAAACAATCAACCCACCTCTCAAACAATCAACCAACCTCTCAAACAATCAACCAACCTCTCAAACAATCAACCACTTTAAGCCAGCCAACTCATCAGCGAGTCACCTCTCGACCAGCCAAACCCTCGTCGGATAATCAACTCCATCAATCAGACCTCCAATCAACTCTCGCCTAGACTCAGCCCTCAAATGAACTACGAGCTAACATCACCTGTAACACCAGAGGACATCACCTTCCTCAGCTGGGAGGGGGGGGGGAGGGAGGAGGATCACGGGGGGGGGATAAGGAATGGGGTTAGCAAGGTGGGGGGGGGGGGCAGGATGGGAAGGGGGGGGGAGTGGGGGGGGGGGGAGGAGGATGGAGCGTGAAGCCTTCGCCAGCTTAAGGAGAGATAAGGAGGAGATAAGGTTGTGTTTGTCGTCCTCTCTTCATCTTATGTGGTTGCAGGGTTGAGCGGCTGTTCCTGGTCCCCGCCTCCTTCCAAATGTTGCTTAGTTTGAATGCAACTACTCGGTTTTCCCACAATTTTCTTTCCGTACTGATATTTATAGACATGAATCGAGTTAGCTTCGAACACTGCACAAGTCTTAACACATTCCACTCATTAACATAATTATATCTACTTCCAAAAATCTTCATCTTGAAGGTGCCACCCTCGCCTACCTGAGGGCTGGGATCACCGCTCATGTTACATATCATTAATAAATACTACAAACACTACCAATAATACCTACGAAATGTAGTGAATGGCCATTATCCATACCTCCAAGCAACAGCCTGGTGGACCAAACTCTCACAAGTCGAGCCTGGCCTCGGGTCGGGCTTGGGGAGTAGAACAACTCCCAGAACCCCATCAACCAGGTATCAACCAGGTGTATGGATAATGGCCATTTCAATAGCGCTAGGCGCTAGCAATATCTATTACTAGAATTAAGAATTCGTTATAGATAACAAATTTAGTGCCAACTACTAGGATCCGTCAACTAGGAACTGGGTGAAAAGGAGCTAGTTAATAGCACAAATAATGGGAACTAGGTGAAAGGAACTGCTAAACTACGAGAGGCAATGGTGCTAATGACGAGTCGAGTACCTGTGTTTACACACAGAGGTGCCGACACGGCAACAGAGGCGCCGACACGGCAACAGAGGCAAGGACACGGCGACATAAGACGCCAGAACAAGACAACTTAAGAGGACCCCTCAAGAGGACCCCTCAAGAGGAAGGGAGACAGTAATTGAATAGCAGGGAGAGGCCCTGGCGTGTATTAATGCCTTTGGAGTGAGTTTGTAGGCAGACAGCGACCTCCTCCTCCTTCTGGGCCTGTTACTTCGTACTATGTCCTAACCATTCTTATACGCCAACCCACTCCTATACCACAGCCCACTCCTATACCACAACCCACTCCTATACCACAACCCACTCTTATACCACAACCCACTCTTATACCACAGCCCACTCCTTTACCACAACCCACTCCTATACCACAACCCACTCTTATACCACAACCCACTCTTATACCACAGCCCACTCTTATACCACAACCCACTCCTATACCACAGCCCACTCTTATACCACAACCCACTCCTATACCACAGCCCACTCTTATACCACAACCCACTCTTATACCACAGCCCACTCCTATACCACAACCCACTCCTATACCACAACCCACTCTTATACCACAACCCACTCTTATACCACAGCCCACTCTTATACCACAACCCACTCCTATACCACAGCCCACTCTTATACCACAACCCACTCCTATACCACAACCCACTCCTATACCACAACCCACTCCTATACCACAGCCCACTCTTATACCACAACCCACTCCTATACGCCAAGCCACTGTCTGGCCTCTACTATTTAAACATCTAAAATAGTCAACAAGGCATAAATGACCCCCACTATTTTGTGTTTATCAATACCTTTCCTCTTATAGTTCTCTCGTATTTCCCCTCTTGTTTCTTCCCCATTCCCATCTCCTCTTTCCTTCTCTCTCTTGTGATTCTCATAACGCCAGACTGCGAGGAGCGGCGTCTAACAGCCTGGTTAACCAGGGCACCAAAGCACGTGGATCCTTGGAACCTTGTCAAGGCAATTCCAAATTCCCCTCCCCCCCTATCTTTCTCCTCCATCTCCCCTTCTCTTTCTTTCTCTTTCATCTTCCCCCTCCTTCCTTTATCTTTCATCTCCCCTCTCTTGATTCCCCATATCCCTATCTCTCTATTGGTTCTACGCCCCATCTCCCTCTACACACACTCGACCCCAACCACAAGAGATAAATAGATAACATGGATACATATATGAATGTGTTCTTGAGAGACGCAAATTGTCTCTCTCTTCAGTGCAACCCTGATTGATCAGGCCGGGGCGCTGCCACCAATGAGCGGATGTAAACAGCGCAAGTTGCATAGCAATATATTAAGCCTTTTAGAAGCCTCTAATACATGTCGTGGAAACAAGGAGCAGCAGTCCGTCAACACCAGTGATCCCGTACGACACCAACAGCAGTCCGTCAACACCAGTGATCCCGTACGACACCAGCAGCAGTCCGTCAACACCAGTGATCCCGTACGACACCAGCAGCAGTCCGTCAACACCAGTCATCCCGTACGACACCAGCAGCAGCCCGTTAACCCCCGCGCCGCCAGCTGCACGATAACAACCTAGCGACCACCAGGACGACGACACCCAGCTGCTCCTCCTTCGGGGCCGCAGTCACAACACGCCAGGAATTAATTTCGCTCCAGCGGCACCACCAACAAGCCTGTGAGGAACCTGTTGGGGGAAGATGACTGCCCGCCGCCTCACTATATATACACACATACCCTGGGCACGCTGTGGGGCACCAAGCAGGGCATGGTACTCGTTAACGCCCGCCAGACCCCGACATTCCTCTGACTCACGCGCCAACTGTAACCGACAACTATGCCGCCCTCTGATGGCGGGAACATCTTGAAAATACACCATCACACTTTACACACACAGGCGCCCTTGTTGACGTATGGAGGAGACCTTGTTTACGTACGGAGGAGACCTTGTTTACGTACGGAGGAGACCTTGTTTACGTACGGAGGAGACCTTGTTTACGTACGGAGGAGACCTTGTTTACGCATGGAGGAGACTTTGTTTACATATGGTGGAGACTTTGTTTACGTATGGAGGAGACTTTGTTTACGTATGGAGGAGACTTTGTTTACGTATGGAGGAGACCTTGTTTACGTATGGAGGAGACCTTGTTTACGTATGGAGGAGACCTTGTTTACGTATGGAGGAGACCTTGTTTACGTATGGAGACCTTGTTTACGTACGGAGGAGACCTTGTTTACCTACAGGAGACCTTGTTTACGTACGGAGGAGACCTTGTTTACGCATGGAGGAGACCTTGTTTACGTACGGAGACCTTGTTTACGTACGGAGGAGACCTTGTTTACGTACGGAGGAGACCTTGTTTACGTACGGAGGAGACCTTGTTTACGTACGGAGGAGACCTTGTTTACGTACGGAGGGGACCTTGTTTACGTACGGAGGAGACCTTGTTTACGTATGGAGGAGACCTTGTTTACGTACGGAGGAGACCTTGTTTACGTACGGAGGAGACCTTGTTTACGTACGGAGGGGACCTTGTTTACGTACGGAGGAGACCTTGTTTACGTATGGAGGAGACCTTGTGAACGTATGGAGGAGACCTTGTTTACGTATGGGAGACCTTGTTTACGTATGGAGGAGACCTTGTTTACGTATGGAGGAGACCTTGTTTACGTATGGAGGAGACCTTGTTTACGTATGGAGGAGACCTTGTTTACGTATGGAGGAGATCTTGTGAACGTATGGAGGAGATCTTGTGAACGTATGGAGGAGAGAGAGATATCAAATAATATACACCTGGAAGATACTGAAGGGACAGGTCCCAAATCTACACAGTAAAGTAACAACATACTGGAGTGAACGATATGGAAGAAAATGCAGAATAGAACCAGTGAAGAGCAGAGGTGCCATAGGCACAATCAGAGAACACTGTATAAACATCAGAGGTCCGCGGTTGTTCAACGTCCTCCCAGCAAGCAAAAGAAATATTGCCGGAACAACCGTGGACATCTTCAAGAGGAAACTAGATTTATTCCTCCAAGGAGTGCCGGACCAACCGGGCTGTGGTGGGTATGTGGGCCTGCGGGCCGCTCCAAGCAACAGCCTGGTGGACCAAACTCTCACAAGTCAAGCCTGGCCTCGGGCCGGGCTTGGGGAGTAGAACAACTCCCAGAACCCCATGAACCAGGTATCAACCTTGTTTGCGCATGGAGGAGACCTTGTTTACGTATGCAGGAGACCTTCTTAACATACGGAGACCTTATTTACGTACGGAGGAGACCTTGTTTACGTACGAAGGACTTGTTTACGTACGGAGACCTAAGGATATCAGGTATCCATAAAACTACCTGAAACGCTTTGCGTAATAGTGGCTTTAGGCATTGTATGTACTAGCTCTATCTATGAATCCATCAACTTTTGTATTTCACCTTGTATGTATGTACTTTACCTGAATAAATATTTGTATTTTGTAATTGTGTTTTAAGGAGTTGATCAGGTAACCTCAAGGAAAGGTATTCTGAACAACCACGGACCTCTGATTGACCAACCACAGTGTTCTCTGATTGTGCCTATGGCACCCCTGCTCCTCACTGGTTCTCTTCTGCATTTTCTTCCATATCGTTCACTCCAGTATTTTCCACGTATATATTATTTGATCTCTCTCGTCTCTCTCTCTCTCTCTCTCTCTCTCTCTCTCTCTCTCTCTCTCTCTCTCTCTCTCTCTCTCTCTCTCTCTCTCTCTCACACACACACACACACACACACACACACAATACAGAAGAAAGAGGTGATATGATCACTACGTACAAAATAGTAACAGGAATTGATAAAATCGATAGGGAAGATTTCCTGAGACCTGGAACTTTAAGAACAAGAGGTCATAGATTTAAACTAGCTAAACACAGATGCCGAAGAAATATAAGAAGATTCACTTTCGCAAACAGAGTGGTAGACGGTTGGAACAAGTTAGGTGAGAAGGTGGTGGAGGCCAAGACCGTCAGTAGTTTCAAAGCGTTATATTTTTTTTTTTTTTTTTAGATATATACAAGAGTTGTTACATTCTTGTACAGCCACTAGTACGCGTAGCGTTTCGGGCAGGTCCCTGGAATACGATCCCCTGCCGCGAAGAATCGTTTTTTCATCCAAGTACACATTTTACTGTTGCGTTAAACAGAGGCTACGGTTAAGGAATTGCGCCCAGTAAATCCTCCCCGGCCAGGATACGAACCCATGACATAGCGCTCGCGGAACGCCAGGCGAGTGTCTTACCACTACACCACGGAGACTCATATGACAAAGAGCGCTGGGAAGACGGGACACCGCGAGCGTAGCTCTCATTCTGTAACTTCACTTAGATAATTACACACACACACACACACACACACACACACACACACACACACACACACACACACACACACACACACACACACACACACACAGGTCAGCAAACTAACACATAAGCTAAACACATTAATGAACAGAGAAATTGGGTTTCATGTTTATTTGTTTGTGGTCCGTTATTAACACACCTCATTACCTTGCTGCGACCAGCTCCCATGGTGGGGCCACACGCTGTGGCGACCAGCTCCCATGGTGGGGCCACACAGTGTGGCGACCAGCTCCCATGGTGGGGCCACACGCTGTGGCGACCAGCTCCCATGGTGGGGCCACACAGTGTGGCGACCAGCTCCCATGGTGGGGCCACACGCTGTGGCGACCAGCTCCCATGGTGGGGCCACACAGTGTGGCGACCAGCTCCCATGGTGGGGCCACACGCTGTGGCGACCAGCTCCCATGGTGGGGCCACACGCTGTGGCGACCAGCTCCCATGGTGGGGCCACACGCTGTGGCGACCAGCTCCCATGGTGGGGCCACACGCTGTGGCGACCAGCTCCCATGGTGGGGCCACACAGTGTGACGACCAGCTCCCATGGTGGGGCCACACGCTGTGGCGACCAGCTCCCATGGTGGGGCCACACGCTGTGGCGACCAGCTCCCATGGTGGGGCCACACGCTGTGGCGACCAGCTCCCATGGTGGGGCCACACGCTGTGGCGACCAGCTCCCATGGTGGGGCCACACAGTGTGGCGACCAGCTCCCATGGTGGGGCCACACCAGCCTCCTGAACTATCCAACATGGTCGCTGGGAATTGCTGTTTGGCGCCGACTGACAGCGGCTTGCCAAGATTTTCCCGTGAGAATATTTTAATTGGTGGAATTAAAAGAAAGAGAGAGAGAGAGAGAGAGAGAGAGAGAGAGAGAGAGAGAGAGAGAGAGAGAGAGAGAGAGAGAGAGAGAGAGAGAGAGAGAGAGAGAGAGAGAGAAACAGAGAGAGAGACAGAGAGAGAGAGAGAGAGAGAGAGAGAGAGAGAGAGAGAGAGAGAGAGAGAGAGAGAGAGAGAGAGAGAGAGAGAGAGAGAGAGAGAGAGAGAGAGAGAAACAGAGAGAGACAGAGAGAGACAGAGCGCTCACTGACTCACTGCATATTTACCTACCTACCCACCTGCATATCTAAAATACCTGTTTACCTGTAGTCTGTCTCGAGAGTTCTCCTCATCATCAACCCCCCCCCCCCGGTCCCCCCTCCCTCTGGCTACTCTTGCCTGACTACCTACCCAGCGGTCTGTCCCTCCACCGGACCGATCGACTCCCAGGTAGAGTGATGTACACTCCTTCAAGTGTTCTCGTGCCCTCGTGCCCCCGGGGGCATGCAATCACGTGATCACTGCCCCCGCTAACACACACCTCAGCTGCCAATCACCTTCTCCCGGGAGAGCAATGTTCTTGTCTCTGAGGCGCTGACTCATTTTCTTAGCTCACCTTGAGGTGGTTCCTAGGACCTGCGTCCCCGCGGTCTCTTGATCTGCCCGACTGATTGATGCTCCGATCACGCCAATTGATGGTTGCCGCCACACGCAGTTGAAGCTAATAATAACAGCCTGGTCAATCTAGTCCTCTCTTGAGCATAGTAAGACGCTTTGTCATTCAGCAGGAAGGTGTTGAGGAGTCTAGGATCCCTTAATGTCTAAGGAGGAGCCTTTCCCGCTAGGAAAGGCTCCTAAAACAGGAGGTAGGAGGCTGCTCCTGTACCTCCTGCCTATGGAAAAGCAAGTCCCCAAACGGTATTGATAGGTAAGCGCGCGCGCACACACACAAGGGTAAATAGGTCAGAACGCGTTGTAAGTAAAATGTACGCGAACATTTAGGTAAGTAAGCAGTCACAGGTCAGCAGACACAGGTCAGCAGGCACAGGTCAGCAGACACAGGTCAGCAGACACAGGTCAGCAGGCACAGGTCAGCAGGAACAGGTCAGCAGGCACAGGTCAGCAGGCACAGGAGCAGATGGGTGTAAGTGTAAGCTGTGTAAGCAGAGCGCATCGTGCGCACGGCTCCTGCTCGCCGTGTTCCATACCTGACAACACTTATCTGATACTTCCATTAACAAGCAGGCTGCCATGGTAGTATTATTTAATTTCAGTACTATTTATGGTTAACACCCAAGACGGTATTTACGGTGAACCTTTTCAATTGGTACTTGTAGTGGGAGATTGCTACAGATCCCGTACTCACCTAGTTGTGCTTGCGGGGGTTGAGCTCTGCTCTTTGGGCCCGCCTCTCAACTGTCAATCAACTGTTACTAACTACTAACTATTTTTTTTCCCACCACACACACACTCACCCACCCAGGAAGCAGCCCGTAGCAGCTGTCTAACTCCCAAGTACCTATTTACTGCTAGGTAACAGGGGGCATCAGGGTTAAGGAAACTCTGTCCATCTGTCTCCGCCGGGTGCGGGGATCGAACCCCGGTACCTAGGTCTAGGAGTCTAGAGCGCTGTCCACTCGGCCACCCAGCTCCGGCCACGTAAGAGATTGTCACTGATCAAGTCTGACCGAGTTTAGACCAGCTGTACCACGACCCTAACTAGGCCATTCAGTTCAAACGAATGGCCTAGTTAGGGCCATTAGGCCTAGTTAGGCCTAGTTATCATCTGCCCTTATGATTGCAATACAATGTGAGCCGATAACAGCAATCTTACCTCAAGGTAATCAACCTAGAATTTACCTAGAACACTCTAGTGTTCGAAATGGAATGAAATTGACCACTAGAAAGTGTTCTATTAATTCAATTATTAAAAAAAACGAACAATGGTTTACCTGCAATCGTTTGAAATTATATGGGTTTACTCGGGCGAAACGTCCTGAGGCAAGACTTAATTTATCTTGATCAGTGAGGCTGTTGTTAGCTGCAGCGGGTATGCCCATCACGACCCACTCTGATTGCACACCATCTGAAGGAATTCGCTCAGTTTCTTCTTGAATACCTCCACCCTAGTCCCACCTAAGTCCGAGGACCGACTGCCAGCCACCACAACCTGGTTGGTACGGCACTTCTGGGCGATCCACCCTGAAGCCAACGTCAGGTAGACGCCAGGTAGATAGAATGCCTCATCTAAGCAATCATAACTCTCTGAATACAGAGGTAATACAGCTTCTCATTGCCTGACTCAGCATCGACCTACCCACCTGTTGGCAGGTAGACAGGAATCTACCATTATAGACAGGACCATTATAGACAGGAGTCTATCATTAGTCTCAGCACTAATTCATCAACACCTTTCGTAACCTGTCCTCAATAATCGCGGTTTTGTTTACATTTATTAAACAGTGTATGTATGGGCCCTGTTACCTAGAAGTAAATAGGTACCTGGGAGTTAGTCAGCTGTCACGGGCTGCTTCTTGAGGGGGGGGGGGGAGGAGATAGCAGTTAGTAACACTTGATTGACAGTTGAGAGACGGACCGAAAGAGCAAAGCTCAACCCCCGCAAACACAACTAAGTGAATACACACACACACAGAACCTGTCCCCACAAGCCCACATCAAAAGAATATCATCAGCGGCACATGCTAGACTAGCCAACATAAGAACTGCCTTTAGAAACGTGTGTATGGAATCGTTCAGGACCCTGCATACCACTTATGTCAGACCAATCCTGGAGTATGCAGCTCCAGCCTGGACTCCATACCTAGTTAAACACAAGTCAAAGTCAAGAAAAAAACAGTTGATTGACTGACAGTTGAGAGGCGGACCGAAAGAGCAAAGCTCAACCCCCGCAAACACAACTAGGTGAATACACACACACACACACACACACACACACACACACACACACACACACACACACACACACACACACACACACACACACACACACACACACACACCATGAGTGAGAATAAATGCAAAAGTGTCGTACTGTGTGTTATGTAAATACTTGATGGAATCTAAGTGGATGGGCGTGGATGGGCGGGGATGAGTACGTGGATGAGTGAGTGGATGAGTGAGTGGATGAACCACTGCACACAGGCCGTAACCGCCCCCCCCCTGACAGTAACTCCCCCCCCCCCCCACTACAGTAACACCACCTCCAAACTGGTTCACTAACTACCACGTGTCGCAATAAACCACACGAATAAAACTGGTTTTATTACCATAAACTTAACAGTTATCGAAAGTAGAAGGGAACTTGGCTCTACAAGAGACTTTTATGGAGAAAGATCTCCATTATTGGCACTGTGTGTGTGTGGTTTTTTTTTTTTTATCCCAGTGGTAGGACGGAAGCTTTTGGGCAACATTTCCTTTCACGTGATATAACAAGTGAAAGGTGACAGGTGTGTCTGTATAACACTCACACTCACACACACAGCCACTAGGGGCCGGTGGCTGACTGGACAGCACGCTGGACGCGTGATCCTGTGGTCCCGGGTTCGATTCCCGGCGCCGGCGAGAAACAATAGGCAAAGTTTCTTTCACCCTGATGCCCCTGTTACCTAGCAGTAAATAGGTACCAGGGAGTTAGTCAGCTGTCACGTGCTGCTTCCTGGGTGTGTGAGGGGGGGGGGAAGTTAATAGTTAGTTACAGTTGACTGATTGACAGTTGAGAGGCGGGCCAAAAGAGCAGAGCTCAACCCCCGCAAGCACAACTAGGTAAATACAACTTGGTGAATACACACACAGGGAAATACATCTAAATACACATAGATACAACAACACTCGTTCCGTGTCAACTGAGGGAGGATTGACTGGGCACCAATCCTTAACCGTTCGCCCCTGTTCACCCAGCAGTAATTGGGTTAAACTAGTAGAGTAAGGTTTACCATGAGCTATGGGAAGGGAAAACTCTCAGCCTGCTAACAATACACAATCCATGTACAAAACATGAACTTCACCCATCAAGCAGTCCACAATCAACCCTATTGGCATAATTATCCTCGGAGGGGATTGAACTCGGACCTGTATAATACATGGAGGTCGTTCTACAGGTTCCGAGATTAATTTCCCCGCGTGAAATCTTAAATTTGACTTCTTAATGTGCAAAAATCCATTTTTTTTTTTGTATAGGCGTCTTAATTGTGCTTATAAGTACTTTCGTAACAGGATTACAGGTGGACTCTCGAGTACACACAGGTAAACCCCAACATTAACGGTATGCAAATTAGTTAAGACGTTCACTTGTTTTATTGTGTTGACTCCGGCGGGGCAGCCCCGGGTTTGTTGATTCACGTGATCAACCAGGCTGTGATGTATGCGTCAGACGGCGAGCAGCTACGTCTAACATTGCCTGGCCAGAGACCGGGCCGCAGGAACATTGATCCCCGGAACCTACACACAAGGTAAACACAAGGAAAGGTGCCTCTTCCACATATCTCTCATACTCTCACATCTCTCATACTTTCCCACACTCATATTCAAAGTCTCTCTCTCTCTCTCTCTCTCTCTCTCTCTGTCTGTCTGTCTGTCTGTCTGTCTGTCTGTCTGTCTGTCTGTCTGTCTGTCTGTCTGTCTCTCTCTCTCTCTCTCTCTCTCTCTCTCTCTCTCTCTCCCATACTGTCACATCTCTCTCTCTCTCTCTCCCATACATTCACATTTTCTTTCTCCCCATCTTCTCTTTCCCCTCCCTCCCTCCCTTCTACTGCTCCTACCTTTCTTCCCACCCTTAACCCTCCCCTCCCTCCCCTCACACCTAGGCCTCACTCTCCCCTCTCACTCCCTCTTCCCCTCACCAGGATTATTGTCTTTGGAGACGCGTCCTGTTGAGCCTTAATTAAGAACTAAGATGAGTCAGGAAACACTACCTGTGGGAGGAGAGAGAGAGAGAGAGAGCTTGAACTGCTCTCTCTCTCCCCCCCCCCCCTCTCTCTCTCTCTCTCTCTCTCTCTCTCTCTCTCTCTCTCTCTCTCTCTCTCTCTCTCTCTCTCTCTCTCTCTCACCCTTCAACTATTCAAGATGGGTGCCGGTGTTGGGGCTGTCGTGGACTCTCAGATATTAAACACGACATGAACAAAGGTTTCTCTCTCAAATAAAGGGAATTACTTTTAATCCTAT
This sequence comes from Procambarus clarkii, assembly GCF_040958095.1. Classification (NCBI taxonomy): domain Eukaryota; kingdom Metazoa; phylum Arthropoda; class Malacostraca; order Decapoda; family Cambaridae; genus Procambarus; species Procambarus clarkii. The sequence continues at coordinate 14,644,623 of NC_091173.1, forward strand.
TACTCGAAGGGAACAAAAGATAATTCTGAAAGAAAAAATGAATTTTTACATTAATTTAAAGACTGGATTCAGAACAAAAAATTAAATGTTAAAAAACGTGTATTTAATTTTATCTAGTGATGCGAAACATTATATTTTTTATATTAAAAGACAAAATAAGTTAGAAAATAAGAAAATAATAAGAAAATACGCATATTTTTTATATAACTAAACTATCTATTCCTTCCAGAACCTTCCTTGTATTGGTTCCGTGAATCCATGTCCCGGCAGCCCGGTCTCTCTCTGACAAGCCCTACTGGAACAGTACTCAGCGCAGTCGAGTCACAACCCAGTGGACCCGGGTTCGACACCCGGGCAGAAGACGACGACTGAACAGTTTTCCTTGCAACTGATGCCTTTGTTCACCTAGCAGTCAAGAGAGGTATCAAGAGGGGTGTGGGGGGGGGGGGGGGGGGAATGAGACGATGGGCCTAGGGGGGGGGAGGGGGGAACTGTAACTAAGCCTATCAAGCCTCCAAGTCCCCACCACGGACAATACGTGTACGTATGTACGTGTACGTATGTACGTGTACGTGTGAACGTGTAGGTGTGAACGTCCGTGCGTGAGTGAAAGCGAACGTTCGTGTTTTCTTAATGCTTATGAAACACTAAATTAACACAACACATTGTATACAGAGAGACACACGACTGATGACCTGAAGGACAGAACAACAGAACCCACCAGCTGGGTGGTACGATCCAGGTACAGCCCCTTGTAAACACCTGTACCAACTAGCAGGTGTTTACAAGGAGGAGGTAACAAGGTAACAAGGAGCCTAGGAGGCTCCTTGTTACTGCTCCAAGGAGGATCCTTGTTACCCCGTGGTTACCTTGGTGTTGATCCTTATAGGCCTACGCTCTTAAGACGACCCCTCACGACCTCCCCCCCCCCCCCAACGACACCTCCATACCCTAACTACTCCCCATCACCCCCCACCCCTACACCTCCCTTAACCCCCCCTCCACCGTTCCCAAACTCGAGAAAGAACTCGTCAAACACCTCCAAAAAAATATCTGATCAACCAGGCTGTGATTCATACGTTAGGCTGCGAGCAGCTGCGTCCAACAGCCTGCTTGACCAGACGACCCACTGGCAGGCCTGGTCGGAGAGACCGGACCGCGGGGGGCCGTTGCTCCCCGGAACCTCCACCAGGTAGCCACAAGGTAGGTAGGCAGGTAGACCTCCCCCCCCCCCTCTCACGAAGAGTCTCACTAGATATCTTCCTTCGAAAAAACAGGTTTTATCACTTCATTAAGAGAGAGAGAACGGAGACGGGTGTTGGTATGGGCGCCGGAGGAGGGAACACTGACCCTTGGAGCCTGGTGCCACAGGGGCGGTAGTGGGCGTGCGCCGCCTCCCCCCACCTGGACAGAGGTACACCTGTAATTACTGCAAGACGGTGGCACGACTCCTCACGACCCCGGCCACAGGATCGTGCCGACGCCAGTAGCAACAGTTTGACAGGTCACAAGCTTTATGACGGCGGGGGGAGGAGGAGGGGGGGGGAGGGAAGAGGCCTGTTCCCGTGATTCTCTCAGCCAACCACCTTTAAGATTTTGGTACAAGAAGGTCTTCAGATACATGGTCTTCTCCGAGTACTCTTTATTTTCTTCTCTGAGGCTATGGGTCCCTACACTTGCACAAGAGGCGATAACCCTTTTAGGGATACAAAAATATATATATATAAACAATGGCTATTTAAAACACCAGACCACGCAAGAGAGGTGTTTATGTTCGAGGACTTACCTGGAACATACCTGGAACGGGTTTCGGGAGTTGTTCTACTCGCCCGAGCCCGGCCCGAGGCCAGGCTTGACTTGTGTGAGAGTTTGGTCCACCAGGCTGTTGCTTGGAGCGGCCCGCAGGCCCACATACCCACCACAGCCCGGTTGGTCCGGCCCGTGTATGAGAGCGCCGGTACACAAGACACACCTGTAAGGTCTCCCCCCCCACACCTGTGTCCTATAGAGCTTGTGAGTGCGGACCAACACACACACACTCCAGACTGTTGCGTCACCTTCTAAATACACCAGAGTGCAGGCCTTTCCCAAGTTCCTGTGGGGGGGGGGGGGTACCGGGAAGAGGGAGAGGGAGAGGCAGTACCGGGAAGAGGGGAAACTCACAGGAGGAATCGGGATTACTTTAAGGCAGCGACGACAAGATAAAAGAATATTGCGACAAAGAGAAGGAAGGAAGGAGGAACTGGAGTTTATTGGAGGCAGGAGTCGGTATTCATTCATTCATTCACTCACTCACTCACTCACACTCTCTCTCTCTCTCTCTCTCTCTCTCTCTCTCTCTCTCTCTCTCTCTCTCTCTCTCTCTCTCTCTCTCTCTCTCTCTCTCTCTCTCTCTCTCTCTCATTGCTCCTCACGTCGCTGGAAGACGGAAGAGTTCGGAGAGACATGATCACCACATACAAATTTCCCCCTAGAGGGAATTTAATTAACAGGGTAGATAAGGACAGGTCATTTAGCACGGGTGGTACCCACACACGGGAACACAGGTGGAAACTAAGTACACTCACTCATAGCTTTTAAGATTACTTTGATAACTTACGAGAGAGAGAGAGAGAGAGAGAGAGAGAGAGAGAGAGAGAGAGAGAGAGAGAGAGAGAGAGAGAGAGAGAGAGAGAGAGAGAGAGAGAGAGAGAGAGAGATAACAAATGGTCTTATCACCCGCCGAGGGGAAATGAATATGCATTCCCCTATCCCAGCAGTCCCCTCAGAAGGGGGCAGCCCAGGGCCCCAAGGACTCCCCTCAGCAGCAGCGGGCCGCTGCAAGCAACAGCCTGGTGGAGCAAGCTCTCACAAGTCACAAGGGGAAGGAGGGTGAGGGGAATCACTAGGGAAGGGAGGGTGAGTGAGGGAATCACTAGGGGAGGGAGAGGCGGAGGGTGAGGTAATCACTAGGGGAGGGTGAGGGTAAGGGATAGTGGAAGGGGAGCAGGGGCGGGGATAATGACGCAGGAAATGAGCCTACAAATAAGAGAACTGGTCTATCCAGTGAGGCAGAGACTAGTGTATGGAGGAGACGGAGAGATAGGCCTGCCTTTAGGCCTATACACTGAATGCTCTCGTAACCGCTGCTGACAAATTTCTGCCAACTGTGTCACAATCAAAATGATAATTCTAGTCAACCACACACACACACTAGTTAGAAAGGCAGGGTCCAAGAGCTAATACCTCATTTCTGCAGACGCTAAACAGTAAATACACACTCATACTCACCCCCCCCCCCACCCTCTTCCCCAGTTACGACCCCTGACTGGGCGAAAGTCAATTTATTTGTGAGTGGAGTTGTAAATGTGTTTAGTAACAGATAAGCACAGATGATAGGTTCTGGTAGAGGTGGGGGTGGGGAGGGGGGGGGTGGGTGGGGGGTAGGGGGTGGGGGGGGGGGGCATGTCTTGTGACTTTCTCTTAATGGAGGCGTAAGCCAGGTAGGACACCACTCTTGCCTCCACTCCTGTTGCCAAACCACTTCCGCCAACAGTAGCATAAGGCTGGCGAAGGGGCGGGGGGGGGGGGGGGAAAGGGAAGAAAGGAGATGGGTAATCGCACACACAAATGGGGACCAAAATGGCAGCCTCCTCTTCATCAGCCAAACTATAGCCCCGGAGTAATGTTATCAATGAATTCGATAAGAATATTGGGAGTAGAGCGAATCTTAATTACTCCGCACATCTGCTCACCAACAGTGGGCGGAGGCGAGCGTGATTCCTTACAGGAGTAAGTCTGTGTCCTGTACCCTGTACCTTGTCCTGTACCCTGTGTCCTGTACCCTGTGTCCTGTACCCTGTGTCCTGTACCCTGTGTCCTGTACCCTGTGTCCTGTACCCTGTGTCCTGTACCCTGTGTCCTGTACCCCTGTGTCCTGTACCCTGTGTCCTGTACCCTGTGTCCTGTACCCCTGTGTCCTGTACCCTGTGTCCTGTACCCTGTGTCCTGTACCCCTGTGTCCTGTACCCCTGTGTCCTGTACCCTGTGTCCTGTACTCTGTGTCCTGTACCCCTGTGTCCTGTACCCCTGTGTCCTGTACCCTGTGTCCTGTACCCTGTGTCCAGTACCCCTGTGTCCTGTACCCTGTGTCCTGTACCCCTGTGTCCTGTACCCTGTGTCCTGTACCCTGTGTCCTGTACCCTGTGTCCTGTACCGTGTGTCCTGTACCGTGTGTCCTGTACCCTGTGCCCTGTACCCTGTGTTTCATTTAAGTTCCTCGTTTCCACCATACCTAGGTACCCGGAACTTATCACTGTTAAACCTCGTGTTATTTTCTATTTGACACAATATTTATTATCTAATATTTCATATATATTCCAATTCCATTATATAGAAATAGACAGCTATAGACAGCATGCCCATGCACTCCGCGCCAGACCCAATTCTATATTCATCAAGCAGTTCAAAACACCACTATCACAGGCCCTAAACATCATTAGCAGACGGAGTCTAGATACTAGGGGAGGGGGGGGGGAAGGGATTTATCAGGGGAAAAAGGGGAGGGAGGGTGAGTACAAGCAACATCCGTCACCCCCCAACCACCTCCGTCCCTGGTTACAGGGACGGAGGTGGTTAATCATTCGATATCCATTACCGGGTCCGGGCAAACATTTGGCCTGAAGTGAATAGTGTAAATCATCGAGCAATGCCCTGGAGCGCCAGCTGGAAGCATTTACACTATATAAAAATGCCGCTGATGGCTGGGATGCGTGCCTGGGACAAATGCCTGACGCTCGCCGCACTCTGGCCAGCCTTTTGGGCCAACGTAATGTTCCTCACTTGTTTGCTCGCGAATGAGATTTTGTTACGCTGACGCCCTTGCGTATACGCCTGCGTTGGGTGTGTAGGTGGGAGTGGCTGAGGGCTGAGTGGGAGTGGCCGAGGGTTGAGTGGGAGTGGCCGAGGGCTGGGAGGGAGTGGCCAAGGGCTGAGTGGGAGTGGCCGAGGGCTGAGTGGGAGTGGCCGAGGGCTGGGAGGGAGTGGCCAAGGGCTGAGTGGGAGTGGCCGAAGGCTGAGTGGTTGAGTAGGAGTGGCTGACTGTCTAACTGGCTTGCTGGAAGTGGCTGGGGCTGGCTGCCCCATACAAGCCATATACGCCTTGCATGATGCGCGCGCACGGAGCCCAACTCTTCATTTGTTGCACTATAGCGCAGTGGTCTACATCCTCGACTCACAACCCCGCGCACGACAGAAACGGGACAGGACACGTTCCGTTTCATCGTCTCTTTTGTTTGATTTCAAACCTTAGCCAGATTACAAGTCTGGATGTCCTTGTGGACGCCACACTGTTGAGTTCATAGTGGTTCAGTCGGTAATGTGAGTCTAGAGCCTCTAGGGACGCACGTTCGATCCGATTTCATGACCTCACTATATTCTGAATAATACGTCGAACTCTGGGTAATATTGTGCTTAACTAGATTAACAGTCATGTGTGAGGTGGCCCAGGAGACGCAGCCCGGCCCGGGCAACAATTATCATTGATAAATGACAGACACCTGGTTGATACCTGGTTGACATCCTGGTCGACCGTTGCGGGGAACACCGCTGTAGTGGTGATTTATTTATTTTTTATTTTTTTTTTTACCACAGACGTGGCCACACATTTACAATGCTAACCAGCATATATACATTTTCTTGTGTCCTCCATGAGTGGTGATGGTGCTGGTGGTGTTGCCTGAGGCCAGGTTCAACTTGTGATAACTTGGTCCAACAGGCTGTTTGTTGCTTAGAGCGGCCCGTAGGCCCACATATCCACTACAGCCCGGTTGGTCCGGTACTTCTTGCAAGAACTTTTCTAATTGGTTCTTGAAGAACTTTTTAGGTTTAATGAAATGAAATGAAAAATGAAATGAAAAAACCGATGTGAAATCCGTCTTCATTAATATTGGGCTGATGCTGCTAATGGAGATGTAAGTTAAAAGCTGATAGCCAGCATCAGCTCATCTGAAGCCTATCTTGAGATGATTTCGGGACTTAGCATCCCCGCGGCCCGGTCCTCGACCACCCCTCCCTTTTTGTTACCCCCCCCCCCCCAAGGAAGCAGCCCGTAGCAGCTGTCTAACTCCCAGGTACCTATTTACTTCTAGGTGAACAGGAGCATCAGGGTGAAAGAAACTCTGCCCAATTTGTTTCCGCCCCCCTCCGTGATTGAACTCGGAATCTCAGGCCTACGAATCCCGAGCGCTGTCCACTCAGCCGTTAGGCCCTTTCGCCTGCAAGGCGTCAACCTTGAAGTTACCTTGAAGTGTTTCCGGGGCTTAGCGTCCCCGCGGCCCGGTCGTCGACCAGGCCTCCTCGTTGCTGGACTGGTCAACCAGGCTGTTGGACGCGGCTGCTCGCACTCTAACGTATGAATCACAGCCTGGTTGATCACATAACCCTTGTCTACAACAAGGGTTATAGTCGGACACTTCTGACTGCCCACGAAGTTGGCACAGATGGTGACAACAATTTGCCTTGTTCATAACAATCAGTCCGGCGACATCTGCATGGCGTTGAAGGCTCTGATGGGCTGACCCGTCCATCTGATGGGCTGACCCGTCCATCTGATGGGCTGACCCGTCCATCTGATGGGCTGACCCGTCCATCTGATGGGCTGACCCGTCCATCTGATGGGCTGCCCGTCCATCTGATGGGCTGACCCGTCCATCTGATGGGCTGACCCGTCCATCTGATGGGCTGACCCGTCCATCCACAGCGGGAAGAGATGACCATTTTCTTGCAAGGTTCTCCACCTTGTCTGAAGACCTGACGAAAGATGAGGACGAAGGAGGGGGGGGGGTGACAATCAATTGAAGACAGTGGTGCATATTCAAGATTGCAGTGATCTTGAGCACCATATAAGGCTTTGCAACCTCTCCTCCCCCACCCTCCCCCCGCCTCTGACGACTCTCCAGCTAATCACCAATTCATAATTAGCTACTAGGCTTCGCAACGGCTGCAACTCGCTCATTAAAATTCCCGGGAGGTCTCCTGATTGGTCGGCGCAGGTGTGGGAGAGGAGGCTAATTGGCTGAGTGTAAACCGACTTTACGTTCCCCTCCGTGGAAGCCGGATTTTGAGTACCGGTGTATTCTGAGTGCCTCTGACCTTCAGCAAATTTTTATTCTCTATATTAACGAAAATATATGACACACTTCACCATCTTCAAAGGGAAAAATTAAAATAACAGACATTCCATCATTGTGGGGTATAGATGTTATCTATATAAAAATAAAAAGTTCCCCATTACATTCGGTCAATTGGGTGAGGAATTTAGGCAAAAAAAAAAGATGCCCAATTTGTTTCTCTCGCTTTAAAATATATTATTGTTGTGTATTTTATTGCGAGTGAAGTGGTAAGGGAAGGTGAAGGACCCTAGGCGGTCGACGAAACATTACGGAACGCTAGTGTGTGTGTGTGTGTGTGTGTGTGTGTGTGTGTGTGTGTGTGTGTGTGTGTGTGTGTGTGTGTGTGTGTGTGTGTGTACTCACCTATTTGGATTGAGCTTTGGCTCTTTGGTTCCGCCTCTCAACTGTCAATCAACTGGTGTACAGATTCCTGAGCCAACTGGGCTCTATCATATCTACATTTAAAACTGTGTATGGAGTCAGCCTCCACCACATCACTGCCTAATGCATTCCATCCGTTAACTACTTTGACACTGAAAAAGTTGGTCACACACACACAGTGTGTGTGCGCGCCATGGCCACTATGCCATGGCCTTAAATGCCATGAAAGATAAACAAAACGCTTATGTAATATATACAGATTTTACAAAAGCCTTCAATAACGTGACCACGATGTTACTACACACACAAAATGCGCGCGAAATGAAAAACTGATCGTGTGAAGAAGATGGACCTTGTAACATCCTGACGCTTGGAGACGGTTCCCCCCCCCCCCCGGTAATTTAGATGCTGTATCGTGTCTATGCGTGCTGTATATGGTCTCTGTAGTTCCCTCTAATTCAGAGATCTCTCCCGCTCTGAGAGTAGGAAGTAGAGAGAAGAGTGGCAGCTCTGACCAACTACTAATCCTGTGCCCTGGTATCCTGGGCAGGCCGGGCTTGGGGAGTAGAAGAACTCCCAGAACCACGTATCAACCAGGTATCAACCAGGTATCAACCAGGGCATCATACCCCAGCTTCCACCACCTCCCAGGTATACACGGCTCCCAGTGCTTGTATATCTCCCACTCATACACTCCATCATTACCCAGTTATACACTCTGGCTACACAGTATAATATACTCTCCACAGCCTTCCAGCGAGTACAGGTTGAGTACTCGTGGGCGTTCCCGGTAGTTAAGATGGTTATCCGAGCTGTTGTGGGCAGTAAATGATCGGTGCGCATTTTCCACTTCGGTAATTTTGGTAGCAGCCGCAGCCATGTAAGGAGTCACCCTGCGGACTGTCACCACAAATCACCCTCGAGGTAACAGTCAATCTTATTCCAGCCTCGAGGAAGGGGGGGGGGGGGGCGAGACCATCCAGTCAGCGCCCTCAACGGTGAATCTCATCATTAGCGGGCCATCACCTGTCTTTAAGTGCCTCGCAATAAGCTACGCGTGTTGCGTAGCGGCAATTGCCCCGTTAGTTGATGTCAACGATGGTCGAGGATCATGTCTTATGTGAGTCTTATGTGAGTCTTATGCCAATTACCAGTGTCTCATATTCTCCTTGGTTCCTGGTTGATGGGGTTCTGGGAGTTCTTCTACTCCCCAAGCCCGGCCCGAGGCCAGGCTTGACTTGTGAGAGCTTGGTCCACCAGGCTGTTGCTTGGAGCGGCCCGCAGGCCCACAGTACGGTTGGTCTGGCACTTTTTTTTGGGGGGGGAAAACAGTCTAGTTTTCTCTTGAAGATGTTCAAGTGCGTCGTAAGTCAGAGAGCTCAGGAGGGGGAGATAACGAGAAGAGGAAGACAGAGAGAGAGAAGGCGAGAGAGAAGGGGAGATACAGCAGGAGAGGGGAGATAAGTAGAGATAGCCGTAATGGACAAAGAGGACAAAGGAGACAAAGATAAGGGAATCTCGGCAAAGACAGAGAAGGGGGAAAACACACACACACACACACACACACACACACACACACACACACACACACACACACACACACACACACACACACACACACACACTACATTAGAGCCACAGAGACATTAGAAAGAACTTTTTTAGTGTCAGAGTGGTTGACAAATCGAATGCATTAGGAAGTAATGTGGTGGAGGCTGACTCGATACACAGTTTCAAGTGTAGATATGATAGAGCCCAGTAGGCTCAGGAACCTGTACACCTGTTGATTGACGGTTGAGAGGCGGGACCAAAGAGCCAGAGCTCAACCCCCGCAAGCACAACCAGGTGAGTACAACTAGGTGAGTACACACACACACACACACACACACACACACACACACACACACACACACATCATTGTCCAGGCCGCCTCTGTAATTTGCTCGGTTATATTCACTAAATGTCAGGTCGTCAGACATCGTAATTCCCAGATCTTTCACAGGTTACTTTCCTTCTATGAGTAGGTGTGATTGTGTCATGTACCCTGTGTTTCCTTCAAGTGCCTCGTTTACACCGTACCTCAGTACCTGGAACACTTGAGCAGTAAAATAGGTACCTGGGTGTTAGTCAGCTGTCACGGGCTGCTTCCTGGGAGTGGAGGCCTGGTCGAGGACCGGGCCGCGGGGACACTAAAAGCCCCGAAATCATCTCAAGATAACCTCAAGATAACTATCATCCTTAACCAACATACTGTTTTCAGCTGGCCAATCGCAGTAGTTACACATAGCGACCTTTATACATGGCAGTAGTTACACATAGTAGCTATTCATGGTAGTAGTTATTCATAGCCGCAGGTACTGGTAGGAATAACAGCTGTAATTACACGCACACATAAATCACACTAATGAGGTACATAAATAAGAACAATCACATGAAATCAATTTATTTTCTAAATTGCTGTTGTCCTGAATAAGCACAGTAGAAATAGTTGAAGCAGAAGTAGGCGTTGTAGGAGCAGTAGCAGCAGCAGAGGAAGTAGTTGTAGAAACAGCAGCAGAGGAGGCACTTGTAGAAACAGCAGCAGAGGAGGCACTTGTAGAAACAGCAGCAGAAGCAGTTGTAGCAGAAGCAGGCAGTAGCAGCCGTGGAGCAAGAGGCAATAACAGCTGTTTTAATAACAGCACCAGGAACCATCTAATGCAATTATTAAAAACATAGAAATTAAAGATTTAGAAGAACCAGGAAATCCCCAAAGAGCTGAAAAGCTGCAGAATTAAAAGCTATACCAACTTTTCTAATCATAGGTAATTGTATATCTTATCTTGAGGTTATCTTGAGATGATTTCGGGGCTTTAGTGTCCCCGCGGCCAGGTCCTCGACCAGGCCTCCACCCCCAGGAAGCAGCCCGTGACAGCTGACTAACTCCCAGGTACCTATTTACTGCTAGGTAACAGGGGCATTCAGGGTGAAAGAAACTTTGCCCATTTGTTTCTGCCTCGTGCGGGAATCGAACCCGCGCCACAGAATTACGAATCCTGTGCGCTATCCACCAGGCTACGAGGCCTGGGCTGGCCTGTATGGCCAGCCCAGTAACCGGACCAGACAATGCCATGTGGTCATTGCGTGAATTCGCCTTGGCTATAAGCCCATTTGCCCGATTAGTGAGGCTAAGCCAATAACACAACATTCAGCCTGTAAACTCTATGACAAACTCACTCACTTGAACACATTATTGATGGCGAAACTGTAAACAAAGATTTTTAGACCTATTGTACAATAAACTGCTGAATCTGGTTAGAAGGAATCCTAACAATGAACAAATCCACAAGGGCCGTGACGAGGGTTCGAACCTACGTGCTAGAGGATCCCAGACAATCTTAACAATTTATCATAAATTTCCGTGTCCATTTTAAAGACTGAAGAACGATAAGTGTATTTATTAGCCTTTCTTAAGCGGCATCTCTCATGGGGCCCATCGCCTGCCTTATGTGGGAGTGAACGATATAACGATGCAGTTACAAATTCGTTAAATTGAAACATGTATAAATGTCTGATGTAGTGGAATGCAACCTGATGTGTGTGTGTGTGTGTGTGTGTGTGTGTGTGTGTGTGTGTGTGTGTGTGTGTGTGTGTGTGTGTGTGTAATTACCTAAGTGTAGTTACAGGATGAGAGCTACGTTCGTGGTGTCCCGTCTTCCCAGCACTCTTTGTCATATAACGCTTTGAAGCTACTGTGTGTGTGTGTGTGTGTGTGTGTGTGTGTGTGTGTGTGTGTGTGTGTGTGTGTGTGTGTGTGTAATTACCTAAGTGTAGTTACAGGATGAGAGCTACGTTCGTGGTGTCCCGTCTTCCCAGCACTCTTTGTCATATAACGCTTTGAAGCTACTGTGTGTGTGTGTGTGTGTGTGTGTGTGTGTGTGTGTGTGTGTGTGTGTGTGTGTGTGTGTGTGTGTGTGTGTGTGTGTGTGTGTTTGTGTGTGTGTGTGTGTGTGTTCCACTCTACAATTGAGACCTATATTGTCTTGTGAGTGATCCTTTGTCTCGTGTACTCCCCTAGTTGTGCTGGCGGGGGTTGAGCTCTAGCTCTTTGGTCCCGTGTGCTGGCAAACACGAGCTGCACCTCACCCATATAACACATAACTGAATTACTCATATTAGGCAAAATTGTAACTTAATGTGGTCCATAAAAGTGTGAATAATAATAAGTAAGAACAATGTAAAATGTTGATTTTGTTTTTTATACTTGGCTTCCACCCACTGCCAATACCTGTCCCACCTACTGTCCCACCCACTGCCAACACCCGTCCCACCTACTGTCCCACCCACTGCCAACACCCGTCCCACCCACTACCAACACCCGTCCTACCTACTGTCCCACCCACTGCCAACACCTGTCCCACCTACTGTCCCACCTACTGTCCCACCCGTCCCACCTACTGTCCCACCCACTACCAACACCCGTCCCACTAACATGGCTTCCTTATGGCTATGGAACTAACATTACAAACGCGCCTACGCTTAACGAAACAGAAACTCCTCTTCGTTAGCCCCATGATAAATGACAAGCCAGTGAAACAGTAACATGCTTGTTAAAGAAGAGAAGTGATTTAGGAAGCTTTCCACGCAATGAAGAGGCTCCCCCCCCCCTCCGAGAGAAACTAGTTAGCGAGATAGCCAGCTTGATAACGAGCTCGTCCTTCCTATAGGCATTAACGAGGGAAACTTAACTCGTTAAGTAGGTCTTTACGACATGGCATCTTGGTCAGTAACAGGCTCTTGGATTGTTACGGAGGTGCCTGGATAGCTAAAAAAAATGACTTATTAGTTGGTGGAATACAAAGGGGGATGTAAAGCAATTCAAACACAAACCGAAAATCAAGCCTGTTTGGCAGAAGACCTTCAGGCAAGGAGGAGGAGTCATGTGTGGGATGGGGGAGGGGGCGGGGTTGTCATCAATGGCCAATGTTATCATCATTGTACATCACTGTTATCATAATTGGACATCGATGTTATCATCATTGGACATCGATGTTATCATCACTGGACATCAATGTTATCATTGGACATTAATGTTATCATTGGACATCAATGTTATCATTGGACATCAATGTTAGCATTGGACATCAATGTTATCATTGGACATCAATGTTATCATTGGACATCAATGTTATCATTGGACATCAATGTTATCATTGGACATCAATGTTATCATTGGACATCAATGTTATCATTGGACATCAATGTTGTCATCAATGGTCAATATAATCATTGGACATTAATATTATACCCGGATGATACCTGGTTGATGGGGTTCTGGGAGTTCCTCTACTCCCCAAGCCCGGCCCGAGGCCAGGCTTGACTTACGAGAGTTTGGTCCACCAGGCTGTTGCTTGGAGCGGCCCGCAGGCCCACATACCCACCACAGCCCGGTTGGTCCGGCACTCCTTGGAAGAAACAATCTAGTTTCCTCTTGAAGATGTCCACGGTTGTTCCGGCAATACTTCTGATACTCGCTGGGAGGACGTTGAACAACCGTGGACCTCTGATGCCAAATAATATACAAATACACTACCTTGAGGCTACCTTGAGGTGCTTCCGGGGCTTAGTGTCCCCGCGGCCCGGTCGTCGACCAGGCCTCCTGGTTGCTGGACTGATCAACCAGGCTGTTAGACGCGGCTGCTCGCAGCCTGACGTATGAGTCACAGCCTGGTTGATCAGGTATCCTTTTTCACTGAGGCGTGTATTCCAACAGAACAAACCACTAGCACATTTATTACACATGGAATGTACAGAACTACCAATCGCATGTTTGAGTAGAAGAATATTAACAAATTTAAATTAAGCTTGTTACTGCCTTTAATTGAAAACATTCGCGTTAAACTTATCGTGATATAACAGAATAAACACCTTTCTTAAACTGGTTTAGAACGATTTATTTCTTTTGTCCCGTCATCAACGTTGAGGATGAGCGGTGAACACCCTTCAGTCTGACCACACCCTTTGGGCACAGTACAGCGCCCATTATAATAGGATAATGACAGGGAACAGTGCACAGTCAGGACGACTTTGTTGCACCGGCACAAGAGTCCAGTCTGCAATTCTGACTCGCCGCTTCTGATTAGACAAAACTGTTGCATTTTTGTTATGCAAGAGTAACCGAGAGATTGGGCTGCGTGCAGCAGTGTCATTCATTGGCCAGACTGCGAGCTAGCAGCCGTGTCTAACAGCCTGGAAAACATGACTTTCTAGATCGATTGGCCAATGAGGCTTACAGGAAAGGTTAGGTTAGGTTAGGTTAGGTTAGATTGGCCAATGAGGCTTACAGGAAAGGTTAGGTTAGGTTAGGTTGGCCAATGAGGCTTACAGGAAAGGTTAGGTTAGGTTAGGTTAGGTTCGATTGGCCAATGAGGCTTACAGGAAAGGTTAGGTTAGGTTAGGTTGGCCAATGAGGCTTACAGGAAAGGTTAGGTTAGGTTAGGTTAGATTGGCCAATGAGGCTTACAGGAAAGAAAAGGGGATAAACTACACACACACCCAGAGATCACACTAACGTGATGCATCAAATGAACAAATCCACAAGGGCAGTGACGAGGATTCGAACCAGCGGTGTCGAACCGATTCGATTAAGGCAGTGTCTGGGATGCTCCCGGACGCAGGTTCGAATCCTCGTCATGGCCCTTGTGGATTTGTTAATTTAAAAGGGGGATAAATTTCCGAAAAGACTCCACAAGACGACCTCCTCCAGGCACAAAGGTGTGACGCCTGGGAACTTGCAGCCCGCAGGTCTATATCCGACTTCGAGCGACATTCTTGATGTACAAATTCTTTGGATATGAGATAAATGTGGAAACGAATTGTTCGGCGACTTCAGGAGCGGCCTGAGTGGATGGTATAGGCCTGGAGCTAACTAGTTGGCAGCGACAGGTGACACTCCTGTTTGTGGTAGTCATTTCGGCATTAGTTTCGATGGCAGAACTCGTAATTGCCTGTTTAACGCACAACGCAGTAGGATCCTTAGCGAATACTCTTTACCGATCAGCTAATTAACGATGAAATGAGCAAACGGCATGTATACTCGTTTAATTATTTTCAAGAACCATCATACATTAAGGATAAGATAATCTCATCATAAAATAATAAGATCGGCTTGCCAGGTAGCGAAGCTGAATTAATTAGCGCATGGCAGGTAATTACCGGCAGTAACGAGCCTATCAGCGCTGGATGGTAGTTAACAGCTGAGGTCTCTTAATGAGATTCAGGTGAGATTGATTTACTTTCATCATCAGCACCACGCCTGTGGTGGAGGGTTATCTTGAGATCTTGAGGTTATCTTGAGGGGTCTCCACCTGTGTCCCCTTCAGTCCTCAGGTGGAAACTGAGTACCCACATGAGCCACAGGGACGTTAGAAAGAACTTTTTCAGTGTCAGAGTAGTTGACACATGGAATGCATTAGGCAGTGATGTGGTGGAGGCTGACTCCATACACAGTTTCAAATGTAGATATGATAAGAGCCCAGTAGGCTCAGGAATCACTTGATTGACGATTGAGAGACGGGGCCAAAGAGCCAGAGCTCAACCCCCGCAAGCAAAACTAGGTGAATACAGCAATTAAAAAAAATCCACAAGTCTGAGCGTCAATTAAACGATGAGATTTTCCTATCGCGAATGTTCCAAATTGGGGACTCGGAGAAATCGCTCCAATTAAGCAGATACAAAGAGCCAATTACAAACGTATTTAAAGACAATTAGACCAACAATCCCAGATGCTGCCAAACAGGCTCAGACTCGGGTCGTCTGAAGGACACACTGAAATAAAACATTAGAACCTGCAAAGGCAAATTTAAGTCTTTAAAATTTATGATTTATTCTGTTATATGTTATTCGGGAAGTAATCCCGCTTTATACTAAGGTTGAGCTCCTTAAAAGCGATAGGATCACCCTCATCATGCGACAGGTCGACCCCCGGGGGCATGCGACAGGTCGACCCCCGGGGCATGCGACAGGTCGACCCCCGGGGGCATGCGACAGGTCGACCCCCGGGGGCATGCGACAGGTCGACCCCCGGGGGCATGCGACAGGTCGACCCCCGGGGGCATGCGACAGGTCGACCCCCGGGGGCATGCGACAGGTCGACCCCCGGGGGCATGCGACAGGTCGACCCCCGGGGGCATGCGACAGGTCGACCCGGGGCATGCGACAGGTCGACTCCCGGGGGCATGCGACAGGTCGACTCCCGGGGGCATGCGACAGGTCGACCCCCGGGGGCATGCGACAGGTCGACCCCCGGGGCATGCGACAGGTCGACCCCCGGGGGCATGCGACAGGTCGACCCCCGGGGCATGCGACAGGTCGACCCCCGGGGGCATGCGACAGGTCGACCCCCGGGGCATGCGACAGGTCGACCCCCGGGGGCATGCGACAGGTCGACCCCCGGGGCATGCGACAGGTCGACCAGATGGGAGAGAAACAAAATAATTTACACTGGGGAAATAATAGGCCTGGATCCAAACCTGCGCACCAAGAAAATACCACACGAGACCAGTAGGCACGGCAGGATGTGCACAATACCCCTTATGAAAGGCAGAAGTTAAACATTTTTTAGCGGTCCCAATAATGAAGATGTTTTATCGAAAGCAAAATAGCAGTAGTAACGGATCTTTGAACGCTCTCCAGGTCAGCAATTTCTCCAGCTTTGAATGGGGCTGTTATTGTGCAACAGTTACTCCACCCTAGAGAGCACTAGCGTCTGGAGGAATATCATTGGTATCTCTAGTTTGAAAGTTTCTTATTATACAATCTGTCATTTTTCTTGCAGTTGTGACGGCTACTTTATTTTGTTCTTCGAAGTAAGGTCGTGATTACTCCCTGATCTTTTATACTGTTTTTTTCGTTCAAATAGTGTGTTTGACTCCGTTTTAGATGTGGTTTCCTTTTTAATATATTCGTTATGGTTTCATTTTAATTTATCCATAGCTCAGGAGCTGGAGCTCAGGAGCTGGAGCTCAGGAGCTGGAGCTCAGGAGCCGGAGCGCAGGAGCTGGAGCGCAGGAGCTGGAGCTCAGGAGCTGGAGCTTATCTTCATTAAACATTATATTATTTTCTGCGACCCATTGAAAGACCCGATTAACATCAGATTGGAGGTTTACCGAGTCCTCTATGTTCAATAAAAAAATCCTAGTGCCATCTACAAAGGATGATACGGTACGATAGTATGTGTCCTTGTGTAGGTCTAATATGAGAATGAGAAAGAGTACAGGAGCAAGCACAGTACCCTGGGGGGACACTGAGCTCTTCACGGTTGATGGTCCCGATTAGACTTCATTGACTATTACACACTGGGTTTGGTCGGGAAATTGGAGACCCGACACACCCTGGAGACCCGACACACCCTGGAGACCCGACACACCCTGGAGACCCGACACACCCTGGAGACCCAACCAAGCGTTGTAAGGGTTTAAAATGAACCACGTGAGAGCCTCCTTGCCCTCTGGCCACCTTGTAAACACCACCTAACACCGGCACTCTATATAGTGATGAATGGCTAGCTTCTCGGTACTGCTGCCACCACCGGCAATAGTGCCAGGGTTGAATCATGAGGGTTGACCCCCAAGCTACGAGAGTTGACCCCCCGAGCTACGAGACTACGAGAGTTGAAAACTAAGTTTAACTAATAATCACAAACAAAGACGTCTCAACATGAGGGTGAAGGTGTTCACCAACTTGATAAACACCTCCAAAGGAGACCTGATCAACCGAGCTGTTATTCGTGCGTCAGAATGCCAAGGATTCCTGCTTTAAACAGTTTGCTTAATCGCGTCACCAACTAAGAAACTTGATTAGGGACCGAACCGCGGGTACATTGATCCTCGGAACTACCTCAAGACGTTCATGATAATTCATTAGAAGGTCTAGAGGACCTGCACTAGATACACCTGGTTAGAAGGCGGGGCCCAAGAGCAGAAGCTCTGTTTCTCCCCCACACGATAATGGGTGTGAATACTCCCCCCTCCCCCACCAACCGCAACCCAAGACCCAAAATTACCGACTCTTCCACAACTACCACAACCCGAAGCAACCATTACAGATATTGACTAAGCTTTCAAAGTTAACGTGTTTCCAATACTGCTGCTTCGCGACTCGCTCTTCCGAGGGGAAGGGAGGGGGGGAAGGGAGGGGGGAAGGGAGGGAGGAGGGGGAAAGAGAAGCCCTCCCCCCTCTCTCTCTACTGCTATGTAACAGAGGCATCAGGGTGAAAGAAACTGCCCATTTTGTTTCCACCTCCACCGGGGATCGAACCCTCACGACTACAAATACGAAGCGCTGTCCACTCAGCTGTCAGACTTCCCCAGGTCAGGTGATGGTCGGGACCTGACCAACACAGCCCCCGCTGATCTACTCCAGTCTTACTGTACGCTATCCAACGAGTCGTCCTGACCAGCCCCGCTCCTGTGTCAGGTTAGTCCACTACGGGCTCACCATAGACCGTGCTACTTTGGAACTTTTGTTCTAAGTAGCTGAATCTAAAACAACAACTTCGTGGGTGTACATTTTGATGCCTACTGACAACATCCTTAATTCCAGGTGTGATGTACGAGGTTGTTACTGTCGGTGCGAGGCACGAGAGGTGCCGGCACTGGCTGCCACGACAGGTGGTGTGTATTGAATTGTTTTCACCTAGTTGCGTTTGCGGGGGTTGAGCTTTGCTCTTTCGGCCCGCCTCTCAACTGTTTACTAACTACTTTTTTTCCACACCACACACAGCCCCCGCAAGCACAAATAGGTGAGTACACACACCAGGAAGCAGCCCGTGACAGCTGACTAACTCCCAGGTACCTATTTACTGCTAGGTAACAGGGGCATTCAGGGTGAAAAAAAACTTTGCCCATTTGTTTCTGCCTGGTGCGGGAATCGAACCCGCGCCGCAGAATTACGAATCCTGCGCGCTATCCACCAGGCTATCAGGCCCCTAAATATGTGTGTATGTGTGTGTGTAGTCACCTAATTGTACTCACCTAATTGTGCTTGCGGGGGTTGACCTTTGGCTCTTTGGTCCCACCTCTCAACTGTCAATCAACTGGTGTACAGATTCCTGAGCCTACTGGGCTCTATCGTATCTACATTTAAAGCTGTGTATGGAGTCAGCCTCCACCACATCACTGCCTAATGCATTCCACCTGTTAACTACTCTGACACTGAAAAAGTTCTTTCTAACGTCCCTGTGGCTTATTTGGGTACTCAATTTCTACCTGTGTCCCCTTGTTCGCGTACCGCCAGTGTTGAAAAGTTTATCCTTGTCTACCCCCTGTCAATTCCCCTGAGGATTTTGTAGGTTGTGATCATGTCTCCCCTCACTCTTCTGTCTTCCAGTGTGGTGAGGTGTATTTCCCGCAGCCTTTCCTCGTAACTCATGCCTCTTAGTTCTGGGACCAGTCTAGTGGCATACTTCTGAACTTTTTCCAGCTTCGTCTTGTGCTTGACAAGGTACGGGCTCCATGCTGGGGCCGCATACTCCAGGATTGGTCTTACATATGTGGTGTACAAGATTCTGAACGATTCCTTACACAGGTTCCTGAAGGCTGTTCTGATGTTAGCCAGCCTCGCATATGCCGCAGACGTAATTGCGCGGCTGGCTAACATCAGAACAGCCTTCAGGAACCTGTGTAAGGAATCGTTCAGAATCTTGTACACCACATACGTAAGGCCAATCCTGGAGTATGCGGCCCCAGCATGTACTCACCTAGTTGTGCTTGCGGGGGTTGAGCTTTAACTCTTTGGTCCCGCCTCTCAACCGTCAATCAACAGGATTGACAAGGTACGGGCTCCATGCTGGGGCTGCATATTCCAGGATTGGTCTTACATATGTGGTGTACAAGATTCTGAACGATTCCTTACACAGGAATTACATGTGTGTGTATGTGTGTGTGTAGATGTATGTGTATTTATGTGTGTGTGTGGATGTGTGTTGAGTACATACCCCTGCTGTTGCTTCACCCACCAAACACACTCACCAGACACACTCACCAGACACCCACCTCTGCTCGTCTGGCGCCCATATTGACACACTCAGCTCGGAGAACAACCCGTGTTAACCTTCTGTCCCACCTGTTGGTTTCTGTCCCCTGGGACGATGACGGACTGTCCTCACACACCTGTGGAGAACCTGTGCACCATTTCGAGAGTTCTTTTCCTATCGCAACCCTTCGTAGGGGAAGGGAAGGGGGAAAGGGAGGTTGTAGGGGGCAAAATTCCTCGGTAGTTGTACTTCCACCATATCAGTTGTGGTGTTGTGTATACCCGACGCCCGATTCACGAAGCAGTTACGCAAGCACTTACGAACCTGTACGTCTTTTCTCAATCTTTGGCGGCTTTGTTTACAATTATTAAACGGTTAATGAGCTCCGAAGCACCAGGAGGCTGTTTATAACAATAACAACAGTTGACTGGATGGAAAGTTTTCATGCTTGTAAACTGTTTAATAAATGTAACCAAAGCCGCCAAAGATTGAGGAAAGATGTACACGTTCGTAAGTGCTTGCGTAAGTGCTTCGTGAATCGGGCCCCCAGGATAGTCTTCCGTTATCTATATTTCTGTGTCAATTCAGAATTCACTGTTCGAAATATTATTATTATTATTATTATTATTATTATTATTATTACTATTATTAGTAGTAGTATTCATGGTAATACTAGCGGTAGAGGTTATGTCAGTAGTTACCTTGAGGTGCTTCCGGGGCTCAGCGTCCCCGCGGCCCGGTCGTCGACCAGGCCTCCTGGTTGCTGGACTGATCAACAATGTAGTAGTAGTAGTGACATTGTTAACAGCAGTAGTAACGCAAAATAAAATGAGCTTACCGGTGATAGTAGCGACGATCCCTGGATAGTGTACCACCACCACCTCCACACCACCACCACTATCCCCCACCTACACACCTACAAGTCAACACTACCAGTCCTCATCTCCTACCTGCAGGAAGATACAACAGACTCATTACCACAAATAAGTTAAAAAATTACAAATATTATTAATATTTAGAGTACAATGAATATATAATGAACACGGTGAATATATAATGAACACGGTGAATATAATAATGAACACGGTGAATATAATAATAAACAAGGTCCAGTAATGAGGGAGAGGGAAAAAAAAGATATTCAGTGATGTAACAGTTCAAGTATGTTTATTAAGACAAGAAAAAATACATCTCAAAGGGATAGGTTAGGTTAGGCTATTTCTACCCCCCCTTGTACTTCAAGTCCCTCAAGGGGCGCACAAATTCAGTGAGTACAAATACACAAATCACAAAACAAGAAACCCATTTAATATTGCTGGTTAATATAGCAAGCACCGCATATAAGTATTACACTCTTGTGGCAAGATGTAATAATTTTGGACCTGAAAAACTCCATGTTTACAGATAAACCCCCAAAAGTTAGACTTTAAGACTTAATTAAGAGTCCGAAGAAATTACAACAGAAAAAAAAAACCTCTTAAGTCACCGGCGAGACCACGCTAAGACTTCACGACACAACCCGGCAATACATTGCTCTCAACAACCCTTACTTATCGCGCGATCAACTTGGCTTGAATCGCTCGTCAATCGCTCACAACCACAATTAACACACAGTTTCATCTTCAGGAAGGGGGAAGGGAGGGGGTTGAGAGGGGGGGGGGGGGATGGGGGTCACAACAGCCAGGGACAGCTCAGAAATAACCGACGACCCATCCCAACCACAATCGTGGGATGTGTCGCGCACAATCCTGGTGATTGTGGAAGGCAGGATGTTATCTTCTTCTTGAGGTTATCTTGAGATGATTTCGGGGCTTTTTTAGTGTCCCCGAGGCCCGGTCCTTGACCAGGCCTCCACCCCCAGGAAGCAGCCCGTGACAGCTGACTAACTCCCAGGTACCTATTTTACTGCTAGGTAACAGGGGCATAGGGTGAAAGAAACTATGCCCATCGTTTCTCGTGATGTTCACTTATGCCTGGAGTCGTATGCCTTCTACCCTGGGAGTCGAGGTCGTCGTCAATGTTATAGTGGGAGATTATACCTGGGAGTAGATTGTCAACACTTACACAGCGGTATTACCACCCGTCAGTTAGTCAGTCACGATAATTTAGATGTTTTATTGAGTGGATTATAACAGTAAAGGTTCTCTGCACGCTCTCCAGGTCTAACATTTCCCAGCTTTGAAAAGGGCTGTTAGTGTGCAAAATCATCCACTACGGGCTCACCATAGCCCGTGCTACTTGGAACATTTTTGTTCCAGGTAGCGAATCTTTAACAACAACAACTGTTAGTGTGCAACGGCATTTCATTGTCGAGAGAACTAGCACTTGGAAAACTAGAACTAGAACTTGGAAAATATCATTAAGATACCAGAGGATGCTGCAAGAACCATTAAAATATAATTACAGTTGTAAAATTCAGAATCCGAAACTGTTTCTGAAACAAAGAGAGATATAATATATACGCACATACATAATAATTTACACTTGGAAAATACTAGGACTGCTTCCAAATCTGCTCCCGAAAATAACTCCATATGAGACCAGGTGGCATGGCAGGAAGTGCAAAATAGAAAAGCATTTGACCAGCAGAGGTGCAATAGATACGCTGAGAGAGAACTCTGTCAACATTAACTAAAGTCACAAATCTTCTCAACTCTCCCCAACTCCCCCCTTACGCCTCCAAAACGTAATGGGCTAACTAGCCGACCTCTCACGGTGTTCAAAATATAACTTTACCAAGCACCTCCAAGGATACCTAATGAACGGAGCAACGGTGTATTAGGTATCCTTCCTATCCCGCCAAAACACTAATCAAAAGGCCAGGATAAAGCCCAGTCCCCAGGACACTGATCCCGCGAAATGAGCTCAAAGCAACCATAAATTAAGGCCGGCTTAAGCGTGGAACACAATACCAGCGGACGACATTAGCATTCTCACCACAGCCGACCAACGCAATGACGGCAAAAACAGCACCAGACAAAGATAACAGCATTCAGTAGACTGCAGGAAGCTTGCAGCAGCCATTACAGCATCACCAGTACACCAACCCCATCACCGCCAGCAGTCAGAGCAGCAGCAGCAGCAGCAGGCAAGCAGGAGGACGCCTAAGCATATCATTAGCCAGAGAGCGTTGCACCAGCCAGCCTTGAGCGGGCGTGGCATCACTCATTTCTAGCAGGGAGTTCAACCAGGCGTATCTTCAGTGCCCGGAGCACGTCTCTCTCACACTCACACGCCAACGTTACTGTAGCTTGTTGTGATTGCCTGGAGCGTACCTGGAGAGAGTTTCCAGAGTTCTCCTCCTCCCCGAGCCCGGTCTGAGGTTGGGCTCAAAGACACTTCCACCAACAGTTCTTACTGCTCCGGGGATCAACGTCCCCACGGCCCGGTCTCTGACCAGGTCTTCCAGTTGGTCTGGTCAGGCTATCGGACGCAACCGCACGCATGAATATAAATGACAAATGACAACATAACCTAGTTGATCCTTTGGAGGTGTTTATCAAGTTCTCTCTTAAACACCGTGAGAGGCGGGCCAGTTTTGCCCTCTATGTGTGTAGAGAGAGCATTGAAAACTCTTGGGTCACTGATGTCTATAAGAATTCTTTCATCCGGGTTGTGATACACGTCAGACTGCAAACAGCTACGTCTAACAGCCTGGTTGACCAAATGACCACCCATCCAGGCAGCAAGCCGGGTGACACCCCCCAGCTCGCTAGGACGCCCATCCCCGGAAACACTAGAAAATAGATAAGACGATCTACAGGATCCGTGGTAGTTCAAGTTGATTTCCCGGTTGCAATTCTTATACCATGTCGTAGCTCAGTCGATTAAGGCGCGTCTGGGATCCTCTCGGACGCAGGTTCGAATCCTCGTCACGGCCCTTGTGGGTTTGTTCATTAGACGATCTGGTCAGACAGCCACAGCCGCCGCTGGGCGCAGTTGAGGATATGAATCACACGTCCCTGGTTGATGATGGGGCGCCCTCTGGAGGGCCGGGGCGTCCCTGGATGATGATGGGGCGCCCTCTGGAGGGCCGGGGCGTCCCTAGATGATGATGGGGCGCCCTCTGGAGGGCCGGGGCGTCCCTAGATGATGGGGCACCCTCTGGAGGGCCGGGGCGTCCCTAGATGATGGGGCGCCATCTGGAGGGCCGGGGCGTCCCTAGATGATGATGGGGCGCCCTCTGGAGGGCCGGGGCGTCCCTGGATGATGATGGGGCGCCCTCTGGAGGCCCGGGGCGTCCCTAGATGATGGGGCGCCATCTGGAGGGCCGGGGCGTCCCTGGATAATGATGGGGCGCCCTCTGGAGGACCGGGGCGTCCCTGGATGATGATGGGGCGCCCTCTGGAGGGCCGGGGCGTCCCTGCATAGATCTTCAGGGGAGGGAATGATTTATTGGCAAGCAATCGTAGTCTATTTTTCGCATCGTCAGGAGATAATGGAATTGCTGTGATTGAAATGGGGCGAGGCAGGGGTGTAAGTAACGACCGGCTAATTAAATCAACCCGCCAAATAGTTTATTCACTGTTCGCTTTGTTTAGGCAATGTTAGCTTTGTTTAGGCAATGTTCGCTTTGTTTAGGTAATGTTAGCTTTGTTTAGGCAATGTTAGCTTTGTTTAGGTAATGTTAGCTTTGTTTAGGCAATGTTCGCTTTGTTTAGGCAATGTTAGCTTTGTTTAGGCAATGTTAGCTTTGTTTAGGTAATGTTAGCTTTGTTTAGGCAATGTTCGCTTTGTTTAGGCAATGTTAGCTTTGTTTAGTCAATGTTAGCTTTGTTTAGGCAATGTTAGCTTTGTTTAGGTAATGTTAGCTTTGTTTAGGCAATGTTCGCTTTGTTTAGGCAATGTTAGCTTTGTTTAGGTAATGTTAGCTTTGTTTAGGCAATGTTCGCTTTGTTTAGGCAATGTTAGCTTTGTTTAGGCAATGTTAGCTTTGTTTAGGTAATGTTAGCTTTGTTTAGGCAATGTTAGCTTTGTTTAGGCAATGTTAGCTTTGTTTAGTCAATGTTAGCTTTGTTTAGGCAATGTTAGCTTTGTTTAGGCAATGTTAGCTTTGTTTAGGCAATGTTAGCTTTGTTTAGGCAATGTTAGCTTTGTTTAGGCAATGTTAGCTTTGTTTAGGCTATGTTAGCTTTGTTTAGGCAATGTTAGCTTTGTTTAGGCAATGTTAGCTTTGTTTAGTCAATGTTAGCTTTGTTTAGGCAATGTTAGCTTTGCTATGTAGTTGTAAAGGCTTGACGCTTTCTCCTGATAGTCCCCCTTCCGTAACAAATGCAACTGTTTTGCGTGACCAGAAACGCTACCTTACCTTGAGGTTACCTTGAGGTGCTTCCGGGGCTTAGCGTCCCCGTGGCCCGGTCGTCGACCAGGCCTCCTGGTTGCTGGACTGATCAACCAGGCTGTTGGACGCGGCTGCTCGCAGCCTGACGTATGAGCCAACCGAAGACAAAACATACAAAAGACGTCGCTATTACGTCGCATTTTAGTAATATGGACCGGTCGCTTTGAAATATAATACGTCGCCTTGGAAGGAAAGTAGCAGTGATCTACCCACACGCCTTAAGGAATATGAATAACTGATAAGGATAATGAATAAAGATGAGGAATATGAATAACGTGGTGCAAGCCCCACCTACTGCTGTAGCGCCTCTGGAGGGCCGGGGCGTCCCTAGATGATGATGGGGCGCCCTCTGGAGGGCCGGGGCGTCCCTGGATGATGATGGGGCGCCCTCTAACAACCTTACCTTGAGGGTTACCTTGAGGAACAGCAGTACCTTACCTTACCTTACAACAACAACTCCACTACCACCCTTGTCCAGGTAAACCACACCCCCCCCCCCCCTCCTTACCCCACTCTCACGGCCCCTGTATCGTCTTGAGCAGCAGCAGCAGCAGCAGCAGCAGCAGCAGCAGCAGCAGCAGCAGCAGCAGCAGCAGCAGCAGCAGCAGCAGTGGTGACCTTCAGCGACCTTTAGTAATGTCTACGTTATTAGCTAAGTCGTCTAGTCTTCCCACTCCCCTTCCCACACACCCCCCCGGGGCGACTCCCTAGGGAACCAACCGTCTTCAAAGAATTAACCCGCTCCTTGAGAGGCTCCCGAAGGTGTACCCAGGCTTCCTTGGGCTCTTGCAGAAGCCTTCTTGAATTCAAAATTTGCGCTTCAAGCACTGCGGCACCTTTGAAGTCTTCAGAGTCTAATTATAAGCTTCAAAAACCTCTAAATTGCTCCTGGGTTTTCCTAAACCCTCCACGCACAATCTTCACGTTTTTCACAACCCTTCAAACACTTTCCTCGGCTTTCACAACCCTTCTGGGGTTTACCTTCTGGGGTTTACCTTCTGGGGTTTACCTTCTGGGGTTTACCTTCTGGGGTTTACCTGTGGGGGAGATTTCAAGAGCTTTTTCCCGCTCTCGCATAACGTCGATGAGACCGGATTTTTTTATTCTGGCGCTGCCTTGATCTACAGGGCTATTTGTGCAGGCCGCCCGCACAGCCACAGGTAGCCATCACAACCCGGCAATCCCCAGAGCAACCTCTCAACTTTCCACTACAACATTTCCAGTTGAGATCTGAGAGCGATGATTATTGATGATGTTTTCTGAAGACGACGTGAAAGACTTTTGTTGCTATTTAGTGTTTTTTTGCAAAGTAACTTTTTATGAGGATTTCGTTATCTAACACTAAATATAAGTGTTGTTTGTGTGAGAAGGAGAGAGAGAGACTAAGTGCATTAGCCAACAGCCTGGTTGACCAGACCAGCTAGCCAGGAGGCCTGGTCAGAGACCGAGCCGCGGGGAGCGGGGATCCCTGGAACCAATAACAAGTAGGGGGGGGGGCAATTTCTAGCGGCATTGTGCTTTCTAAAGTAGTCCTTACCTTGCCTTGCGGTTACATTTCGGGGCTCAACGTCCCCGCGGCTCGGTCGTTGACCAGGCCTCCTAGCTGCTGGACTGGTCAACCAGGCTGTTGGATGCGGCTGCTCGCAGCCTGACGCATGAGGCACAGCCACGGTTGTTCAACGTCCTCCCAGCGAGTATAAGAACTATTGCCGGAACAACCGTGGACATCGTCAAGAGAAAACTAGATAGTTTTCTCCAAGGAGTGCCGGACCAACCGGGCTGTGGTGGGTATGTGGGTCTGCGGGCTGCTCCAAGCAACAGCATAAGTGACCAAGCTCTCACAAGTTAGGGCCGGTGGCTGTGTGGACAGAACGCTGGACACGTAATCCTGTGGCCCGGGTTCCATTCCCGGCGCCGGCGAGAAACAAAAATGAGCAGGGTTTCTTTCACCCTGATGCTCCTGTTACCTAGCAGTAAATAGGTACCTTGAAGTAAGACAGCTGTTACGGGCTGCTTCCTGTGTACTCACCTATTTGTGCTTGCGGGGGTTGAGCTTTGACTCTTTGGTAATGTGTGTGTGTGTGTGTGTGTGTGTGTGTGTACTCACCTAGTTGTACTCACCTAGTTGTGTTTGCGGGGGTTGAGCTCTGGCTCTTTGGTCCCGCCTCTCAACCGTCAATCAACAGGTGTACAGATTCCTGAGCCTATCGGGCTCTGTCATATCTACACTTGAAACTGTGTATGGAGTGAGCCTCCACCACATCACCCCCTAATGCATTCCATTTGTCAACCACTCTGACACTAAAAAAGTTCTTTTCTAATATCTCTGTGGCTCATTTGGGCACTCAGTTTCCACCTGTGTCCCCTTGTGCGTGTTCCCCTTGTGTTAAATAGACAGATAAATGTGTGTGTGTGTGTGTGTGTGTGTGTGTGTGTGTGTGTGTGTGTGTGTGTGTGTGTGTGTGTGTGTGTGTTTACTAGTTGTGTTTACTAGTTGTGTTTTTACGGGGTTTGAGCTTTGCTCTTTCGGCCCGCCTCTCAACTGTCAATCAACTGTTTACTAACTACTTTTTTTTTCCACACTATACACACACACACACACACCAGGAAGCAGCCCGTGACAGCTGACTAACTCCCAGGTACCTATTTACTGCTAGGTAACAGGGGCATTCAGGGTGAAAGAAACTTTGCCCATTTGTTTCTGCCTCGTGCGGGAATCGAACCCGCGCCACAGAATTACGAATCCTGCGCGCTATCCACCAGGCTACGAGGCCCCTGTGTGTGTGTGTGTGTGTGTGTGTGTGTGTGTGTGTGTGTGTGTGTGTGTGTGTGTGTGTGTGTGTGTGTGTGTGTGTGAAAAATATAGTAGTTAAACAGTTGATTGACAGTTGAGAGGCGGGCCGAAAGAGCAGAGCTCAACCCCCACAAGCTCAACTAGGTGAATACAAGTCAAGCCTGGCCTTGGGCCGGGCTTGGGGAGTAGAAGAACTACCAGAACCCCATCAAGCAGGTATCAGGTATCCTTTGGAGGTGCTTATCCAGTTCTCTCTTGAACACTGTGAGGGTCGGCCAGTTATGCCCCTTATGTGTAGTGGAAGCGTGTTGAACAGTCTCGGGCCTCTGATGTTGATAGTTCTCTCTCAGAGTACCTGTTGCACCTCTGCTCTTCAACGGGGGTATTCTGCACATCCTGCCATGCCTTCTGGTCTCATGTGGTGTTATTTCTGTGTGCAGGTTTGTGATCAGCTCCTCTAATCATTACCACGTGTAAATTATTATGTATCTCTCCCGCCTGCTCTCTAAAGAACACAGATTTAAACATGTAAATTGGTCCCAATAGTTTGATGTTTTATTGAGTGGAAGACACTGTGTTTCGAGCAAGTTCACTAATGTTTATGGAAGTAAAGAGAGAGCGAGGAAGAGAAGAAGGGAAGGGGGAGTGAGAGAGGGAGGGAGGGAGGGAGAGAGAGAGAGAGGAGGGAGAGAGAGAGAAGAGGGAGAGAGAGAGAGGAGGGAGAGAGAGAGAGGAGGGAGAGAGAGAGAGGAGGGAGAGAGAGAGGGAGGGAGGGAGAGAGAAAGGGAAATTGAAATTGAAATTGAAATAAGTTTATTGAGGTAAAATACACACAAAGGGATGAGGTAGCTCAAGCTATTCTCACCCCATTCAGTACAACGTGTTAATATATACATAGACACACATCACAAATAAACACATTACCAAACATTTTGAGAGGTAAAAATATACATTTCCTCCTTCACAAGTAGTATGTTATCAGACGTACACACAAATACTTTTATGACCTAGGTATACTGTATAGACAAATTGCAAGACACCTGCAGATAATTCAACAAAATATTACAATCTTGGTGCAAAATTCTTATATCTCTCAAGAATATCATCAACCTTTCCGTTGTGACACATCCAGGCTATTTGTTCAGGAACAGTCCTTATCTCAGTGTTTCTATATACACTAATCAACGGACAATCAAGAATATAATGGGCAAGGGTGTGAGACCTTAACATACCACATAGTTTACACTTCGTGTCATTACCATGAACATCTATCCCATATTCCCAGTAATATTTGTACCCAAGCCTGAGCCGCATGTACACAGAGTCACTCCAAGCATTTCTCCTTTTACCATAAGTGAAATGGGTGTTTTGACTCACATACATGTAGTGTTGCATGGTTTGACTACTCTCATACATTATCTCTCTCCTCTCCACTCCCGCCTGTGCCTGAATATTTCTGATTTTGCTTCTTATTTGTCTCATTGTGAATTCACATTCAATGTCAACTTGTGGTTTTGATGTGGCACGTTTGGCCAAGTCATCCGCCACCTCGTTGAGCACTATTCCAACGTGAGATGGAATCCACATGAATTTCACACTATAACCTTTCAGCTGTATCTCAGTTATTCTTCTCTTACAGTCCTCCACTATAGACATGAAGACTGGGTTTCGACTGTTTAAGGACTCCAGTGCTCCTCGGCTATCGACAAATACAAAAACATTTTTGTCGTCATGACGTACTTCCTCCAAACACGCCAGAATGGCCTGCAGTTCAGCTTGTGTGGA
The DNA here is from genome assembly GCF_040958095.1 of Procambarus clarkii. Taxonomy (NCBI): domain Eukaryota; kingdom Metazoa; phylum Arthropoda; class Malacostraca; order Decapoda; family Cambaridae; genus Procambarus; species Procambarus clarkii. Next base: position 14,674,088 of record NC_091173.1, read on the forward strand.
TGATATATAATTACTAAGCCGGAGTTCAATTATCCTGTCCACAGTCCCAAACTGAGAAAGGGAGGGAGAGAGAAAGGGAGGGAGAGAGGAGAGAGAGAGAGAGGGAGGGGGAGTGAGAGAGGGAGGGGGGGGGAGCAGAAGTGAGAGAGAGTTACACAGTTGGTGCCCGTGGGAAGGAGACTGGTGCGGGGGGTGTGAGCGTGGTGTACAGTTACATGTTTGTTAATGACCAGGTTAGGTATGTTAATCTCTACTCTCATCTCTCTCTCTGAAGGATCGCTCAGCAGTGCTTGTTCGCTGCCTGCTGTCTCTGCTGGTGGTTCCCCTGTTGTATTCACCTGGTTGTATTCACCTAGTTGTGATTATTAGGATATGGATGGATTACACGGGTGGTACACGCACAAGGGGACACAGGTGGAAACTGAGTACCCAAATGAGCCACAGAGACATTAGAAAGAACTTTTTCGGTGTCAGAGTAGTTAGTAAATGGAATGCATTAGGCAGTGATGTGGTGGAGGCTGACTCCATACACAGTTTCAAATGTAGATATGATACAGCCCAGTAGGCCCCAGAATTTGTACAGCAGTTGATTAACGGTTGAGAGGCGGGACCAAAGAGCCAAAGCTCAACCCCCGCAAGCACAACTAGGTGAGTACTCTGTCTCTGTCTCTCTCTCTCTCTGTCTCTCTCTGTCTCTCTCTCTCTGTCTCTCTCTGTCTCTCTCTCTCTCTCTCTCTCTCTCTCTCTCTCTCTCTCTCTCTCTCTCTCTCTCTCTCTCTCTCTCTCTCTCTCTCTCTCTCTCCCCCTCTTCAGAACGCCGTTAGATACCTTTCCATCACTATATCTCCATCCACTCGCCTTTCCCATTTCCCACTAATCACTGACAACATCTCTCCACCCCCCCTCCCTTCACCCCATTCCATCCCTCCCTCCCTCCATCTCACCCATCACCATCAATTTGCATGCCAGAGTAAGTCACGATCACTGACGACGTCCTCCTCTCCCACCTCTCCCATCCCCCCCTCCCACCAACCACCCGACCCCACTCCTCAACGCCCCCTCCCTCCACCCCCTTCCATCGTCAGCGGCTTGTCAAGTTACTAATCGCCACAGAATTACCTCCCTGGGGCGGGTCTTCAAGACGCAAGAACGGTGAGGGGGAGGAGGAACAATGAAAGGGGGGGAAAGGAAGAGGGAAGAAGACGAAAGAAGAGGAATGGAAGAAGGAGCGAAGAGGAGGGAGGACGGAGAAGATAGAAGAGGAGATGGAGAGATTAAACAATGTGAGAGACGAAACCAAAGAGGACTAGAAAAGGTATTAGTGAGAGCTGTACAAGATGAGAGATGAGGTGAGAGGTGAGATGAGAGCAAGAGTGAGAGGTAAGGTAGCCTCAAGGTAGGCATGGATGTCGATAAGGAGACGAGCAAGGGAGAGAGAGGGGGGGAGGGGGAGATGGAGGGACTGAGGGGATGAAAGAGCTGAATGGAAAGGGATGGGAAGGGCGGTACCGAGAAGGAAGAGGCCAAGGGAAGGATGGGGGTAGAAGTGTAGAGTGGGGGGGGGGTTTGAGGTGCTTGTGAGGGAGGGGTGATGGGGGTGAGGGGGGAGGGGGGGTTAAGACAAGCTCAAAGTGTCACGCTTCACCGCTACCACTCCTTCCTCCTCCTTATACTTCAGCCACCCACGGCCAAGGCCAGGCACCCACGGCCAAGGCCAGGCACCCACGGCCAAGGCCAGGCACCCACGGCCAAGGCCAGGCACCCCACGGCCAAGGCCAGGCACCCCACAGCCAAGGCCAGGCACCCCACGGCCAAGGCCAGGCACCCACGACCACGGCCAGGCACCCCACGGCCAAGGCCAGGCACCCCACGGCCAAGGCCAGGCACCCACGACCAAGGCCAGGCACCCCACGGCCAAGGCCAGGCACCCCACGGCCAAGGCCAGGCACCCCACGGCCAAGGCCAGGCACCCCACGGCCAAGGCCAGGCACCCCACGGCCAAGGCCAGGCACCCACGGCCAAGGCCAGGCACCCACGGCCAAGGCCAGGCACCCCACGGCCAAGGCCAGGCACCCCACGTCCAAGGCCAGGCACCCCACGGCCATGGCCAGGCACCCCACGGCCAAGGCCAGGCACTCCACGGCCAAGGCCAGGCACCCCACGGCCAAGGCCAGGCACCCCACGGCCAAGGCCAGGCACCCACGGCCAAGGCCAGGCACCCACGGCCAAGGCCAGCCACCCACGGCCAAGACCAGGGAAATAAGTAAGTCGTCATTACCTAAACCACCCGGCGGTTAGAAAAGCCGGGGGCCAAGAGCTATATCCCACAGCACCGCTCCTGTGTCAGATAAA
>NC_091173.1:14678939-14682377 GCF_040958095.1 Procambarus clarkii
AACTGAGTGCCCAAATGAGCCACAGAGATATTAGAAAGAACTTTTTTAGTGTCAGAGTGGTTGACAAATGGAATGCATTAGGAAGTGATGTGGTGGAGGCTGACTCCATACACAGTTTCAAGTGTAGATATGACAGAGCCCGATAGGCTCATGAATCTGTACACCTGTTGATTGACGGTTGAGAGGCGGGACCAAAGAGCCAGAGCTCAACCCCCGCAAACACAACTAGGTGAGAACTAGGTGAGTACACACACACACACACACACACACACACACACACACACACACACACACACACACACACACCACATTCAAGATTCTGAAGGGAATTGATAGGGTAGATAAAGACAGGCTATTTAACACAAGGGGTACACGCACTAGGGGACACAGGTGGAAACTGAGCGCCCAAATGAGCCACAGAGATATTAGAAAGAACATTTTTAGTGTCAGAGTGGTTGACAAATGGAATGCATTAGGAAGTAATGTGGTGGAGGCTGACTCCATACACAGTTTCAAGTTTAGATATGATAGAGCCCAATAGGGTCAGGAATCTATACACCTGTTGATTGACGGTTGAGAGGCGGGACCAAAGAGCCAAAGCTCAACCCCGCAAGCACAATTAGGTGAGTACACACACACACACACACACACACACACACACACACACACACACACATATGATCTGTTGATTGACAGTTGAGAGGCTGTTGATTGACGGTTGAGAGGCGGGACCAAAGAGCCAGAGCTCAACCCCCGCAAACACAACTAGGTGAGTACGCACACACACACACACACACTGACTCCATTCACAGTTTCAAATGTAGATATGATAGAGCCCAATAGGCTCAGGAATCTGTACACCAGTTGATTGACGGTTGAGAGGCGGGACCAAAGAGCCAGAGCTCAACCCCCGCAAGCACAATTAGGTGAGTACAATTAGGTGAGTACACACACACACACAGGGAACCTTGGGGCCCGAGTGGTACACACACATACGGTAAATACACACACACACATGCTTAGACCGAAACACACACAGGTCGACAGCATGCATTATATATATATATATATATATATATATATATATATAAACACACACAGACGTTATGTTTACAGTAGGAGAGCTTTAAGGCTGCAGAAACAAGAGGAGCCAGGGACAAGAAAGAGACACAGCTGGTGATCTACAACTTACAGCAGCACAAAAGCGTCCACGGGTCGCTGAAAAGCCCAGGGACACCTGAGTGAGGGGAGGGGGGACAAGGGGAGAGGGGACGAGGGGAGGAGGGACGAGGGGAGGGGGGTAGCTAAGAGGTGGATAGGAAATAAGAGGACGGATAGGGTAAGGAATAAGAGGAGAAAGATAGGGAGGAGGGAAGACAAGGAAGTGGAGAAGGAGGAGGTGGCAGAGCGGAGTGGGTAGCGGAGATGGGTTGGGGAAGGGGGGGGGGGGGAGGAAGACAAGACCAGCCGGCAGGCAGACTGAACAAGGTGTCCGGCCGGCCGGCCGGCCCTCCAGCGAGGCATCCGGCAGGGGTGACCAGCCCTCATTACCACTGCTGGCCAGCACCGGCCCCCGCAGCACCCGCCACCACCACCACCACCACACACAAACCAGCAGACACCAAGAGCAGAGCGGAGTAGGGAGGGGAAGGCAGACAGCAGATAACAGCAGGGATAGATAATGGCGGCAAGAAAGAGCTCAGCTGTACTACAAGTCAAGCAGAAACGTACAGCAGAGAGGAAGAAGCAGAGGAAGTAGCGGAGGAAGCAAAAAGCCTCAGAAATGAAGACAGAAGATCTAAAGAAAATAAAACTGAGGTAAGCAGCAGCGAAGACAAGAGGATTGAGTGGGCAAGACAACATCATGACCAAGCATGCCTCAGCGCGCCATCTTGCCAGTACTGAACAAGGTGTTAACGAGGCGAGGACGTGAGGGCACCGGACCACAATACAGGTGCAGTTACACCCGCCCCAAAATGGGGCCATTACGGGAGAAATGGGGCGCGTAATTGGCCAAATTCCGCAAAAAATTAAGCGAAATATGACGACGACCCCCCCCCACTCCCAAGGACCCCCTCCCCTTCCCCTCCTCTCCAGGGCCCCGCCATACCTTGCGATGACTCCGTGGCTCAACGTCACCCGCGGCCCGGTCCTCGGCCAGGCCTCCTGGTTGCTGCACTGGTCAACCTGGCTGTGGGACGCGGCTACTCGCAGCCTGACGGATGAACGGTTGGTCAGGTATCCTTTGGAGGTGTTTATCGAGTTCTCTCTTGAACACTGTGAAGGGAACAACCCGTTCTCGCAAATTCGTAAAGTCAATATTGACTTATTAACTACGTGCATAGGTGATATACTAAACATAATAGATACCCTTAAAAAGATTCATAGAAAACACCGACCTTACCTAACCTTGTTAGTATGTTAAGATAAGCATCTTATTGCTTCGTAATTACAATTATTACTTAACCTATACCTATTATAGGTTAGGTAATAATTGTAATTACGAAGCAATAAGATGCTTATCTTAACATACTAAGTAGGTTAGGTAAGGTCGGTGTTTTCTATGAATCTTTTTAAGGGTATCTATTATGTTAAGTATGTCACCTATGCACATATTTAATAAGTCAATATTGACTTATTAAATTTGCGAGAACGGGTTGGAAGGGAACGACAATCTGTCCTCTTACGAATTAAGTCTGAATTGGCCGTTTGTCCGTATGGCCAAAAATGGACGTAATTTGAAAATGAATAATAATTGAAAATAAATTTTGTATGTCTTTTCTCCAAAACAGTAAGTTAAGGGTCCTCTGGCAGGTTAGGAGAGCAGGAAGTTCTCCCTAAGGTTTCATAACGTCATGAAAATCATTAATTGAATGTTTCCTCTCTTACCTAACCGAGTAAGCCAGAGGATTCGAAACAGAAAACGGAACAGTACATCACTTTCGTGAGTCGATTTAATTTCAAATTACGTCCATTTTGGCCATACGAGCGAAAAGCGACGTAATTTTAAGAGTACTCTCTCAGAGTAGCTATTCCACCTTTACTTTCCAATGGGAGTCAAATTCGACAAGATTTGAAGGGGATCCTTGGGTCCTCACAAAAGAACCTCCCCCCCCCCCAAAAAAAAAAAAATTACCACCCAACACAGCCGTGAATGTACCATTAATGACACTATGTAAAAGACACATCGAACACTTTATGTAGGGCATACGTAAATCTGTGTATCTATGTATTTACGTATGTAGGTTAGCTTAGCATTTTAAAAGCACCGAATCACCTTCTGTGGTTGAGTGTTCAATAAACCCTTGAACTATATGTCTAACACATCTCTAACCCTGTCCATGGAGGACAGAAGAAAATGTATATATGCTGGTTAGCATTGTAAATGTGTGGCCACGTCTGTGGTAGAAAAAAAAAAAAAAAAAGTACCTGTGATTT
>NC_091173.1:14682877-14810377 GCF_040958095.1 Procambarus clarkii
ACCAGCCTTGTGGTGACTGTAGCCCGTTGTACAGGACCTTGTGTAAGTCCCACAGCCCGGTTGATTAGGCAGAAAGAGAGAGCCCAGAGGACCGCATCAAGTTCCCTCTTGAGCACAATTAAACATCTGCGGAGCATTTCTGAAGGCGGTCATTGAAAAGCCTTAATCTCTTTACGCTTATTGAGTGACCTCTAACCCCAATTATCATGAGAAAACGCTGGGCCAATGTGACTATATTGCACTTGGGATGTGAGGGTAGAGATCTGGGCCATGGGGGGGCCACAGTGGAGGGACGGTGGCCATCCACTAGGGCCATGGAGGATCCAGGTGGATCCTCCATGTGTGTGGAGGATCCTGGAGGAAGGAAGGAAGGAATTATCAAGGAAAAGCGCCAAGCCATTACGACTATATAGCACTGAGAAGGGGTCAGGATAAGGATTTGGGATGGGACGGGGGAAAGGAATGGTGCCCCAACCACTTGGACGGTCGGGGATTGAACGCCGACCTGCATGAAGCGAGACCGTCGCTCTACCGTCCAGCAAGGAAGAGAAAGAGAAGAGAAGAGAAACACCGTGGAGAACACTGGTTATCACGGCATGATATCATTAATATCATGTCAAAGCTGCACTTTATTGTTCTCTATTTACAAGACAATAAAATGTAACCTTGTTCTCACCTGTGACTCGGCCTTCATCTTGGACATCTTCAAGAGAAAACTAGATCATTTTCTTCAAGAAGTGCCGGACCCAACCGGGCTGTGATGGGTATGTGGCCTGGTGGACCAAACTCTCACAGGTCAAGCTTCGGGGAGTAGAAATACTCCCAGGGTACTACTCTGGGAGATGGGTTGATGGGTTGTACCCATCAACCAGGTATCACCATACACCTGACTCGGCCCAGTGCCTCAAACCACCCCTGCAACTCACCTGACTCGCCCCGCCACACACCTGACTCGCCCCGCCACACACCTGACTCGCCCCGCCACACACCTGACTCGCCCCGCCACACACCTGACTCGGCCCAGTGCCTCCGACCACTTCCGCCACTCACCTGAAAAACATTAAACAAAAACATACAACAATTCTGAGAGATAAGTGACAATGGGGGGGGGGGAGAAAATATAAGTATTATAAACCCCATATTGTTTGTTGGGGGGGGGGAATTATTTATCAAATATAGACACTGCTCTTGAAAGATTCCCTCCCCCCCCTCCCCTTCCCCTCCGTCAAGATAACATAAGTGATAACGGGGCTCGTTAGTGGTCATCTTGTCTGATGAACTGTTCCACCATGTTTGTTATAGGCCATTTAATAATACCATTTAATAATATCATACAGGCAGATAATATTGCTGTGTTGTATAAACAAGTTAACCCATAGAAAATGTAACTTGTAGTGGAATTTCCGTCTATAGAAAACGGGATATCACTACCACATACTATTATAAATTCACCCCCTATTATGGTGGGAATTATTCTTAAACACATTAGTCTTTGGACTTTACCATCATAAAAACATCTCATATAAATTAACTTAATTATCAGAATTAAAATAGGGTAAATGTGACCCTTCTATCACTTACTGTCATCTGGACAATGTAGGCCAGTAGCGTCAGTGAGAGGGGAGTGGTCAGCCATTGTTATTGTTTAAGACCACAGAGTCGTGGAGCGAATTACGGCTCCTATAAATTCCCTTGGACGAAGTGTTATGGAAGATCAGAGTAGTGATCTGCCATCATCAACACGCTGTCATCAATCTCAAGGGAAGTGTCTTTCCGAAACCCGTTTATCTAATCATATTTGGCCATTAATGTCAGTAGATAGGGCGGACCGGTTAGAACACGAATGATCGACTCAAACAAGGTAATTAAGCCTAGGTCTTTATGGTTCCATGTACAGTGTTTTCTCTGATATAGCTGTCATATATTAGGATTCTGGCTTTACAGCTAGCGCCCTTTTGACAGGTCAAGACGAGGAAGCATGCTTTGTGCATCAGTTACCAGGGTGATGGAAGCCACCTCACACGAGGAAAATTTGGTGTCTACACCCTAGTTATACCTGGTGGACTAAGGCCTGCTGTACAAATAAGATAAGGAACCTCTTCAATGTATGTAGTCTAATACTGTAGTTTGATTGGCTGTATATATATAAATTCAATATAAACCCCCCCCCCTAATGTGCAGAGGATCGCTTTGTGAGATTATTGCAGAAATACAGTCCACTTAACATCATACAAATTGCTATCGAAGTATACAAATTAACGTAAATATAAATTCTATATAAATTCATATAAATTAAATAAATATAAATCTCACAGGTCGGTTCCCACAGGAATGTTCACTCACGCTGCCCAATAACCTCCACCGTTGGGTCAAGCGTCTCCCCTCACGCTGGCGCCGGTGAGGCAGTAGTGGGGGCGGCGACAGCAAGGCCGGCCCCGGCCTGAATGAGGGTCAGCAGCTCTTAGGGGCCACCGCTGCATACCTTACTGTGCGCCCTGGTGCCAGCGGGGACCCCCAACCTGCTCCGCTGCCCGCTTCATGGACCGCACACGCTTCACACACACACACAGTCAGAGTAGTTAACGGATGCAATGCACTAGGAAGTGATGTGGAGGCTGACTCCATACACAGTTTCAAGTGTAGATATGATAGAGCCCAATAGGCTCAGGAACCTGTACACCTGTTGATTGACAGTTGAGAGGCGGGACCAAAGAGCCAGAGCTCAACCCCCGCAAACACAACTAGGCGAGTACACACACATAGGTGGAAACTGAGTGCCCAATGAGCCATAGAGATATTAGAAAAAACTTTTTCAGTGTCAGAGTAGTTAACAAATGGAATGCACTAGGAGGTGATGTGGTGGAGGCTGACTCCATACACAGTTTCAAGAGTAGATATGATAAGAACCCAGTAGGCTCAGCAACCTGTACACCAGTTGATTGACATTTGAGAGGCGGGACCAAAGAGCCAAAGCTTAACCACCGCAAGCACAACTAGGTGAGTATAAACCCGAGTGGATAACGCTCAAGGGCCGTAGCCCTACAGGCCCGGGTTCGATTCCCGGCTTGGGCAGAAACAAATGGGCAGTGTCTTTCACTCGATGATCCTGTTTACCTTCAGTAAAAAGCTGCCTGGGAGTTAGCTGCTACGGGCTGCTTCCTGGGGATGTGTGTGTGTGTATGTTAGAGAAGTATACAGTTTGTAGTAGAAATGATAGAGGAAAATAGGTCGTGATTCAGTATATTACACAACCGACGATTAGAAAGGCGGGGTCCAAGAGCTGTCAGCCCGATCCTACAGGTAGAAATAGTAAATACAAACGAGAGAGAGAGAGAGAGAGAGAGAGAGAGAGAGAGAGAGAGAGAGAGAGAGAGAGAGAGAGAGAGAGAGAGAGAGAGAGAGAGAGAGAGAGAGACAGAGAGAGAGAGACAGAGAGAGAGAGACAGAGAGAGAGAGACAGAGAGAGAGACAGAGAGAGAGAAAGAGAGAGAGAAAGAGAGAGAGACAGAGAGAGAGAGAGACAGAGAGAGAGAGAGAGAGACAGAGAGAGAGAGAGAGAGAGAGAGACAGAGAGAGAGAGACAGAGAGAGAGAGAGAGACAGAGAGAGAGACAGAGAGAGAGAGACAGAGAGACAGAGAGAGACAGAGAGACAGAGAGAGACAGATGCCAGGTCGCCCCACAAGTAACACAAGTCATACCGACTCATCCAATTAAACAGGGACAAAAAAGTATTTAGTGGTGGAGGTTGGGTCTCTCAGAGACACAAATGACACACCTCACCCCCACATTATGGCGGGCGGCGTCCTGCGGCCACCCTCTCACTCCTCCACACTCTCTGTTTGGTCATGTAATCGGAAATTACTCCCCATGACCGACAAAAACAAAGAAACAAATAATGTTTTGAACAACAAAAAAATCCCTATGGCAAGAGCATTTTTCCCTTGCAACAAAGAATAGGGTTATCAACACCGATGAGCGTGACGGATACCGTTTTCTTACCATCATAAAAAATGGGAACTTGGATATACAAAAAACGGGAGAACAAGTGACTACAAAGCACGGGGGTTTAGACGGCAATAAAGTCATTATCTTCATATAGCCAGCCTGGACCTCTGCTCCAGACTCCTTCCTTCCTTCCTTCCTTCCTTCCTTCCTTCCTTCCTTCCTTCCTTCCTTCCTTCCTTCCTTCCTTCCTTCCTTCCTTCCTTCCTTCCTTCCTTCCTTCCTTCAGTCAGTCAGTCAGTCATTGAGTCAGTCATTGAGTCAGTCATTGAGTCAGTCAGTCAGTCAGTCAGTCAGTCAGTCAGTCAGTCAGACCTCTGACTCCAGACTGCTCTCGGCTTGAATCCGCTATCTCTCTACCTGTTGCTGTTTTTCACGCTGAATCTCACCCACTCACTCACTATCTACTCACCTAGTTGTGCTTGCGGGGGTTGAGCTCTGGCTCTTTGGTCCCGCCTCTCAACTGTCAATCAACTGGTGTACAGGTTCCTGAGCCTACTGGGCTCTATCATATCTACACTTGAAACTGTGTATAGAGTCAGCCTCCACCACATCCCCTTGTTCGCGTACCACCCGTATTAAACAGTCCTTATCTACCCTGTCAATTTCTCTGAGAATTTTGCAGGTAGTGATCATGTCTCCCCTTACTCTTCTGTCTTCCAGTGTCGTGTGTGTGTGTGTGTCTTCCCTTTCCCTTGCTTTTCACAAGTCTTTACACGCCACTTTCTTCACTCTCACCTTCCGCTATTTCTCCACTTCCAATCTTTTTTTATCGATTTTTTTTTAACCATGTGTGTCTTCGTCCAGACAGATGGGCAGAGAGGGGAGGCGAACAGAGGGGAGAAGGGAGCTATAAAAGGGAGGGGTAATAATGGAGGGGGAAAATGCGGCTATTAGGGAGAAAGAGAATAATTGAAGGGGGGACACTCTAGGGAAGAGAGAAACGAGAGAGAGAAAAGTTAAGCGAAGGACGATAATGAAGAAAAATGCAAGAAAAGGGTTAAGCGGAAGGACATGGAAGAGGGTGAGGGGGATAAGTAGGGGAAGGGAAAGTGTGGGATAATAAATAGGAAAGGAGGCAGGTGTGAATTAGACAGTAGCCAGGAAAGGGTATGTCGGGGGCGAGAGGTTCATCAGTACCAGACCCTGTCATTATAGGCCTGGCAACTGGTCCCCCCCCCCCCCCCACACACACACACACACACACACACAGGGGGCCTCGTAGGGGCCTCGTAGCCTGGTGGATAGCGCGCAGGACTCGTAATTCTGTGGCGCGGGTTCGATTCCCGCACGAGGCAGAAACAAATGGGCAAAGTTTCTTTCACCCTAAGTGCCCCTGTTACCTAGCAGTAAATAGGTACCTGGGAGTTAGTCAGCTGTCACGGGCTGCTTCCTGAGGGGGGGGGGGTGTGTGTGTGGTGTGGAAAAAAAAAAAAAATAGTAGTAAGTTAGTAGTTAGTAAACAGTTGATTGACAGTTGAGAGGCGGGCCGAAAGAGCAAAGTTCAACCCCCGCAAAAACACAACTAGTAAACACAACTAGTAAACACACACACCACACACACACACACACACACACACACACACACACACACACGGGCCGGTGGCTGAGTGGACAGCACGCTGGGCACGTGATCCTGTGGTCCGGGTTCGATTCCCGGCGCTGGCGAGAAACAATGAGCAAAGTTTCTTTCTCCCTGATGCCCCTGTTATCTAGTAGTAAATAGGTACCTGGGAGTTAGACAGCTGTTACGGGCTGCTTCCCGGTTGGGTGGGTGGAAAAACACAGAAATAAAAAAATACAATAAATAAAATAAAAAATTGTAGTTAGTAACAGTTGAGTGATTGACAGTTGAGAGGCGGGCCCAAAGAGCAGAGCTCAACCCCCCGCAAGCACAACTAGGTGAATACACACACTATGGAACTGCGGAATGCAGTTCTATGGAATGCATTAGGCAGTGATGTGGTGGAGGCTGACTCCATACACAGTTTCAAGTGTAGATATGATAGAGCCCAGTAGGCTCAGGAACCTGTACACCAGTTGGTTGACAGTCGAGAGGCGGGACCAAAGAGCCAGAGCTCTCCACAAGCACAACTAGGTGAGTACACACCATGGTAAAGGCTTTTAAACTTGATGAACATCAACACAAGGTATATCATCAACCGGCTTGCGAGCTGCAAGCCCCAACAGTTTGAGTGATCAGAAGGGGAGGGGGGGGGGGCAGAGACCCCCACCCCAGCATCAACTCACAGCTGCCGCAAGGTGTGTATCAAAGAGAAGAGAATGTTAATACCTGCACCAGTTTCTTTCACCCTGGTGCTCTTGTTACCTAGCAGTAAATAGGTACCTGAGAACTAGTCAGCTGTCACGGGCTGCTTCCTGGGGGTGGAGGCCTGGTCGAGGACACTAAGCCCCGAAATCATCTCAAGATAACCTCAAGATAAGAATTAAGTCTGGTAAATCAGTTGCGATGAAATACGAAGGTATACCTGGATGACCAGGAAACGCTTGGCGGTCCCCAGGAGCTAGCTCCCGACCCTACAGGGTTACCTGGCCTTGAGGTGACTTCGGGGCTTAGCGACCCCGCGGCCCGGTCATCGACCAAGCCTCCTGGTTGGTGGTTTGGTCAACCAGGCTGTTCGACGCGACTGATCGCATCCTGACGTATTAACTCACAACCAGGTTGATCTGGTATCCTTTGAAGGTGCTCTCAAGTTCTCTCTCAAGTTCTCCTTTCAGCACTGTGAGGGTCGGCCAGTTATGCCCCTTATGTGGAGAGGGAGAGTATTGAACAGTCTCGGGGCCTCTGATGTTGATAAGAGTTCTCTCTCAGTGTGACTAGTGCACCTCTGCTTGTCAACGGGGGTATTCTGCACATCCTGCCATGTCTCCAGGTCTCATGAGGTCTTATTTCCGTATGTAGATTTGAACCCAGCCCCTCTAATATTTCCAAGTGTAAATTATTATACATCTCTATCCATTCCCCTTCTCTCTCTGCTATCACCTCTCTCCTCTCTCTCCTTTCGCCTCTCTCTCTGCTTTTCTCAGCCCAATGACTCACACAGCACAGATCACAAGGTGTGGCCACCCAAGCCTCTCCATAAAGTACCTCAACACCCACAACATATAACCCACGCCGTCAACACAACAACACCCATCCTCCACACACACTATGACCTAACATCATCAACGCAACAAACTTGAAAATGTTGAAATTGAAATAAGTTTATCGAGGTAAAATACACACAAAGGGATGAGGTAGCTCAAGCTATTCTCTCTCCTGTAAATAAATGACGTCAAGACCATTCTACCTCACCTGAGAGATATTACTTCACACAGCGGCTCCTCTCACCGGTCGGTGAAAGCAGCCACCCAGGCGTTCTATTTCTAGCAATAAACAAAACCACGCATCTGGCAGCCTTACAAATGACGTCACTGTGTTTACAGAGCAGATGCAGGTAGTCTCCAGTGTTTAGAGTCTTCAGCAAGGGTTGGCTTAACTCCTCACAGTGCAGAGGCCTGAAATATTTATGAGTCATCACCTGTAAACGAGCCCTGGTCCATCAGGCTGTGATTCACACGTGACTCTACACGAGCAGCCGCGTCTAACAGCCTGGGGGGCAGATTCACGAAGCAGTTACGCAAGTACTTACTAACCTGTCCATCTTTTCTCAATCTTTGGCAGCTTTGTTTACAATTATTAAACAGTTAATGAGCTCTGAAGCGCCAGGAGGCTGTTTATAACAATACCAACAGTTGATTGGGAGGTTTTCGTGTTTGTAAACTGTTTAATAAATGTATCCAAAGCCGTCAAAGTTTGATGAAAGATGTACACGTTCGTAAGTACTTGCGTAACTGCTTCGTGAATCTGCCCCCCCCCTGGTTGACCAGATCGCCAACTAGGAGACCTGATCAGGGGGTTAGGGTTGCTTCAAGACTACGAAGACACTCATCCTGGAAACAACGCCGAGGTAACCAGAGACAGAGTGAGGCGAGAAGGTCAATTGCTAATTACCATCAGCATCATATTGTTCTTGTTATAGATTCAGCTACGCGGAACAAAAGCTGCAAGTAGCACGGGCTATGGTGATCCCGTAGTGGCCTTACCTGGCACAGGAGCGGGGCTCTTAACTGTACCATCAGCACGTGCCAATTCAATTAAATTGATGTTGAAATATATATTGTAACAAATTAACTAAACTAACACATCAATACTGTAACTGCTTAACTAAATGAATACTGGAAGGTTCTGAATACTGGGAGGTTCAATTCCAGAGCCCATCACACGCCTCTGTAACCTAGCACCCTCTACCACTTACAGGCTGGGTACAAGACCCACTACCACTCACAGGCTGGGTACAGGACCCACTACCACTCACAGGCTGGGTACAGGACCCACTACCACTCACAGGCTGGGTACAGGACCCACTACCACTCACAGGCTAGGTACAGGACCCTCTACCACTCACAGGCTGGGTACAGGAACCACTACCACTCACAGGCTGGGTACAGGACCCACTACCACTCACAGGCTGGGTACAGGACCCACTACCACTCACAGGCTGGGTACAGGACCCACTACCACTCACAGGCTGGGTACAGGACCCACTACCACTCACAGGCTGGGTATAAGACCCACTACCACTCACTGGCTGGGTATAAGCCCCACTACCACTCACAGGCTGGGTACAGGACCCACCACCACTCACAGGCTGGGTATAAGACCCACTACAACTCACTGGCTGGGTATAAGACCCACTACCACTCACAGGCTGGGTATAAGACCCACTACCACTGGGTATAGTCATAATAAACTAGAAGTTCCACCGGGCAGACCCGTCGCAACACATGTACTGGAAGACTGAAGTGCGCCATCACCCACCTCACCATAGACTCCCAAGGTTATTATGCCTCAGATATCGCCCCGTAAACCCTCCCTCCCTTCCCCCCCGCCCCAGGCGCCCCGGTGAATGGCGTATAACGCGGGGTTCTTTATAGAGACGCCGCCTAGAGCACGGCTTACATAAACAGGGAGATAAGTGCTGACAAAGGCGAGCCGCTCGTGCTGGGGGCGACATGGTGGTACACCTCACTACACCCACCGCCTCCTGATACACCGCCTGACCTAGTGGGGGGTTCCGGGGCTCAACGTCCCCCTGCCCCCTTCCCGACCAGGCCTCCTGGTTGCTGGACTGGTCAACCAGGCTGTTGGATGTGGCTGCGAGCAGCCTGATGTATGAATCACGATCTTGTTGACCAGGTATCCTTTGGAGGTGCTTATCCAGTTCTCTCTCTCTTGAACACTGTGAGGGATCGGCCAGTTATGCCCCTTATGTGTAGTGGAAGCGTGTTGAACAGTCTCGGACCTCTGATGTTGATAGAGTTCTCTCTCAGAGTACCTGTTGCACCTCTGCTCTTCAACGGGGGTATTCTGCGCATCCTGCCATGCCTCCTGGTCTCATGTGGTGTTATTTCTGTGTGCAGGTTCAAAGAATACCTGATCAACCAGGCTGTAATTCATACGTCAGACTACGAGCAGCCGCATCCAACAGCCTGGTTGACCAGACGACCATCCGGGAGGCCTGGTCGGAGATCGGGCCGCGTGGGCTGTTGATCCCCGGAAACTACACAGAGTAGACACTAGGTAGGTATCTTCCCGCCGGCGAGCTAGAGAATACAAACGCATTTTAGTCGGTTCCAGTAGTTTAGATGCTTTACTGAGTGTATTCTAGCAGTAAAGGATCTCTGCACGCTCTCCAGGTCAGCAATTTCTCCAGCTTTGAAAGTTTCTGTCATTGTGCCGCAGTACTCCACTCTTAGAGAGCTCTAGCGTCTTGAAACGTACCATAATTGGTATGACATCACCTGTTTGACAGGTTCTTATTATCCAACCTGTCATTTTTCTTGAGTTATGACGGCGACTGTATTGTTCTTTTAAGGTAAGTTTCTTCCGACATGAGTACACCCAAATCCTTAAAATGGGAGGTTTCCGTTACTCTTTTTCCACAGTGCAGGAACTGGAACTGGTTCTCATTAAACATATTTTCAGTGGCTCACCGAAGGACCGGATTTACATCAGATTGGAGGTTTGCTGCCTGGTATCTACTTGATGGGGTTCTGGGAGCTCTTCTACTCCCCAAGCCCGGCCCGAGGCCAGGCTTGACTTGTGAGAGTTTGGTCCACCAGGCTGTTGCTTGGAGCGGCCCGCGGGCCCAAATATCTACCACAGCCCAAGTGGTCCGGCACTTCTTGAAGAAAACTATCTATTTTTCTCTTGAAGATGTCCACGGTTGTCCCGGCAATATTTCTTATAGTCGTCGGGAGGATGTTGAACAACCGTGGACCTCTGATGTTTAGTGTTCTCTGATTGTGCTAATTGGAGGCCTGGTTGACGACCGGGCCGCGGGGTCGCTAAGCCCCGAAATCACCTCACCTCAAGGCATGGCATCTGGTGTTAGATATGTTAAAATAGGGCGTCAAAAAGCAAAACAATATCCCTGTAGCCAGCCTACCTCACCCTGTAGCCAGCCTACCTCACCCTGTAACCAGCCTACCTCACCCTGTAACCAGCCTTATTCACCCTGTAGCCAGCCTACCTCACCCTGTAGCCACTGTAACCCATTTCGTCAGTCTTATGTGAAAACACTGCACTCTGATATCCATATTTCACAGTAGGCACACACAGGCGAGTACACACACACACACACACACACACACACACACACACACACACACACACACACACACACACACACACACACAGCTAGATACAGCCGTGTCACTCATTGTATCTGCCAATAGCTAAGAGCGTGCGGGTGCCCATGAGCTAGAGCCCATCCCCTCAAACACAATTACCCAAGTAGCGCGAAGGCGGGCACGCACATCAGTCAAGACGGGGGGGGGGGGGGGTAGGTACAGCCACCTTGCTCCACCGTGACCAATGTTATGAGACATTCATGGGGGGTAGTGTGAGTTATTAGCATGGGCTGCTGCTGGGGGTTACCACCTTCCCTCACACCTCACACACACAACCACTACCCTCATCACTCCCACTCCCTCTTCCCTCTCTTCCATCACCTGGTTGATACCTGGTTGATGGGGTTCTGGGAGTTCTTCTACTCCCCAAGCCCGGCCCGAGGCCAGGCTCGACTTGTGAGAGTTTGGTCCACCAGGCTGTTGCTTGGAGCGGCCCGCAGGGCCACGTACCCACCACAGCCCGGCTGATCCGGAACTTCTCTTAGAAAACCGTCCAGTTTTCTCTTGAAGATGTCCACGGTTGTTCCGGCAATATTTCTTATGCTCGCTGGGAGGACGTTGAACAACCGCGGACCCCTGATGTTTATACAGTGCTCTCTGATTGTGCCTATGGCACCTCTGCTCTTCACTGGTTCAATCTTGCATTTTCTTCCATATCGTTCACTCCAGTACGTTGTTATTTTACTGTGTAGATTTGGGACCTGACCCTCCAGTATTTTCCATGTGTATATTATTTGGTATCTCTCTCGTCTCCTTTCTAGAGAGTACATTTGGAGAGCTTTGAGACGATCCCAATAATTTAGGTGTTTTATCTCGTCTATGCGTGCCGTATATGTTCTCTGTATTCCCTCTATTTCAGCAATCTCTCCTGCTCTGAAGGGGGAAGTGAGTACTGAGCAGTACTCGAGACGGGACAGCACAAGTGACTTGAAGAGTACAACCATTGTGATGGGATCCCTGGATTTGAAAGTTCTCGTAATCCATCCGATCATTTTTCTGGCTGACGCGATATTTGCTTGGTTATGCTCCCTAAACGTTAGATCGTCGGACATCATTATTCCCAAATCCTTGACATGCTGTTTTTCTACTATGGGAAGATTCGATTGTGTTTTGTACCCTGTATTATGTTTCAGATCCTCATTTTTGCCGTACCTGAGTACCTGAAATTTATCACTGTTAAACATCATGTTATTTTCTGCTGCCCAATCAAAAACTTTGTTGACATCTGCTTGTAGTTTTTCAATGTCTTCAGCAGAGGTAATTTTCATGCTGATTTTTGTGTCATCTGCAAAGGACGACACGAAGCTGTGGCGTGTATTTTTGTCTATATCAGATATGAGAATAAGGAACAGTAGCGGTGCAAGGACTGTACCTTGAGGTACAGAGCTTTTAACATCGCTTGGACTCGATTTTATCTGATTGACTGTTACTCTTTGTGTTCTGTTCGACAGGAAATTGAGTATCCAGCGTCCTACTTTTCCAGTTATTCCCATTGACCTCATTTTGTGAGCTATCACCCCATGGTCACATTTGTCGAACGCCTTTGCAAAGTCTGTGTATACAACATCTGCATTTTGCTTTTCTTCTAGGGCTTCTGTGATTTTGTCATAGTGGTTGAGTAACTGTGACAGACAGGATCTTCCCGCTCTAAATCCATGTTGTCCTGGATTGTGCAATTCATTGTTTTCCATAAAACTAGAAATTTGATTCCTAATCACTCTTTCAAACACTTTTATTATGTGTGATGTTAGTGCAACTGGCCTATAATTTTTTGCCAAGGCTTTACTCCCCCCCTTGTGCAACGGCATCACCCCATACCCTTCTTCACACACCCCTCTACCTTCTTCATACACTATCTATCATATACCTCTTCTTCATACACCTCTATCCTCTCCCTATTCCTGTTCTATTAACGAGTTGGTGGTGGTGTTAAAGATTCGCTACTTGGGACAGAAAAGTTGCAAGTAGCACGGGCTATGGTGAGCCCGTAGTGGCCTTGAGGTTACTCGACATCATATAGAGCAGGAAGCACAATGACATAATGAACACAGTAAAAACAGCCTTAGGCAAACTGAGCTTCCGAAACCTCGACCCCGACACACAGCCACACTTGTATATGGCTCTATACCAGCCACAGGTCTCTAATGGCACCCTCAACTCTATATGCCTCACAGAAAACTAACATTAAAAAACACACAAGCAGGGCAAAAAACAAAACACTAAGGGCAGCAAAACACCGTCCACACACCGGGAGACTAAACAATCCAGGAACTTTTATATTTTGATGATTCCAATAATTTAGGTGCTTTATCGCGTCTATGTATGCTGTGTATGTTTTCTGTGTTCCCTCTATTTCAGCAATCTCTCCTGCTCTGAAGGGGGAAGTGAGTACTGAGCAGTACTCGAGACGGGACAGCACAAGTGATTTGAAAAGTACAACCATTGTGATGGGATCCTTGGATTTGAAAGTTCTCGTAATCCATCCTATCATTTTTCTGGCTGTCGCAATATTTGCTTGGTTATGCTCCTTAAACGTTAGGTCGTCAGACATTATTATTCCCAAATCCTTTATAATGTTGCTTTCCTACTATTGGCAGATTTGATTGTATTTTGGAACCTTTATTATGTTTAAGGTTCTCATTTTTACCGTACCTGAGTACCTGGAATTTATCACTGTTAAACATCATGTAATTTTCTGATGCCCAGTCGAAAACTTTATTACCTGGTTGATACCTGGCTGATGGGGTTCTGGGAGTTCTTCTACTCCCCAAGCCCGGCCCGAGGCCAAGCTTGACTTGTGAGAGTTTGGTCCACCAGGCTGTTGCTTGGAGCGGCCCGCAGGCCCACATACCCACCACAGCCCGGTTGGTCCGGCACTCCTTGGAGGAATAAATCTAGTTTCCTCTTGAAGATGTCCACGGTTGTTCCAGCAATATTTCTTATGCTTGCTGGGAGGACGTTGAACAACCGCGGACCTCTGATGTTTATACAGTGTGTTGACCAGACCACACACTAGAAGTTGAAGGGACGAATCGTCCCTTCAACTTCTAGTGTGTGGTCTGGTCAACATACTTCAGCCACGTTATTGTGACTCATCGCCTGCATGTTTATACAGTGTTCTCTGATTGTGCCTATGGCACCTCTGCTCTTCACTGGTTCTATTCTGCATTTTCTTCCATATCGTTCACTCCAGTATGTTGTTATTTTACTGTGTAGATTTGGTACTTGGCCCTCCAGTATTTTCCTCCAGTATCAGTATCTAGTATTAATATCTGCTTATAATTTTTCAATGTCTTCAGCAGAGGTTTCATTTTCATGCTGATTTTTATGTCATCTGCAAAGGATGATACGAAGCTCACTGCTCTACCACTGGTGTAGTGGTAAGACACTCGCCTGGAGTTCCGCGAGCGCTTTGTTATGGGTTCGTATCCTGGCCGGGGAGGATTTACTGGGCGCAAATCCTTAACTGTAGCCTCTGTTTAACTCAACAGTAAAATGTGTACTTGGTTGTAAAAACGATTCTTCGCGGCGGGGATCGTATTCCAGGGACCTGCCCGAAACGCTACGCGTACTAGTGGCTGTACATGAATGTAACAACTCTTTATATATATATATATATATATATATATATATATATATATATATATATATATATATATATATATATATATATATATATATATATAAAGCTGTGTCTTGTATTTGAGTCTATATCTGATATGAGAATAAAGAAAAGCAGTGGTGAAAGGACTGAACCCTGAGGTACAGAACTTTCAACTGCGCTTGGACTCTACTTTACATTGGTGACTGTTACTCTGTGATCTGTTTGACAGAAAACTGAGTATCCAGCGTCTTACTTTACCAGTTATTCCCATTGACCTAATTTGTGTGCTATCACCCCATGGTCACATTTGTCGAATGCCTTTGCAAAGTCTGTGTATACAACATCTGCATTTTGCTTTTATTCTAAGGCTTCTGTGATTCTGTCATAGTGGTTGAGAAACTGTGACAGTGACAGGATCTTCCCGCTCTAAATCCATGTTGTCCTGGGTCGTGTAGTTCATTATTTTGAATAAAACTAAAAATTTGATTCCTAGTCACTCTTTCAAAATCTTTTTATTATGTGTGATGTTAGTGCAACTGGTGCAATTCCGTTCCGTTCCGTGTCGCTCTCTCCTGACTCCCTTCCCTTCCTAACTTCTGACCTCTCATTGCCTTCTGCTTCCCCCTGGTTCCTCCCCTCTTCCCCCAGTGCTCCCCTCGCCCCAGCCCAGCGTAAGTGGACCATCAACAAACCTGAGCGCCCATAGTAACCTCCCACCAACACTACCTATATATAGCTGTACACGGCTGTCCAGTATTTACAACTCCTTCTCCTCCCTCATTCTAACCTTTCTCATTGCCTCTATCCCCCCGCCCCTTCCCTTCCCCCCCTCCCTCTATCCCTTTCCCCCCTTCCTCTATCCCCTCCCTCTAACCCCTTCCCAACTACAACACTCCCAGCCGTGCCCAGACATATTACGACCATTTCCTCTACAAAGTTAGCATATTTTTCATATATAATTATGCCTTATTATATGTCGGCGTTCGCATAAAAAATAGAACACGCAGCTATCTCTATTTATTTTTTTTTACAAGGCATTTACCGAAAATTACAGCTTTTTTTTACGCTCATTTACGTGGATTTACCCGGCCATCAACGCTTCGCTTGAGCCCTATGTATAATTATAGAGTAAAAATATATATATAAATGTACTTTGTGTCTATTGTTTTTGTTCTGAACATTCGGGGGGGGGGGGGGGGGAAGATGGGATAGGGGGGGTAGGGGGGAGAGAGGGGGGATGGATCGCGTCGATGCCTGTTAATATCTTTGTTATTAAACCTGTTATCTCGACTATCGCTACGTAAAAAAAGCCAACGGTTTGCCTGCCCACATTACGTCAGGACCTAGACGCCCCGTCAGAGCTACCGGAGCCGATACTCATTAGTTCCAGGGGGGGGGGGAGGGAGGGAATTATCAAGGGAAAGCGCCAAGCCATTACGCCTATATAGCACTTGGAAAGGGTCAGGATAAGGATTTGGGATGGGACGGGGGGAAGGAATGGTGCCCAACCACTTGGACGGTCGGGGATTGAACGCCGACCTGCATGACGCGAGAACGTAATGCGGTGGTTTGAATTTCCGTAAACCACCGCAATTTCGACGCCGGAGAGGGGGGGTCGGTAGTGTACAAATGTGCTTCTGTGTTCAGCAGTGTTCAGCAAATGTTCCTTGTATTCACCTAGTTGTGCTTGCGGGGGTTGACCTTCGGCTCTTTGGTCTCGCCTGTCGATTGTAGCGCCTCGACTCTCGTCTTTTGTTTTGTACAGGCGTCCTCACCCCCTGTGTTTGTTCCATGTTTGTACTAGCGCCATCACCCCCTGTGTTTGTTCAATGTTTGTACTGACGTCCTCACCCCCTGTGTTTGTTCCATGTTTGTACTGGCGTCCTCACCCCCTGTGTTTGTTCCATGTTTGTACTGGCGTCCTCACCCCCTGTGTTTGTTCCATGTTTGTACTGACGTCCTCACCCCCTGTGTTTGTTCCATGTTTGTACTGGCGTCCTCACCCCCCTGTGTTTGTTCCATGTTTGTACTGACGTCCTCACCCCCTGTGTTTGTTCCATGTTTGTACTGACGTCCTCACCCCCCTGTGTTTGTTCCATGTTTGTACTGGCGTCCTCACCCCCTGTGTTTGTTCCATGTTTGTACTGGCGTCCTCACCCCCTGTGTTTGTTCCATGTTTGTACTGACGTCCTCACCCCCTGTGTTTGTTCCATGTTTGTACTGGCGTCCTCACCCCCTGTGTTTGTTCCATGTTTGTACTGACGTCCTCACCCCCTGTGTTTGTTCCATGTTTGTACTGGCGTCCTCACCCCCTGTGTTTGTTCCATGTTTGTACTGACGTCCTCACCCCCTGTGTTTGTTCCATGTTTGTACAGGCGTCCTCACCCCCCCCTGTGTTTGTTCCATGTTTGTACTGGCGTCCTCACCCCCTGTGTTTGTTCCATGTTTGTACTGGCGTCCTCACCCCCTGTGTTTGTTCCATGTTTGTACAGGCGTCCTCACCACCCCCCGTGTTTGTTCCATGTTTGTTCTGGCGTCCTCACCCCCTGTGTTTGTTCCATGTTTGTACAGGCGTCCTCACCCCCCCTGTGTTTGTTCCATGTTTGTACTGGCGTCCTCACCCCCTGTGTTTGTTCCATGTTTGTACAGGCGTCCTCACCCCCCTGTGTTTGTTCCATGTTTGTACAGGCGTCCTCACCCCCTGTGTTTGTTCCATGTTTGTACAGGCGTCCTCACCCCCCCCCTGTGTTTGTTCCATGTTTGTACTGGCGTCCTCACCCCCTGTGTTTGTTCCATGTTTGTACAGGCGTCCTCACCCCCTGTGTTTGTTCCATGTTTGTACAGGCGTCCTCCCCCCCCCCGTGTTTGTTCCATGTTTGTACAGGCGTCCTCACTCCCCCTGTGTTTGTTCCATGTTTGTACTGGCGTCCTCACCCCCCCTGTGTTTGTTCCATGTTTGTACTGGCGTCCTCACCCCCCCTGTGTTTGTTCCATGTTTGTACAGGCGTCCTCACCCCCCCCCCTGTGTTTGTTCCATGTTTGTACAGGCGTCCTCACTCCCTGTGTTTGTTCCATGTTTGTACTGGCGTCCTCACCCCCCCTGTGTTTGTTCCATGTTTGTACAGGCGTCCTCACCCCCCCCCTGTGTTTGTTCCATGTTTGTACAGGCGTCCTCACCCCCCCTGTGCTTGTTCCATGCTTGTAATAGCGCCCTCACCCCCTGTGATATCCTCAAATTGCACCCTAAATTTGCCAGTACATATGGCCCTGTATGACTAACCATCCAGTGTGATGGGGACGTTTAGCATCACGTAGCTAGTTTCCTGACACTCTGGACTTCCCTTCATATAGTCTAGGGTAGCTGCACAAATGCCCATGTACCTAAATGTGTTAATAAAACAAAATTTAATTGTAGCTATGGCACCTGTACTCCTCAATGGTTCTATTCTGCATTTCCATCCGTATCTTTCGCTCTAGTATGTTGCTATTCGACTGTGCAAACTTGGGATCTGGCAGTCGAGTATCTGCTTGATACCTGGTTGATGGGGTTCTGGGAGTTCTTCTACTCCCCAAGCCCGGTCCGAGGCCAGGCTTGACTTGTGAGAGTTTGGTCCACTAGGCTGTTGCTTGGAGCGGCCCGCAGGCCCACATACCCACCACAGCCCGGTTGGTCCGGCACTCCTTGGAGAAATAAATCTAGTTTCCTCTTGAAGATGTCCACGGAAGAAGTATCTTCCGTGAATATATTATGATATCTCTCTCTCTTTCGTCTCTTTTTCCAGAGAGTATACACTTTAGGAGCTCTGAGGCGGTCCCAATAATTTAGGTGCTTCATCGTGTCTAAGCGTGCTGTATATGTTCTTTGTTTTCCATCTGTTTCAGAAATCTCTGATGCTCTGAAGGTGGGAGGACTGAACAGTACTCAAGACGGGACAGCACCAGTCAGCTGGCAAATGTAGGGAAATGGTAGAGTAAGTGGAATGGGAGAGTTGGAAGAGTAAGGGGAAGGGGAGAGTTGGAAGAGTAAGGGGAAGGGGCAGAAAAGAGTCAATAAACTCCTATATATAATTCAGAAATACAATTCAATTCTCCTCCCGCATATGGATTTCATTATGCAACAAAGGATACCTAATAAACCGGGCTATAATTTATACGTCGTGACTGCGAGCCGCGGCGTCTAACAGCCTGGTTGACCAGACCACCAACCAGGAGGCCTGGCCAAAGACTGGACCGCAGGGTCATTGATCCTCGGAACCAAACGCAAGGTAGCACAAAGTTTCTCTATTCTAGACTTCCTATCACTCACCTTCTTTCACAGGTTCGAATCCCGCAGTAATCTTAAATATTTTTAAGCTATTTAAAAACTCCGTAATCTTCTTCATGATATCAAACTCCATCTTTATTTAAAAGCTGATCTTCTGCGGTGACCGCTGCGCCTCTTGTCTTCCGGGGCCATATTCTACTGTCACTATCTGTTATCATGGGCTATCTTTTTTAGATTTAAATCTTCTTAGATTTTTCCTTCCGATAATATTTTTGATCTTATATAAAAACTTGGTTCATTAATCGTCTATTTTACATTATATTCCCCCCCCCCCTAGCTCTCATTCATCTTTATGTGACGTGTTTTGTGGGCGTTCAGTAGGGAGAGGGGGGGGGATGTTTGTTGTGGGGTGGGCGTGGCAGCGGTGTGGGCGTGGCAGCGGGGTGGGCTTGGTGGGTTGGGGGAGGCCGCCCCTCTCGACAAACACACATACACAAGACACACATTCCTGTCCACACTTCATATTTATCACATCTTTCACACCCATGCAACTGTCACCCCAGACCCCTCTAATTGCACCTCTTATCACCAATGACCTTGTTACCTAACTACACCTCTATCGCCAAGATTAGAACATCTAACCGCACTATCACCCAGATTCGAAACTACCTGTTAACTAACCAACTGCAATTTCAAACAAAGAACTTTCTCGTTAACTAACTACACCTCTTATCACTTTTTGGGTGGTGGTGGTGGTGGGGGGGGGGGAGACGCGGTTGAGAACTGGCAACCCATAAACAGCTGAGGGGTGGAGGCGGATGGAACGGGGGGGGGGGGGGGGGGGGAATGAGGGGGAGAATAGGGGAAGGAGGGGGGGGGGGAGGAAGAGGGAGAGGGTGAAGGGGGAGGTCAACACACTAACTCTCCCTCCCCCCAAAATAATACCATGTTAAAATGTGGTGTTACGGCGAGCACATTTGGTGTGTGGCCTGGACGGTGGCGATGAACCGCTCCCTCACACGACACACACAAGTGTCTCCAGGTCTCTCTCACACACTATAGGTAGATCTTCTTGAGGCTATCTTGAGATGATTTCGGGGCTTTAGTGTCCCCGCGGCCCGGTCCTCGACCAGGCCTCCACCCCCAGGAAGCAGCCCGTGACAACTGACTAACACCCAGGTACCTATTTTACTGCTAGGTAACAGGGGCATAGGGTGAAAGAAACTCTGCCCATTGTTTCTCGCCGGCGCCTGGGATCGAACCCAGGACCACAGGATCACAAGTCCTGCGTGCTGTCCGCTCGGCCGACCGGCTCCCTAGATCTTGGGGTAGACCTTGGAGTAGATCACACTTGAGGGCTCCGGTTAATGAAACTCCCGCTTCAGTAGATTAAACTTGACTCTCCGGGGGACACGGGTGACAATCTTCTTCCAAGATTACATGCAGTTAAAAGTGGCCATAATCGAGTAATTTCTTCTTGACCACAAGAACGTTGAAAATCTCCCCTCCCCCCCCCCTCGAGGTGAACGCAAAGACGATGCGTCATTGCGTTCTCTTGACCAGGCCTCGCGGCCCGGTCTCTTGACTAAATCGCCTGGTTGGTGGTCTGGTCGAAACACAATTAGCTCTCAAGCATGCGCTCGTTGCGTCAGCCTTGCGTCAGCCTTGCATTAACCTTGCGTCAGCCTCCTACCTTGAGGCTACCTTGAGGTGCTTCCGGGGCTTAGTGTCCCCGCGGCCCGGTCGTCGACCAGGCCTCCTGGTTGCTGGACTGATCAACCAGGCTGTTAGACGCGGCTGCTCGCAGCCTGACGTATGAGTCACAGCCTGGTTGATCAGGTATCCTTTGGAGGTGCTTATCCAGTTCTCTCTTGAACACTGTGAGGGGTTTGCCAGTTATGCCCCTTATGTGTAGTGGAAGCGTGTTGAACAGTCTCGGGCCTCTGATGTTGATAGAGTTCTCTCTCAGAGTACCTGTTGCACCTCTGCTTTTCAACGGGGGTATTCTGCACATCCTGCCATGTCTTCTGGTCTCATGTGGTGTTATTTCTGTGTGCAGGTTTGGGACCAGCCCCTCAATTATTTTCCACGTGTAAATTATTATGTATCTCTCCCGCCTGCGCTCAAGGGAGTACAGATTTAGGCTCTTTAGTCGGTCCCAGTAATTTAGATGTTTTACTGAGTGGATTCTAGCAGTAAAGGATCTCTGCACGCTCTCTAGGTCAGCAATTTCTCCAGCTTTGAAAGGGGCTGTCATTGTGCAGCAGTACTCCACTCTAGAGAGCACAAGCGTTTTGAAAAGTATCATCATCGGTATAGCATCTCTAGTGTGAAAAGTTCTTGTTATCCAACCTGTCATTTTTCTTGCAGTTGTGACGGCTACTTTATTGTGTTCTTTAAAGGTAAGGTCTTCCGACATGAGTACACCCAGGTCCTTTACATTGCCTTTTCGTTCTATGTTATGACTTGCCTGCGTTTTGTACGTGGTTTCTGTTTTTATATTTTCAATTTTTCCGTAGCGCATGAGCTGAAACTTATCCTCGTTGAATACCATATTATTTTCTGTAGCCCATAGAAAGACCTGATCTACATCTGATTGGAGGTTTGCCGTGTCCTCTATGTTGCCAACTCTCATGAAAATCCTAGTGTCATCTGCAAAGGATGATACAGTGCTATAGGTTGTGTTCTGGTCTATGTCCGATATGAGGATGAGAAAAAGTACTGGAGCAAGCACAGTACCCTGGGGGACTGAGCTCTTCACCGTTGATGGGCTGGATTTTATTTTGTTGACTATTACACATTGGGTTCTGTCAGTCAGGAAATTGTAGATCCATCTGCCTATTTTCCCGGTAATTCCTTTTGAACGCATTTTATGTGCAATAACACCATGGTCACATTTATCAAAAGCTTTTGCGAAATCTGTGTAAATTACATCAGCGTTTTGTTTGTCTTCCATAGCATCTAATGCCATATCATAGTGGTCCAGCAACTGCGACAGGCAAGAGCGCCCTGTTCTGAAACCATGTTGTCCGGGGTTATGGAGATGCTGTGATTCCATGTATTTTGTGATCTTACTTCTTAGCACTCTCTCAAAAATTTTTATGATGTGCGATGTTAGTGCTATCGGTCTGTAATTTTTTGCCTCTGCCTCGCGTTAACCTTGCGTCAGCCTCGCGTTAACCTTGCGTCAGCCTTGCGTTAACCTTGCGTCAGCCTTGCGTTAACCTTGCGTTAACCTTGCGTCAGCCTTGCGTTAACCTTGCGTCAGCCTCGCGTTAACCTTGCGTCAGCCTTGCGTTAACCTTGCGTCAGCCTTGCGTTAACCTTGCGTTAACCTTGCGTCAGCCTTGCGTTAACCTTGCGTCAGCCTTGCGTTAACCTTGCGTTAACCTTGCGTCAGCCTTGCGTTAACCTTGCGTCAGCCTTGCGTTAACCTTGCGTTAACCTTGCGTCAGCCTTGCGTTAACCTTGCGTCAGCCTTGCGTTAACCTTGCGTTAACCTTGCGTCAGCCTTGCGTTAACCTTGCGTCAGCCTTGCGTTAACCTTGTTACAATAACAAACAGCTTTTACCTAACGTTTCAAAACCATTTTAATCTTTACTTCGAGACTGGATAGACAAGAGCCTTTCAATCGGCCACTGACCATTCCATCAATCTACCCCTCAACGCAATCCACGGGGGTAACAACCACTCGACCTAGCCCTTAACGGCGCCCTTAACGAGTCTTGAACTTGCCCTTGAGTGCAGAGCGTCTCATCTAGCGGGAGCACACACACTTGAGCAAGGGGAGTCGCGCTCCGAGGAGCAATGACAACAAAGGAATAACTTTTAGATGGAGAGATGAGTTGCGACTTTCCAGACCTTGGGGTAGCTGCAGTCACGTGTATGATGAACGTTTCCAGACCTTGGGGTAGCTGCAGTCACGTGTATGATGAACGTTTCCAGACCTTGGGGTAGCTGCAGTCACGTGTATGATGAACGTTTCCAGACCTTGGGTAGCTGCAGCCACGTGTATGATGAACGTTTCCAGACCTTGGGTAGCTGCAGTCACGTGTATGACAAACGTTTCCAGACCTTGGGTAGCTGCAGTCACATATATGAACGATTCCAGACCTTGGGTAGCTGCAGTCACATATATGAACGTTTCCAGACCTTGGGTAACTGCAGTCACATATATGAACGTTTCCAGAGCTTGGGCAGCTGCAGTCACATGGATTAACGTTTACAGTTGTCTCCTAATGGCACATTACCAGATATTGAGCCGTTCCAGGTCCGCGGCTGGTCAATACTTTCGTAGTAAGCGTAATAAATATTGCCGGAACAGGGGTGGACTTCTTGCAAGAAGTGCCGGTCCTTCTCTGGACCGGGCCGCGGGGACGCTAAGCCCCGAAACCATCTCAAGGTAACCTCAAGGTAACCACCAACCAGGGAGGGGGCGGGCTGGTCAGAGACCGGGCCGTGCGGACGATGACCTTCGGAATCATAAAAGGTGACCGAAAGGCAAGGTATGTCTGGCAGGAGACCGGACAGTGGGAAAAATTGATCCTCGGCATCACCTCAAGATAAGGACCCGGATTCACGAAGCAGTTACGCGAGCACTTACGAACGTGTACATCTTTCCTCAATCTTTGACGGCTTTGGTTGCATTTATTAAGGAGTTTACAAGCATGAAACCTTGCCAATCAACTGTTGTTATTGTTATAAACAGCCTCTTGGTGCTTCGGAGCTCATTAACTATTTAATAATTGTAAAGAAAGTCGCCAAACATTGAGAAAAGATAGATAGGTTCGCAAGTGCTTGCGTAACTGCTTCGTGAATCTGGCCCAAGGAAGACAGTCAGTCATCCCTCATTTCACTCCTCTAAGCTAAACGTTTCCTTGTGCTGTGAGAATACACTTTTTTAAATCTCATTGATTCGTGCTGGCAGAATATCCGATTATTGCTCACAGAAAGGCGTCTAGGCCAATTGGTTCCAGAACCAGAGACGATAATGATCTCTCTTCACCATTTTTCATCCTCGGAGGCTTTCCCGCGCAGAAATTATTCATATAGTCAGCCGCAGAAACCTAATCACCGCGTGAAGGCAAAAACGGGACAACCGCAGCACTGTATCCAAGAGGGAACTTCGTCCTAGCCGCCGGGGGGCATAGAGCCCCAACTTCAGCGTCTCGGGACCAAAAATATGGCAGCTTGCAACTCGTTATCAATGTTACCCTCTCGTGTTCACTATTTTTCACTCATAATACTTGGTTTTAGGCTTTAAAAAAAAAAAAAAAAAAAAGGGGGATATGCAATGTCCAAGGGTAGAAACTATGGGGAGAAAGCGCCAAGCCGTTACGACTATATAGCACTGGGAAGGGGTCAGGATATGGATTTGGGATGGGACGGGGGGGGGGGAAGGAATGGTGCCCAACCACTTGGAGGGTCGGGGATTGAACGCCGACCTGCATTAAGTGAGACCGTCGCTCTACCGTCCAGCTCAAGTGGTTGGTAGTGTATTATTAGCATTATATCAATGCACGCACGTCTGCCGTAGGTCAAAAATACGTGTATTCTTTAACATAAAATTTAAAAAATGTAAACATTTGCCTAAGATTCACGAAGGAAAACATTGTAAATGGAAAGATAAATCCGGTTAAAGTTATACCTTGAGGTTACCTTGAGGTGCTTCCGGGGCTTAGTGTCCCCGCGGCCCGGTCGTCGACAGTATACAGTATATACACAGTATATATCTTTACTTTTATTAATATCATTATTGCTATTATGTCATGATTTATAATTATATTAGTATAATTATTTTATTATTATACGAATAGTGTCACCATCTTTGTTTTTTTCAGGGATATTCGGACGCGGGCCCTATGCCTCTGCAACCCGTTCTCGCAAATTCGTAAAGTCAATATTGACTTATTAACTACGTGCATAGGTGATATACTAAACATAATAGATACCCTTAAAAAGATTCATAGAAAACACCGACCTTACCTAACCTTGTTAGTATCTTAAAGATAAGCATCTTATTGCTTCGTAATTACAATTATTACTTAACCTATACCTATTATAGGTTAGGTAATAATTGTAATTACGAAGCAATAAGATGCTTATCTTAACATACTAAGTAGGTTAGGTAAGGTCGGTGTTTTCTATGAATCTTTTTAAGGGTATCTATTATGTTAAGTATGTCACCTATGCACATATTTAATAAGTCAATATTGACTTATTAAATTTGTGAGAACGGGTTGCAAGCCTCTGGCTGGCCCGCGTGCGGGCCAGTAAACTGATCTTTCTAAAAAGATCTAAACTGATCTTTACTGATCTTTCTTAGGCATGTTGTTGTTGTTATAGATTCAGCTACTGGGAACAAAAAGTTCCAAGTAGCACGGGCTATGGTGAGCCCGTAGTGGCCTTACCTGGCACAGGAGCGGGGCTGTAACTGCGTGGCTTAGGCAATGGATGAGTGTTTATGACTCGCATGTTGGCGCCCTTTGTCTTGCGATTATTTCGGGGCGCAGCGTCCCCGCGGCCCGGTCACTGAACCAGGCCTCTGTAAGGTCCTGTCCCAACCTGTTCAGTAGCTTTCTCTGCGCTAGAACCGTCATCCTTGCAGTTCTAGATCAACACTATTAATACTGCTATTACTCAGATGAATTTTAATATTAATCAGATGAATGTTTATATTCTACAAGGTTTACAGAAAAGAGAGAGAGAGAGAGAGAGAGAGAGAGAGAGAGAGAGAGAGAGAGAGAGAGAGAGAGAGAGAGAGAGAGAGAGAGAGAGAGAGAGAGAGAGAGAGAGAGAGAGAAAGAGAGAGAGAGAGAGAGAGAGAGAGAGAGAAGAGAGAGAGAGAGAGAGAAAGAGAGAGAGAGAGAGAGAGAGAGAGAGAGAGAGAGAGAGAAGAGAGAAAGAGAGAGAAGAGAGAGAGAGAGAAAGAGAGAGAGAGAAAGAGAGAGAGAGAGAGAGAGAGAGAGAGAGAGAGAGAGAGAGAGAGAGAGAGAGAGAGAGAGAGAGAGAGAGAGAGAGAATGTTGTCACCCCTCAAGGATGCAGACAAGAAGGCATTTTCCTTATCCACATGGATACTTACGATAAAAAGATAAGCTTGTAATATATTTAATTAAGCTTGCGAAGCTGCCCTGAACGCTTCCCATAGGCACCATATATAACAACGCCACAGGTGTTGATACAACACAGGTACCGCCACAGGTGTTGATACAACACAGGTGTTGATACAACAGGCTTTATCCCAGTGGCCACCGAGACCATAGGTGCCAGCCACCCCAGGTTCAACGGATCTACCGCAAACCTTACGGAACTGTGCTGCAACGTGCCAGCACTAATAGCCTAGCTGAGCAGATGGTCACCCAGGAGGTCTGGTAGTGCAAGCAGACAACGTGTATTATTCACAAGGAGGAGAGAGAACACAATGAAGAAAGACACACGCCACCAATGTGAAAACAAAAGTGTGCAGTCATGTACTTTGGACGCAAGAGTGTTTGTCTTCGGGCAGAGGAGGGTGATGGGGGAGTGGGTTGTGGGGGGAAAATGGGTGAGGGGGGAGTGGGGGTGAGGGGGTGAGGGTGAGGGGGTGAGGGGAAGGGGTGAGGGGTGCCCCGAGGGGCGAGTTTATTGGGCAGCGCCACTCATCTTGTGAGTGAACATACCGCCATAGCAGAATGTACAACACTCCCCAATAGGAAGAAAACCCGCTGGGTTGTTCATCCTGTCACTTGTACCCAGACACAGCTGGGACTTGCTTAACTGTCTCAAGTGAACAGCTCCTCAAACAAGAAGATTAACATTTATCAACCCTTAAAAGCTTACGTTATCTTGCGGGTGCAAAATTGGGAAATCTTTTAAGAACAGTATCAACATTTGACAAAAAGTGTTTTCCTAACTCAAACAATGTGGGGTTTATTATTCTACAGTTATTCCTAATATCTCTCAGGTGTTCACATTCACGTAGATAGTGGTCAAGGCGGTGTCCATCACTCTCACCACAGATGCTGCAACTTCGCTGATCAACTGTTGTTTCCATTCCAAATCTCCATGGATGTCATGTACAGTAAGTATTAACCTGCTCGATAGTAAAGCTCTATTTGAGGACTTGAACTCTTGTCTATCTAACAAGTCTGAATCAGTCCAGCAACCAGGAGGCCTGGTCGACGACCGGACCGCGGGGACGCTAAACCCCGGAAACACTTCAAGGTAAC
This sequence comes from Procambarus clarkii, assembly GCF_040958095.1. Lineage (NCBI taxonomy): Eukaryota > Metazoa > Arthropoda > Malacostraca > Decapoda > Cambaridae > Procambarus > Procambarus clarkii. The sequence goes on from NC_091173.1 coordinate 14,709,714, forward strand.
TTCAAGGTGCCCGGCCTGGGGACGAGCCAGGCTCCAGCCCGGGCACAAGAGTAGAACAACTCGCGAGAATTTACCTCCAGGTAAGATCCAGGCAAGAAATAAAAGTGTGAGGGAGAGAGAGGAGTAGAACTCCCAGAACCCTCTCCCGGTGTGCTCCAGGAGCCGAGAAGATGTGAAGGAACAAACAAAAGCTCTTCCTCATTCTCATATCCGACACAGACAAAAGGCCTACTGTTGGGGCGACCTACGCAGCAGCCGCGTCCAACAGCCTGGTTGGTTGACCAGTCCAGCAACGAGGAGGCCTGGTTGAGGACCGGGCCGCGGGGACGTAAAGCCTCGAAATCATCTCAAGGCTCAAGGATAAGCTTAATGCGGAATCATGCTTTGCAATCGACATTAAAAATCTTGTTGGAAGTACCAATCGGGACCCGGTCGGCCGAGCGGACAGCACACTGGACTTGTGATTCTGTGGTCCTGGGTTCGATCCCAGGTAGCCGGCGAGAAACAATGGGCAGAGTTTCTTTCACCCTATGCCCCTGTTACCTAGCAGTAAAATAGGTACCTGGGTGTTAGTCAGCTGTCACGGGCTGTTTCCTGGGAGTGGAGGCCTGGTCGAAGACCGGGCCGCGGGGACACTAAAAAAGCCCCGAAATCATCTCAAGATAACCTCAAGAATCATCTCAAGATAACGTTACTTACCTTACCTTAAGACTTGAGACCTTACCTGCAAGACTCGAAAACTCTTTACAATCACGCCAGACGACCTTACATTTAAGAAACCCAGTCAAGCAACTATCAGAACTGACAGATAATGAGAGTAGACTAAATAACAAGTATCTCTTCAACTAGAGAGGCCAATTATATTTCTTTTTAAAAGACTAGTACTTACTATGTTCAAATACTAGTGCGTGTAAACTGTTCCACTGATGACTGGAGATGTTTGCTGAGCTGGAGAAATGTACAAACATGTATTACTCGAGTCAATTCAATAAATTTCCGGATTTAATGCCAATTAGTTCTCAAATTGTACTCCCTGGAATGAAGGCGAGAAAGATACATCATAATTTAAATCTGTCAGCCATGTCAAAGAATACCTGATCAACCAGGCTGTGAGTCATATGCCAGGCTGCGAGCAGCCGCGTCCAACAGTCTGGTTGACTATGGAAGCCTGGTCGGAGACCGATCCGCGGGACCGTTCATCCCCGGAACCCCCACAAGGTAGATTGGCGAGACTGCTCTCTGATCTGCACGCCTTCTGGGGCCAGATTCACGAAAGCACTTACGCAAGCACTTACGAACGTGTACATCTTTCCTCAATCTTTGACGGCTTTGGTTACATTTATTAAACAGTTTACAACCAGGAAAACTTCCCGTTCAACTGTTGTTATTGTTATAAACAGCCTCCTGGTGCTTCGGAGCTCATTAACTGTTTAATAATTGGAAACAAAGCCGCCAAAGATTGAGAAAAGATGTACAGGTTCCTAAGTGCTTTCGTGAATCTGGCCCCTGGTCTCCAGGAGGCGCGGCAGAATGTGCATAACAGCCCCCACTGAAAAATAGGGATGCAGTTTGTACACCCATTCCGTTAGTACGAAGAGTCTCAAGACCTCTCAACGCACTAACTCTAAATTTTAAGCCAAGACAAAACTATACAGGCATTGGCCCAACCTACCCTGGCCCTGGAGAGGCCACTCCAGACCGACAACCGGAGCGCAACTTCATAGTCTCAGGAGACTGATGGATACCTGGTTGATGGGGTTCTGGGAGTTCTTCTAGTCCCCAAGCCCGGCCCGAGGCCAGGCTTAACTTGTAAGAGTTTGTGAGAGGGTGGCTACTACTAGGGTGCATCTTCTCGGTTATCTTGAGATGATTTCGGGGCTTTAGTGTCCCCGCGGCCCGGTCCTAGACCAAGCCTCCACCCCCAGGAAGCAGCCCGTGACAGCTGACTAACACCCAGGTACCTATTTTACTGCTAGGTAACAGGGGCATTCAGGGTGAAAGAAACTTTGCCCATTTGTTTCTGCCTCGTGCGGGAATCGAACCCGCGCCACAGAATTACGAGTCCTGCGCGCTATCCACCAGGCTACGAGGCCCCTACTACTCTAGTCCTTGGGTTAACCTATAGTCAGTGGCAACCCTAAAATTCGATTGACTTCCAACTTGGTGACGTCGGAGGTCAATTGCTTAATGACCTCCCATCAAGCACTCAAGAGGCCACTGTGAGATGGATCCCCAATATAATTGGCCACAACAATAACACTTATGTTCCGACTCTGGCTTCAGCCAAACCAATCTTGAAACTATTCTGAGCCATCAGAGATAAAGAGAGTCACTTAAAATTAATGTATCAAGCTGGAACTTATCTACACACTCGAGAGGCAAGGAGTGCAGGGGAACCATTGTGCTCTAAGAGTGCACACGGACCCCGTTCTCAAGGTCAAGCCTCCGCCATTTCCGGCCCCCACAGCGGGGTGGTGAAGGGAACCACCCTGGGAGGGGGAGGGTAGGGGTGGTGGTGGAGGGAACTACACCTTGTGGTTACCTTGTGATGGTTTCGAGGATCAACGTCCTAACTGGTTGCTGGTCCCATCAAGCTGACTGTAGGACGCAGACGGTTGTAGCCTCGTGTATTAATTACAGGCCTCGATGATCAGACATCCATTGAAGGTGTCTATTATGTTCTCATTTCAACAGCCCCCACCACTGCCCCCCCTCTCCTTTCAACCCCACCACTAACCCCCCCTCCACCGCCCCCTCCTCCTCTCAACACCCCCCGCAAGAACTGACCGTCCTCACTTGGGCTGGACGGTAGAGCGAGGGGTCTCCTCATGCAGATCGGCGTTCAATCTCGCCCAAGTGGTTGGGACACCATTCCTTCCCTCCGTCCCATCCCTAATCCTTATCCTGCGCCCCCCCCCCCCCTTCCCAGTGCTATATAGTCGCCGTGGCTTGGCGCTTTTTCCCTGATAATGCCCCCCCCCCCCTCGGTCAAGCACGGGAGATCTCTAAACACAAGCTACTGGAACATGCGCTTGGCCACTACACCCACAGAAAACGGGATGCGGTTATTGACCGCTCACTACTTGTACCGTGAAGGGGAGACACCTCTAAACTACTTGGAAGTAATTACTTATAAATTAAAAATGTAATAATGTGCTATTTTTGTCTACACCTAAAAAAAAAACATTTTTTTTTTTACAAAGACAAAAGGTATTATTTTGCTAAAATTGCTTCATTGACTACCTCTTGATAATGGATTTTGAACCTTGCTTTACAAAGTCATAATGTTCTTTATATACAGATTTTTAATTGCCCAAAATTTCGTTATTGTTCACATTTTCAATTACATGAACTTAAATGAAAAATGCATAACATGATCAAGAGGCAAGGGCAGGTGGGTGGTGGTGAGTGTAAGTGGGTGGTGGTGAGTGCACTTGGGATGTGTTTGGGGTGATGCACAATACACTTCCATCCGTGAGATGGGAGTGTATTGTGCACCTCATGCGTGAGGTGTGAGCATTTTAGTGTGTGTTCCCTGTAGTTATCTTACCCTGTGGTTACCTTGTGATGGTTTCGGGGCTTAGCGTCCCCGCGGCCCGGTCATCGAGCAGGCCTCCTCGTTGCTGCGCTGGTCAATCAGGCTGTTGGACGCGAATGCTCGCAGCCTGACGTTGAGTCTCAGCCTGGTACAATTCACCTTCAGTGTATAGTCCCTTCTTAAGGTGTACCTGGCTCAAGGAGCACCTGGATTGTTCCTGGATGGGGTTGTGGGAGTTCTTCTACCCCACCAAGCCCGGCCCGAGGCCAGGCTTGACTTGTGAGAGCTTGGTCCACCAGGCTGTTGCTTGGAGCGGCTCGGAGGCCCACATATCCACTACAGCCCGGTTGATCCAGAAAACCGTGCAGCTGTTTCTTGAAAACTTTGCAACATTTCTTATACTTGCTGTATTCTCCTGGGTTGCGGGTGTTGTGGTGGTGGGACCAGGTGGGTGGGACCAGGTGGGTAGGACCAGGTGGGTAGGACCAGGTGGGTGGGACCAGGTGGGTGGGACCAGGTGGGTAGGACCAGGTGGGTGAGCACACAGCCCATCACCCTATCCCTTCCTCCTCCTCCTCCTCTTCCAGACATGACAACTCAAACAATGCATATCAGGCAGGTGCCAGGCCATTGTGGTGCGGGTGAGGGCCGGTAGGGATGGGAAGGAAGGGAGGGAGGGAGGTACAAGGTGAGTAGTGGTAGTAGGGAGTGAGGAGCAGTGGTGGTGGTGGGGGCTTTGGGAGAAGGGGGAGGGGACTGCTGTTGATACTGCTTGAGGTGGTGGTGGGGCGCATGGTGTTGGAAGAATGACAAGAACAACATGTAAAACAGTAGGTGGATTTAACACGAGGAGAGCAGAGCTAGCGATGACTGCTGTAGAAGGGAGGAGCGCCCTACAGCACCAAGCCTGGTGAGCCAGCCTGGCTTCGGGCCGGGCTCAGGCAGTAGTAGAACTCCCGAAACCCTCTCCAGGTATACTCCAGGTACCAGGGGTGATGAACACGAGATCGAAATGTCCAGAGCACGCAATGCTAGAAAGATTAAAGAAAGATTAAAGCCAAGATGAGCCTCAATCTACTCCCAAGAGCCTCGATCTACTCCCAAGAGCCTCAATCTACTCCCAAGAGCCTCGATCTACTCGATGGAAACCCGGGATCTCTTACGGTCTTGAACACCGTGAGAGGTGGGCCAGTTATGCCCCTTATATGTCGAGCGAGAGTGTTGGAAACTGTTGGGACCTTAGTGTTAATAGAATGGATTGTCTGTGAGAGTAACTCCGGCACCTTAAAGTTTTGAGGATGGCCACCGTGCACTTCCTGCCATGTTTCCTGGTCTTGTGAAGACCTGCTTTAGTGTTCTTATCTAGCAGCTCTTACATATCAGTGACTACAGGCCAATGACCTCTAGCCCACTATACCCTGCTTCCTAGTCGTTTATACTTGAATGATCTCTGAAGTATTTTTGAAGTGTATATTATTATGTATCTCGCCTACGCTGGCGAGAATAAAGTTTGTAAAATTAAATTAAAAGCATTCCAAATAATTTAGATTGTTTATTCAGCGGATTCTGTCAGTAAAAGTTCTCTGAACGCTCTCCAGGTCAGCAATTTCTTCAGTTTTGAATGTGGCTGTTAGTGTGCCCTAGAGAGCCCTAGTGTCTTGAAAAGTAGCATCATTGGTATGGTATCTCTTCTTTGGAAGGTTTTCTTGAAGTTGTGACGGCTACTTTATTGTGTTCTTTGAAAGTAAGGTTCTGGAGCATACCTAAATGGGGTTCTGGGAGTTCTTCTTACTCCCAGAGCCCGACCTGAGGCCAGGCTCGACTTGTGATAACTTTGCCCAACAGGCTGTTGCTTAAAGCGGCCCACATATCCACTAATATCTAGTTTTTTCTTGAAGATGTCCACGGTTGTTCCGGCAATATTTCTTATGCTCGTTGGGAGGACGTTGAACAACTGCGGACCTCTGATGTTTATACAGTGTTCTCTGATTGTGCCTATGGCACCTTTGCTCTTCACTGGTTCTATTCTGCATTTTCTTCCATATCCATATATTTTCTTCGGGAGTACTCTGTTCTGAACCCATGTTTGTCCAGGGTTATGTAAACGGATACACAACTTTAAGTGTTCCATGCTGTAATTTTATGTGTTTTATTCTTTAACTTCCACGCACTCTTTCAAAGATTTATATGATGTGTGAGTGATCTCAATACTCCCGCCTCTGAAGTGGCGCGATCTCCGCTGTTTTGGGTGTCGGGGATAACACCTTTATCTGGGCCCGGTCTCCAAAAGCTGTTTAGGGGCCTGTGATGGTGGATTTTCGGCCGTTTTGATGAATGTAGTACCCATGAACCAGTTGCTGGTGCGGAGTATGGGCAGACGACATGGGTGTGTTGTCTACTGCTACTTCAAGATAATGTCAAGATAAAACAAAATACATACTATCTTATCATACTCCCAGGGCCCACCCCTCCCCGCTCCACTCCCTCAACCTTCATCCTCTCACCAATTCTTATCATTACTTATGTGGGTGCAGCAAAACTATTGATGCAACTCTAGTATTGCACCATAGTAAAGCAGAGGCTTTTCCAAGGGGGGCAATACTGCACTTCCTACCATGCTTCTTCTTGAGGTGATCCTGTGATCATCTCAAGAAGATGCTTCATGTGGTGGCATTTTCCCTGGGTAAATCTGCAACTAGACCCTTTAATATTTTCCATGGGTATAAATTATTATTTATCTCTCTCTCACCTGCGCTCCAGCGAATTAAAATTTAAGACATTTTAAACGTTTCCAATACTTGAGATGCTTTCTTGAATGGATTGGGGGGGGGCAGTAACAGATCTCTCCCCGTTATCTCAGCAATTTCCCCAGCTTTGAATGGGGCTGTTAATTACCATAAAGTACAAGTAATCATAAGGTACAAGGTAGGACAAGGTACCGAGGGCAGCGTAGAGTACAAGGCAGCATAACATATGACCCACTATATTAATGAAAAGCCCACCAAGTTATACACAAGGAATCATAAGGTACCTGGTAGCGCAAGGTACCTGGTAGCGGAAGGTACCCGGGGCAGCGTAGAGTACAAGGCAGCATAACATATGACCCACTATATTAATGAGGGGCCCACAGAGTTGTCAACACCAGTGACGCAACCATTACTCTCGACCCAAACACAAGTTGCCAAGTCCATTCATAAAGTTGGCTGACAGTAATTCAATAACAGAGCCGGCGAGCGGAGGCTGCTGCCGACCTTACTCTCATTATCAAGTCACAATAGACCTATAAATTAAGGTTCATTCTAAGCCATAATAACAATAATTTGGTTTAATAATGGGGCCATCCCAAAAGTCCATCAAAATGTTTTTACATTCGTTAATAAGGGTACTTGAATGGACTTGTATTCCCAGCGTCTAACAGGGTTGTAATTAAATGCCAAACGGTAGTGATCAGGAAAAACAATGGAAAAAGCTTGTGTGTGTATTTACTAGCAATATATTATTAAATTTTTCTTATATATATATATATATATTTTTTTTTTCTTTAGATCTCTCCGAATATACTTTCAATTAATTATACTCTTAAGTTATCTCAGTAAAAATAGCCTTTCAAGCCTCTTCAAAAGCCTCTTAATATACGAGGCATAACTATCAAGCCTCTAATTATGTTCAAGATGGAACTGGATAAATCCCGCCAGAGGGTGTCTGATCACCCAAGCTGTGGTCTCTACGTGGGCCTGCGAGCAGCTGCTGCTGCCCACAGTCTGGACGATCAGACCATCAGTCAGGAGGCCTGGTCAGAGGCACCCACAGGGACACAAATCCCTTCATGGCTGACTGAAATGCACACATATCCACACACAAACAAATCCAATCTTCAACATGTTCAGGCGATGAGTCACAATAACGTGGCTAAAGTATGTTGACCAGACCACACATGTTGGTCTGGTATGTTGACCAGACCACACATGACCAGATTCAACATGTTCACTCCTCACAGCCGACCAGTTACAGCATAGACAATTTCAGTTAATATATTTCCAAAAATTTAACAGATAATTGCTTAAATCCAGACTTCTAACATATTATAGACACCAAGAAGCATTACTCGAATATATTTTTTTCCGGACAGGTATTTTCAGCAATAACCTCAACTTCCTGCTCAATAGCTCCAGATATTCTTCATACTTCAGGTATGAAGTATATCTGGAGGTATACATACTTGATATACTTCAGGTACACAAACTGCTAATTCTGATTCGACCAAGAGTATGTCCAACGATATTCCCACCTGTTTACTAGCCTATAATATTACTAATTATTTCCAACGTTATTCCAACAATATCCCCACCAAATTCCAACAATATTCCCGCCTATGGAAAGCGTATTTTAATCGTTCCCAAACACTGCAGGTAATCAACCAGGTAATCAACCAGGTAATCAACCAGGTAACTGCCACAGAGCAGAGGGTAACAGTACGGACATCAGTTACATGAGATTTAAGACAAGGTTAAATCATGGTCATGTCTTAAGGTTTTAAGACATGACCATGTCTTAAAACCTTTCGTTTGATGACCACAGTGAACCTTCCTTGAGGTGAATTCTGGGCTGAGCGACCCCGCGGCCCGGTTGTCGACCAGGCTTCCTCGTTGCTGGACTGGTCAATAAAAAGCAGCCTACTGCAAGAAAAGCTCTTGGATAGCAAGAGCTTTTTAAACAAGAGATGACCAGCGAATGATGAGGTTATTAAAGACGAGAGTCCTCTAACGGGCGAAACACCTTAAAATCCCTTAAGTTGTATTCCCCCTTAACGCGTGCGAGAGATCACCATTACCTTGCGATGACTTCGTGGCTCAACTTCTCCGCGGCTCAGTCTATTATAACCATAATCTCAAAATCTTCACCCGGAAAATATTAGGAAGGCTGGTTCTAAATCTGCACACATGAAATAATCCGAATCCTCACTGGACCTTGAGGATTCGTCGAGGTCCCAAACAAGTTTGGGACCCGACCTTCAAGTAGTTTATATGAGTTTATCTCGTTCATCTCACCCTTCAAGGTGTACAGTTTGAGTGCCATGAGGCGGTGCCAATGGCTTACCTTGAGGTTACCTTGAGGTGCTTCCGGGGCTTAGTGTCCCCGCGGCCCGGTCGTCGACCAGGCATATAACATCTGTCTGTAATGTGTTATTGTTCTAAACCACGGACAAATTTCGTGTTAATTTAGGCGTTGTTAGCAAAAGATGACAGGAAAGTCTGGGTCATGTTCCTGCCTACATCAGCTACGAGGAGGATGAACAGCCAGCCAGTTTAGAACAGCACGCTCCAAGCAACAGCCTGGTGGACCAAACTCTCACAAGTCAAGCCTGGCCTCGGGCCGGGCTTGGGGAGTTGAAGAACTCCCAGAACCCCATCAACCAGGTATCAACCAGGTATCAACCAGGTATCAACTACGTATCAACCAGGTATCAACCAGGTATCAGCCAGCACCTGCTGGGGCAGCTGTTTACCGACCTCAAGCATCTTCAAAACAAGAAGAGTATCCTCGTAACTTACCAGTTCATATATGCAGATGAAGCCGGAAACCCACACCAAATGGGCTCTTTATCCCCCCCGCCATAAATACCACCAGTCTAACTGGCTTCAGACACAAGCCTGTTACCGTCAGGGCCTCGGGGCAACAATTACACACGATAGTGAATCGCTGACAATTAAGCTGTCACGTTCGGACGTACGTATCAGTGGTATTAACGGAGGTAATTAAGCTATCCGATCACCTGTCACGGTACAACGGCCCTGTTTAATCGCAATAATTATTCAATTCTGTTAAATGAGCCATTTAAACAATGTGGTTAAGCGACACAGGATTAGACAATCTAACCGAACGAATCAATTCATCCAACCGGGAAAATTAACCGTCCCGACTAAACGGTTCTAGACCCATTAAAAATACAACGAATTCGGTTAAAGAATCCCATAAAGCGAGAAAAATACCCTGCCATTAGCCGAGATCACAGGCCGGTTTAACAGATCGTTTCAATTAAACGAGATAATCTAAGCTAACAGCTAGCCACCCATAATCAACTGATCCAATTAAATAATCAACCAAGATTAGAGACTGGTCCAATTAACCGGAGCTCTATAATCACTCTATACGTAATCGATCAAGAGGATTTAATTGGCTCCTCGCCCAGTGGGCAACAGCGGAGCCATGATAACTAAAACATGCTGAAGAAATGAGCAATATATCATGAGATATAACATGAGATATCTAGAGATATAATATATCATGATAATATATCATCAAATGTTGAGGAGCGATAACAGTGCTCTCAGTATACAAAGAGCCATAGTGCTCTCAGTATACAAAGAGCCATAGTGCTCTCAGTATACAAAGAGCCATAATGCTCTCAGTATACATACAAGGAACCACAGTCAACCAGGGGGTCAACCAGGCTGTTGGACGCGGCTGCTCGCAGTCTGACGTATGAATCGCAGCCTGGTTGATCAGGTATCCTTAGATGTATCTGATGTTGATAGAGTTCTCTCTCAGAGTACCTGTTGCACCTCTACTCTTCAACGGGGGTAGTCTGCACATCCTGCCATGCCTCCTGGTCTCATGTGATGTTATTTCTGTGTGCAGGTTTGGGACCAGTCCCTCTACTATTTTCCATGTGTATATTATTATGTATCTCTCCCGCCTGCGCTCAAGAGAATACAGATTTAGGCTCGTTAGTCGGTCCCAATAGTTTAGATGTTTTACAGAGTGGATTCTAGCAGTAAAGGATCTCTGCACGCTCTCCAGGTCAACAATTTCTACAGCTTTGAAAGGGGCTGTCATTGTGCAGCAGTATTCCACTCTAGAGAGTACATCCAAATCCTTTACATTGCTTTTTCGTTCAATGTTATGATTTGACTGCGTTTTGTACGTGGTTTCTGCTTTTATAGGGTGACAAGGATAGGGATAGGGTGACGTCTGATATAAGGTTTGATGTTGGTATCACATCCATGAAAAATTCATTTGGGTTATCAATCTTTAGTGAGTTTAGTGGCTCGCTGAAAACAGTCAGTCGTATTGATTCCTTAGTATTTCGCTCATTTCTTTGTTGTCATCTGTGAATGGAGTTCCATCTCTCTTTCGCAGGGGCCCGATACTAGTGTGATTTTTTTTATCTTGTTTTTGCATAGGAGAACAAATATTTTTGATTTCTCTTAATTTCACTGATGGTCTTTTGCTGTCTTTGCCTCTCCTGGGGTTTGTATGATTCTTGCAGCTTTAGTTCAATTATTTTCTATTTCTCTACCTAAACTTCTTCGCCGTTCTTGAGATAGGGTGCGACTCTCAAGTTGTTCCGTGATTCGTTTTCTTCGCCTATAGAGGGAACGACGTTCCCGTTCCAGTCTGCATATCGTCCTCTTTTTTTTCTTAGGGTTTGAGCATATTTACACTGAGGAATAAAAATATGACCCGGGATATGAAGATTCTCCCCCCCCCCTCAATGCACTTTCAAGTTCAAGTATGTTTATTGAGACAAGAAAGAAATACATCTCAAAGGGATAGAGTAGCTTAGGCTATTTCTACCCCGCCCCCCCCCCCCTGTTCAATGCACTAGGCCCCGCCTTTGGGCACCCTGGAGGCCATATCAACAGAACTAGGCCTATTTTGAAGGACCGGAGGGCGTGGTTTTCACACGGGCCTGGAGGCTTTTGAACACTGTGTCAAATAACTGTCAATCCTGATGTAAACAGCCCGTGGGGCTCCCACGGCTCAGGAGTGAGTGAGGGAGGTCAGCCCGTCGCTGGCAGACACCAAGGGCCAGATTCACGAAGCAGTTACGCAAGCACTTACGAACCTTTACATCTTTTCTCAATCTTTGGCGGCTTTATTTACAATTATTAAACAGTTAATGAGTTCCTAAGCACCAGGAGGCTGTTTATAACAATAACAACAGTTGATTGGGAAGTTTTCATGCTTGTAAACTGTTTAATAAATGTAACCAAAGCCGTCAAAGATTGAGGAAAGATGTACACGTTCGTAAGTGCTTGCGTAAGTGCTTTCGTGAATCAGGCCCCAGATCCACACGACTCTCAACACGATGCCTATGAACATCAGCCTCAGCTACTTGGCCAGAAGGCGGCTGTACGGCATGAATCACCTTGATGTCCCCAGACCACGAAGAAGCCCACGAAGAAGCCCACGAAGAAGCCCACGAAGAAGTTAACAAAGCCAGCGACTTTTCCGGCAATATTTTTTATACTCTTTGGGAGGAGTGTACTGGGAACAAGTACACCAATTGATTGATGGTTGAGAGGCTGGACCAAAGAGCCGAAGCTCAATTCCCCCAACCCCCCCGCAAGCACAATTAAGCGAGTGCAATCGAGTCCACACACTCATTATTGCAGCCCGTCCTCCAAAAATGGGGAGGTAAATGTAACAGCCTCATAAGTGCAATTATGTACTATGTATGACAGTCAAGAATTGTACTTATTTACACTTAGTATTAAATCGTACTGTCAAATATACTGTGAATATTTGAGTTTACCTGAAAAGCTGAATAGAAAACCACGACCTAACCTAAACGTCTTAGTTTTTGATGATAAGCATTTTATTGCTTCTTAATTACAATTACTACTTAATCTATAGCTATATTGATATTACAGTTTCATAAAACAAAACTAAAATATTTAAATAAATTGTAAAGTAACTCAGAATATTTTCAAGTTTTGTATAAAATCTCTATTGTTTAATAAAACTGAGAAAGAAATTCCTTATATTTAAAACTTGTGTATAGCGAACTGAACTTTAAAACTTCTTCCTAAAATTCCGAGTGTCTTAACAGAAAACGAGGAGGATTAAATGGGGAGGTATATATAACAGCCCCATAAGTGCAATTTGTACTGTGTATGACAGTCAGGAAATGTGCTTATTACACTTAGTATTAGAACGTACTGTCAATTCGGAGGATGGGTTGCATTATTGACAACGTTAACTGATTTCTTCCTGAAGGTGACGCCAACATCGCCTCACATTACACACACAACTCCATCCCCCCCCCCCCCCACTAAAAGGTGTGGGGGTTAAGTTGAGTGTGAGTGGAGAGGGGGGAGGGTTGTGTGGGGAGTGGGGGTTAGGGGGGAGCCGGTGACTGGACGTGTGATCCTGTGGTCCCGGGTTCGATCCCGGGCGCCGGCGAGAAACAATGGGCAGAGTTTCTTTCACCCTATGCCTCTGTTACCTAGCAGTAAAATAGGTACCTGGGTGTTAGTCAGCTGTCACGGGCTGCTTCCTGGGGGTGGAGGCCTGGTCGAGGACCGGGCCGCGGGGACACTAAAGCCCCGAAATCATCTCAAGATAACCTCAAGAAGAAGACGTGGATGATCCAGGTGGGAATGAAGTTGCGGTGGTATTGGCAGCCTTGTCACCTCCCCCATCCCCCCCCATGGTTCCCCACACCCACACCCCCCCCCCCATCCCCTCCCTCCCCACCCCTGTTTTATTCCCCCCCCCTCTCTCTCCCAGTCACGCTTTCACTGTTATTCTGTTATGTTTTCCTCCATTGCTTTTTGTTTCACCGCCAACTTGCGGTGAACTTGCTGGACTGGTCAACCAGGCTGTGTTGAACGCAGCTGAACGCTATCTGCTCCATTTCAAACCTGGATCATTGTTGACTTAAGAGAACGCGAAGAGAACCTAAGTGTCAGAATTCGTTCACTATAGACACACCAGAATTAATGTACTCACCTAGTTGTGCTTGCGAGGGAGGGGGAGGAGTCGAGCTCTGGCTCTTGGGACACTCTCCCTAGAGGGAGTGTGTCCTCATTCCTCCACCGTGCCGTTGTTATACTCAACTGCACTCACCTGCAAGGAATCAGTTCAAATTCATTTACTAAATAGCTCAGGTAAGTCTAATAGTAAAATAAAATAAAAATGATTAATAATTACATCGTTGCGTTATTAGCATATTTACCTGTAGTTTACCTGCAGAACGTTACGAGTGTTCTTCAGCCCTCAACCCCTTGTCTGGGGGCTAGACTTGTGTATGGATAATATTATCTAAAGGGCCGCGGCTCTTTGTTATAATGTGTGGTCAAAATACAAAGTTTCGTGACTGATAAAAGTCAGTATGTCTAATATACCCTGAGCCGCCTTGACATTCTGTATAACTTCTATAATACTCTATAATGTTCCTATAATGTTCTATATTGCGCCTACACAGTTCTATAATATACTATAATGCTAATATAATGTTCTGTAACATTCTATAATAATATAGTGTTCTGTAATCTATAATGCTCCTATATTGTTCTATAATATCCTCTAATGCACCTATATTGTTCTATAATATCCCTATAGTGTATTCTCTTGAGCGCAGGCGGAAAAGATACATAATAATTTACAAATGGAGAATACTAGTAGGACTGGTTTCAAATCTGCACTCGGAAATAACACCTCACGAGACCAGGCGGCACGGCAGGATGTGCAGAATACCACCCGTTGACAACCTGGGAGCGGCCCGCAGGCCTACCTTCTGGTAATTCCGAGGACCAGCCTCTGACCAGGCCAGGTAAGGTGCTAGGTAGGCCTGTTAATGCCCCCTTGTGTGTAGCGGAAGCGTGTTGAACAGTCAGTCCCAGGCCTCTGATGTTGATACGAGTTCTCTCTCAGCACCGGGTGTAGCGGGTGAGACAAAGGTGCGTTGGGCGGGTGTTGGAGCAGCGATTTGGGTGTAATTTACCTGCGCTGCCACTTCCGCTCCCGTTAGACGCGCCCGACACCTCGCTTCCTCCCTGTAAACTCATGGTTTACTCCTGGGGGCTCAATCTAGGATTCATCTAGTTTGCTGTGTCTGTACCCGGATTTACCCCTAATGCTTTCTTCTGTGTGCTTCCAGTTTACATGGTGTACTGAAGTCCCCCCTGGAGTGTTGATCAGACCACACACTAGAAGGTGAAGGGACGACGACGTTTCGGTCCGTCCTGGACCATTCTCAATTCGAAGAATGGAGTCTTCCCTCTGGAGTCTTAAGAGCGTTTTTCCTGTCGTCTCCCAGAATTGCACAGGTTTACCAGAAATAAGAAGACGGGGATGACTCTTGAATTTGCCTCAGTAATGAATGGGAATATATCTAAGAGTATGCCTTTAATTGCTAAGCGATTCTGTGGGAAAAGTTCCTCAAAGGTAACTCATTCCCGTAGCAGGTATAACGAGTATATCTTTAGATCTAGAGGCTATACTCGCGAGGGACTTAAGTAAATAATGCACTCTCGGAACTAACTACAGGTAAACCTAGCATCTACACTAAGTTTCCTTAATAGATGGGGTGAGTCTGCAACCACATCGACAAGGCTGTCCACTGCCTAACTACCTGTAACCTTCCCAACACTGGCACTGGCCAATTGCCACCAATAGCACTGTTGAGGGGAGACACTGCCAAGTCTGAATGACTATATACTACGTGGAATGGATACCAAAACAAGGAGCTAGGACACGAGGACAAGGAGCTGGGACACGAGGACAAGGACCTGGGACACGAGGACAAGGACCTGGGCCACGAGGACAAGGAGCTGGGACACGAGGACAAGGAGCTGGGACACGAGGACAAGGAGCTGGGACACGAGGACAAGGACCTGGGACACGAGGACAAGGAGCTGGGACACGAGGACAAGGAGCTGGGACACGAGGACAAGGAGCTGGGACACGAGGACAAGGACCTGGGACACGAGGACAAGGACCTGGGACACGAGGACAAGGAGCTGGGACACGAGGACAAGGAGCTGGGCCAGGACCGAGGGAAGGACGGGGTGCCCACCTGTACGGCCTCCACTCTACGGACGAGGGTAAGCAGATGGGTCCACGTCACCGATGACTGACACCCTGTCACCTCAACCACCATCCCCCCCCCCCTCCCCGGCCCCGTCATGCAAGCTCTCCACTAATCACCTACGTGTCCACAAGCTCCTCTTGACCCAACACTTGCTATCCTCCAAGACGTCAACCTATTATATAAAAAAAACTGCCACTAACACCACCTTGATCTTCATGGGTTAAAAGTGTGAAACTTTAGAAGCTGTCAACACCATACAAATTCGCCAGCCCTATTCTCTCGCGTTCGCTCTCCGCCAATCAGCATCCGTCAGCCTATATACCTCTCGACCAATCAGCTGCCGTCTAAATAACTTCCTACCTACTCTCCACCAACCACCTGCTGTAGTCTGTCTGGCCAATTACCTCTCAGTTGGCTTTCCGTTTATCGTCAGCTGCAAAGGCGGAGGGGGAAGTGGGAGAGGGAGAGGGGAAGGGAGGGGAAGGAAGGGAGAGGGGAAGGAAGGGAGAGGGGAAGGAGGGAGAGGGAAGGGAAGGGAGAGGGGAAGTGGAGGGAAGGGAAGGGAGGGAAAGGAAGGGAGGGAGAGGGGAAGTGGGAGAGGGGAAGGGAGGGAGAGGAAGGGAGAGGGGAAGAGGGAGAGGGAAAGGATGATAAAGGGGCATTAAGGGCGAGACGGAGAGAACGACGATGAAGCGGAGAGAAATAGTTGTTGTTTCCAATATAATTAGCATTTTCCGCCATTTATCGTCCATTATCAAATGACTTACTCAACGTTCTACGATACGAAGAACCGCCTCGTTAAATACCTTTAAGTATTAAATTATTAATTATAATTTGGAAATTACAATTATCTCTATACAATATATTCCACATTCAGCCCGTTATGTTCTTGTGCTCCAACGTGACTTTTGTTTATTGTTGTTTCTTAACAAGATGGCATTGTGTCCGCCACACCTCGTGGTGATCCCGGGGATCAACTGTCCCCGCGGCCCGGTTTCTGACCAGGACCTCCTGGTTGGTAATAATCTACACGTGGAAAATAGTAGAGGGGCTGGTCCCAAACCTGTACAGCAGAAATAACATCACATGAGACCAGGAGGCATGGCAGGATGTGCAGAATACCCCCGCTGAAGAGCAGAGGTGCAACAGGTACTCTGAGCGAGACCTCTATCAACATCAGAGGCCCGAGACTGTTCAACACGCTTCCACTACACATAAGGGGCATAACTGACCGACCCCTCACACTGTTCAAGAGAGAACTTGACAAACATCTCCAAAGGATACCTGATCAACCTGGCTGTGACTCATACGTCAGGCTGCGAGCAGCCGCGTCCAACAGCCTGGTTGACCAGTCCAGCAACGAGGAAGCCTGGTCGACGACCGGGCCGCGTGGACGCTAAGCCCCGAAATCATCGCAAAGGTAGCCTCAGGGTATGTGGGTAGCGGGTGGGAGGAAAGACAGAGTAGTTAACAAATGGAATGCATTAGGAAGTGCTGTGGTGGAGCCAGACTCCATACACACTTTCAAATGTTAATTGGGCTCAGGAACCTGTACACTAGTTGACTGACAGTTGAGAGGCGGGACCAAAGAGCTCAACCCCCTCCCTCCCCCCCCCCCCCAAGCATAAGTAGGTTGAGTACAGTTCTATACAAACGGGCGAGGAGGGACTGAATACTCCCCCCTTCCCCACCTTATCCACCAATAAACACCTCGTCACTCTGCTGAGGTTCCGTAACTACGCTCCTTCCTTGGCCAGGAGCGTCAGGCAGCAGCAGCCCTCGTGTCCACCCTGTCCACGGCCTCCCAGACGACTATGGCCGCGAGAAAGAAGGAAACACGGCCAATATAAATCACAAAATTATCGCTAACTTGAAACTGGTTCTCAGACGGCCGCATTGCCATACCCTGAGCTCTCAATTTCACCAGGATAATCATCCTGGGTAATGTATCGGGAGATGGGCAGGCTCAGCGAGGAGCAGGATTTAACAGTTCTGGTGGAGAGTGTTGGAGATGCGAGGGTGTTGGAGAAGGGAGCGGGAGATGTGGGCTGGTAGAGCGAGGGTGGGTTGTGGCGGGAGCACGCTAGCGGGCCTCGCTAGGGGCCTCCGGCCACCAACGTTTATCGGCTCTTGTGGCGGGAACGTGATCATGGTCCTTAAGACACCACCCGTCCCGCGACACCACCGCCACGCCACACCACCGCCACGCCACACCACCGCCACACCACGCCACCGCCACACCACACCACACCACCGCCACACTACATCGCTGACATCACCACCGCCACACCACTAAAAGAAGTGGTGGAAGCCACCTCCATCCAAAACTTTAAAGCCAGACTCGACGAAGAATTCTTACGCCAGAAAAGTTATGACTTATAACTGAACGTGTACACCAAGCCCAGTAGGCGGGGCTTGGTGAGCTGGACCTCCCTTCTCGGTAGACACTTACCTAACTACACCGACCCCGATCACACATTACTTCACCACAACCTCTGCTGCCGTCAATCTACCAGTGCTCTTACCACTTCTGCCACCACCACACAACAACCATCGCCACCTTCGCCTCACCACCACTACTACAGGGCTCTGATGACAGGTGTGGAAAGAAGCAACAGTCTGGCAGAACAGGTAGACCGCAGAGAGCTGTCTTGTATCTTCAAACAATACAACACCGCTGGAAATTGCCCCGAGGTAAACTACCACCACCCACTACCAGCTATACCACCACCACTACAACCATTCCCTCGTCTTACCACCCTCCCCCCCCCCCCCCTCTGTCGACTATTCTTCACACGCTGGCAGGCACACAAGCACCCGCGCAGACACACGTTATAAATAGTTTCGTCAGGATAGTGAAATAATCCTGTAGGCCAATTTGAGACTGAGAGGCGGGCCCCAAGAGTTGTAGCTCATCCCCACGTATAACACACACACGTGTGTGTGTGTCTCTCTCTCTCACATTGCGGAGACATGATCACTACATACAAAATTCTCAGGAGAATTGACAGGGTAGACAAGGATGGATTATTTAACACGGGTGGTACACGCACAAGGGGGCACAGGTGGAGGCTGAGTACCCAAATGAGCCACAGAGATAGTACAAAGAACTTTTTCAGTGTCAGAGTAGTTAGTAAATGGAATGCACTAGGAAGCGATATGGTGGAGGCTGACTCCATACACAGTTTCAAATGTAAATATGATAAGAGCTCGAGAAGCTCAAGGAATCTGTACACCAGTAGATTTACGGTTGAGAGGCGGGACCAAAGAACCGAAGTTCAACCCCCGCCAGCACAACTAGGCGAGTACACACAGGTAAATTGAGTTTGTGACTTTTTACCTGCCTGAAGCACGTGACAGAACACCACTCTCACTGCCTGTCTACTCTTGGAGCTCCAGACGGGATCTGTTGATACTTACACAAGTGCTGCCTCATTTTCAATTATTATCCTTCGACGTTTTACATCTGGAAAAGCACCTCCTCCCCCCCCCAACCCCACCCACACACACACTCAACCCGTGCACCTTCCCCACGAACCCATCCCTGCCCTTGTGTGGCAGTGCACAATAGAAAGTTGTTTTCACATATCCACACATTAAAACATTGATTGTAACCATGATATATATGTGCTTCAGCCTACAGTTTAGACCTATTGTCTTATGTATGACCCTCTGTCCTGCGTGACAGTGAATACTAGCATTAACCTCAATTTAATAAGACTATCAAAATCCTCAGATTAGGCAAAATTGTAATTAATTTTGTCAATAAAGATGTTAATAATAATAACACACATTCCACACCCCCGCTCTCTCCCCATACACTCCGCCTCCACCTGGATGAAAGCCACGTCAAGCCTTTAGTCGAGCCTGGCTTGGGGGAGTCGAAGAACTCCCAGAACCCCATCAAGCAGACCTTTCAAGCAGGTATCCACCCCTCTCCGGTGCCGTGGAGGATGGAGGGAGGGTTCAGGCACCAGGGACTCCCTCACCAAGAGACAAGCTTCATCAAGTGACTTATTATAAGCCGCGAACCTGTCCCGTGAGCCGTAGTTACAACATTTCATGAGACCATGATGGGATCTAGATCAACGTTCTTACAGTCTTACCTAAACAATAGTTCTGCTAATACACTTTATAGTCACATGTATGTAATATATATATATATATATATATATATATATATATATATATATATATATATATATATATATATATATATATATATATATATATATCTTAGCACCCTCAAAGATTTTTATGATGTATGATGTTAGTGCTATCGGTCTGTATTTTTTTGCCTCTGCCTTATTTCCTCCTTTATGGAGTGGTGCTATCTCTGCTGTTTTTAGTATGTCAGGGATAACGCCAGTATCTAGGTAACATTTCTTATACATCTGTCAGTCGTATTCTTAAGAGGTCCCAATGGTTCTACACCACGCCCAAAGAGCATCTACACGACGCCCAAAGAGCATCTACACGACGCCCAAAGAGCATCTACACGACGCCCAAAGAGCATCTACACGACGCCCAAAGAGCATCTACACGACGCCCAAAGAGCATCTACACGACGCCTAAAGAGCATCTACACGACGCCCAAAGAGCATCTACACGACGCCCAAAGAGCATCTACACGACGCCCAAAGAGCATCTACACGACGCCCAAAGAGCATCTACACGACGCCCAAAGAGCATCTACACGACGCCCAAAGAGCATCTACACGACGCCCAAAGAGCATCTACACGACGCCCAAAGAGCATCTACACGACGCCCAAAGAGCATCTACACGACGCCCAAAGAGCAGCCAGCTGCTCTTTGGGCGTCTGGGTATGATGGGTAGCACACAGCGCTAGGGAGCTCCCTCTTCATTTCCAAGGAATAGGGCGCAGCCTACCTTCTAGACCAAGAGGGCGGCAGACGAAGAGGACGATGTGAGTGACAGCATCAACAATCAGGAGGTGGCCAGGGGTTTCTCTCAAGGGCAGCTCACAACCCCTGAGGCTCACACTTCCTCCCGCCACCACAGCCCCAGCCACCACCCCTGCCGCCGCTACAGTTCCCGCCACCACAGCCCCAGCCACCACCCCTGCCGCCGCTACAGTTCCCGCCACCACAGCCCCAGCCACCACCCCTGCCGCCGCTACAGTTCCCGCCACCACTAGCGAACAACTTCTTCCTTCTTCTTAGCAACTTCTACTCTTCTTCCTCTGGTTGATACTGCCTGCCAGTGGCCCTTCTCCAGGGCCCCTGGCACCACTGCCACCACCTGCCTCACGCCAGGTTCACATTACACCCCCCCCCCCACCTCATACGTTGAGATTACCTTCAGGTGGCTCCGAGGATCAATGTCCTTGTGGCCCGGTTCCACCTGTACGTGCATCACCGTCAGTCACCACTACCTAGGGAGTGCTGTCTCATGAATGTTCTCTTCTAGTTCGGTCTACTACTCCTTCATCCTGTCTGAACACATCCTGCCTGTCTAAATCATGCCTTCCCGTCGCGTCTATCCTTAAAGGTACATTCTGCATAAACCAGAGCTACTTTGACATAATCTAACAGAATCCGACGCCTCCCCTATTTCACCTACCTTACCTTGAGGTGCTTCCGGGGCTTAGCGTCCCCGCGGCCCGGTCGTCGACCAGGATCAACCATTCACAATCTATATACAACGACGCCTTCCTAACCTACACAACGAATGGCAGCTGAGTGGACAGGCCAATGGCAGCTTCAGATTCGTAGTCCTGAGGTTCCGGGTTCGATCCCCGGTGGAGGCGGAAACAAATGGGCAGAGTTTCTTTTTTTCACCCTGATGCCCCGCTGTTCACCTAGCAGTAAATAAGTACCTGGGAGTTAGACAGCTGCTACGGGCTGCTTCCTGGGGGGATGTGTAACAAAAAGGAGGCCTGGTCGAGGACCGGGCCGCGGGGACGCCAAGTCTCGAAATCCTCTCAAGGTAACCTCATCCCCTGGGCACAAACCACGTGGTTAGAGTGGTAGGTAGTCAGTAACTACCAACTACCCCCCACCCCAACCCCCCTCGCCTGAAAACTTCCATGGGGAAATGCCTCATTAACACACGCACCGCTCCTGTGCCAGGCAAGTCCACTACTGGCTCACCATAGCCCGTGCTACTTGCCCCGCTCCTGTGCCAGGTAAGCTACGGGGTCATCATAGCCCGTGCTACTTGCCCCGCTCCAGTGCCAGGTAAGCTACGGGGTCATCATAGCCCGTGCTACTTGCCCCGCTCCAGTGCCAGGTAAGCTACGGGGTCATCATAGCCCGTGCTACTTGCCCCGCTCCAGTGCCAGGTAAGCTACGGGGTCATCATAGCCCGTGCTACTTGCCCCGCTCCAGTGCCAGGTAAGCTACGGGCTCACCATAGCCCGTGCTACTTGGAACTTCCGAGTAGCTGAATCTACAACAACAACCTCATTAATCCCCCCCCCCCCCACACGCCTCGCGTAGGTCATTATACACATATGTGCGCTTACATTTACCTCTGGGTAATATGGGAGTATAAAGAGGAAATCGAGAGACTTACGGCAATACTTTGATTGTACAGAAGGCCTAGTCAGAGACCGGGCTGCGGAGACATTGATCCTCGGAACCAGCGCAAGGTAACAGCCACAACCATAGCTCCCCCGTGTTAACCATCACGTCAAACACCACCATCATCACCTTTTTGGAATTTCTAACAATTTTCGATTTTTATTTTTGTTTGTGGGAGGAGGGGAATAGGTGGGGATAGGGGGGAATAGGTGGGGATAGGGGGGGATAGGGGAGGATGGGGAGAAGGGAGAGAAAGAGGAGTAAAGCAGGTGGAGAGGCACAGGTGAAGGGGAAAAGTTTAGAACTGGGAAATATAGTATGGGTTATGATAGGAGGCGGACTGGCCGCCTTGCTGACACCATGTGTGGGTGTTGGCAGCTAAGCTAAGCTTGCTCTCTCTCTCTCTCTTGTCAGGGAGCTGTGAATGCACGAGGCTCTTCACACGTATTTCAGCATATATGGGTGTCTATAGATGAATGCTGTGCATGTACCATTCACATATACACACCTAGATGTTTGTGTACTTGTCTTGATGTTCTGTTTAATAGTCAATTTGTATTTGTAATTTTAATTTTGTATATATATTTTTATTATTATTTTTTTGTTATTAAGGAGAGGGGGGAGTTTGTGGTATTCCATCTGGGAGGTTATGTACGTGCTTGATGGGGTTCTGGGAGTTCCTCCACTCCCCAAGCCCGGCCCCGAGGCCTGGCCTTGACTTATGAGAGCTTGGTCCAACAGGCCGTCTATGTATATGGTCCGTCTGACTCCTATGTATATGGTGAGGTAATGGAACAAGTGCCATGTAATCTGGAATTAAAAATGACTGAGTTTCCGGATTGACTTGAGGGTTGGTAATTGGAGTTGTTGAGGTACTTAGGAGTTTAATGAGGCGAGAGGGAGTAGATTTGTAACTGCCGCCGCCGTCGCCGCCGCCTCCCTGTCTTAGACCACTGGCAGGAAATGGTTGTTTGTGTTGTGTGTGTAAGCTAAGTGTTGCTAGGCTCCACATGAGCCAATATTGCTATTCATTTATGAGGGATGTGACGGTGTTTATTCATGAAGCTCTCTTAAGGTTGGTGAGTGTGAGGGCGTTGGTAGGGGGTGTTGGTGGTGGGTGTTGGTGGTGGGGTTTGGGGGGGTGAGGGGGGGGGGGGGGTTGGTGTTGGTTGGGGTTTTTTGGTGAGGGGGTTATGTGAGGGGGGGAGGGGTCGGGAGTGCTGGTTTGGGACACGCAGCTGTATTTTTTTTTTAATTTTGCCCCGAGGGGCGAGTTTATTGGGCAGCGCCACTCATCCTGAGAGTGAACACTCTGCCATAGTGTGTTCACTCCCATAATACCACCCCCCCCCAACTCCCTCCCTTGTAAGAATAAGAAGAAAGGAATATTCCTAGATTTCTATATATAGGAATACAACCGCTTAATTGTTCATCATGAAAGTTATCTCTGGTTAAAAGTATATTATTATTATTATTATTATTATTATTATTACCATTTGTTGGTATGTCGACATTGAATGAGGTGAAAAATATATTATATTATACTATGCTTAACCTATACCTATTATAGGTATAGGTTAAGTAATAATTGTAATTACGAAGCAATAAGATGCTTATCTTAACATACTAAGAAGGTTAGGTAAGGTCGGTGTTTTCTGTGAAGCTTTCAAGGTAAACTAAAATATTCACAATAAATTAGTATGTCACATATGCACTTATTTAATAAGTCAATATTGACTATACGAAAGTGCGAGAACGGGTTGCATTCCCTGACCATCTACTTCAGAAATGAACATGTTTCTCCCACAGTGAGCCAGCCAGCAGCAGCCAGGTCTGCTCAGTGTTGCACCACCCTAAACCTAACTCCCATGAAACCTAACTCCCAGAAGTGCCCCCCTCCCCCCCCCCCACAACCCTCAGACATCCTCAAGTGCCATATGCCTTGCCCACAAATGCCCATCACACCGGCGATGCCTCTCATGATACCCAACTCTCCGTAGAGGCCCCCCCTAACCCTTTCATCCTCCCCCCATACTCCTATCAATATCCTCCATGGCAATTTACTTCCTATGAAATTCAATTCTGGGTTTCCTAGCAGCTAGCGCCCCCCCCCCTTTCCCCTGTGCGTCAGTGGAGCCTCAGTGCCGTGTCCGCCAGGCCTTCCACTAGTGCCAGGCCCTCCACCAGTGCCAGGCCCTCCACTAGTGCCAGGCCCTCCACTAGTGCCAGGCCCTCCACCAGTGCCAGGCCTTCCACCAGTGCCAGGCCCTCCACCAGTGCCAGGCCCTCCACCAGTGGCACCACGCCTCCAGAGACCTCCAGGGGGGCGTGGAGGGTCACCACCGTCCCTCACAGAGGCTTCCTTCACTCTCTTGTATAAACATACACCTCCTCTCCCTCCCCCCCCCCACTCCATAATATCCACCCCCCTCCCCTCAACTACCCCTGCACCCATTTTGCGATAGGGAGAAGGGGAGAAGGGGGGGGGGGTTACTATGCAATAAAGTGTATATATATTAGGGTCTGGTGGCTGGGTGTTGGTGGACCTCGTCACATGTTAAATTTTGTCATGCATTGGTTCTCACTCGCGGCCTCTGACTCGCGCACACACGGGGTCGCTGTTCTTTCTTGAGGGGGGGGGGGGGTGTTAGGTTTATTAGTGCGTTTCAGAACTCGGGTTTCTAGTCGGATGTGTACCTGTGAGCGGTCCCCCGCGGGGCGTCGGCTTCCATACCGACTGCCTGGTCTGCGAGCCGTCAACAGCCCGGCTGCTCAGGTAATCCCAGCGGAAACCTATCTATCTATTCCCCACTTGAAAGCTTCTATCATGGTGTCAGCTTAATTTCTTTGATGTGTTGCCAGGCTGTCAGGTTGCCAGGCTGTCAAGGAGTCGTATTGATCTCAAGTTGACGCAGATTTACACAGAAAATACTGTCAAGGGAATAGAACAGAACACGGCAGGGTGGTCGTCCACGTGGCTGCCATCTTGAGGTTATCTTGAGGTTATCTTGAGATGATTTCGGGGCTTTTTAGTGTCCCCGCGGCCCGGTCCTCGACCAGGCCTCCACCCCCAGGAAGCAACCCGTGACAGCTGACTAACACCCAGGTACCTATTTTACTGCTAGGTAACAGGGGCATAGGGTGAAAGAAACTCTGCCCAATGTTTCTCGCCGGCGCCTGGGATCGAACCCAGGACCACAGGATCACAAGTCCAGCGTGCTGTCCGCTCGGCCGACCGGCTCTCGGCCATAGGGGAATACTCAACACTGATCACCAGTGAAGACGGCGAGTTACGGCCAAGGGATAGTATGCAAATGCATTCATGGCAAGAAGATCTGGAGGCTACTTCCAGTAAGTTCCAGTGGCTCCACCTCCTCCTCCTCCTCTAGGCCAACTCCTTCAAGTCATTTCTAGGTTTCTTTTCCCTCCGTCAGCTAATCCAAAGTCAAGCTCGCCGGGTCTACCATCTACCGTACTTGGGAGTGTTCACGGACGTTTACCGAGACAACAATAAACACCTCAAGAGGCTAGAGCAGCTTAGGCTATATCTACCTTCCATTCTTCCATGCCAGAGGCGGCTGTAGCCCCCCCCCCCTTGTACCAGGAGACTTCCTGGGTGTGCTTACGGACAATATTCCTGACCCTCCTGCCGATCAATATTGCCGCCGGCGTCTGCTTGGCCAACCGTCGCTCAATGGAAGACGCCTTCATGAATTAACCAGCACTGTGCACCTGACGCCAGCTGGTGTTGGTGTGCATGGGGGGGGGGGTGTTGAGGGTGGAGGAGGGTCTTTTATAATAACCTCCCCCCCTTGCTCCAAGTGAGGGGGGAGGGGGGGTGGATCGGAGGGGCAGTAACCGGCCTGGAACACGGTAAACACCAGCCATTACGGCTGGTGTCAGGATGGGTATCGGGGTCCACTACTACCCACAGAAGGATTACCGTCCACAACCATCCCCCCCCCCCCCATGCCCACATTTCCACTCTTGACCCACACAGTGTCTCCTTCCTTAACACGTCCCCCTCAACCCTCCACTACCCCTCACCAATAGGCCTTCTCTCTCTCCCCCTCAAAAACACCATTCTCCAAGCACTACATCACCACTAGGCCTTTTCCCTAACGTCAACCACAATATTCTTTCTCCCATGGCCCCTCTCCCCTCAACCACTGGGCTTGCTGCTGCCCTCCCCTCAACCACAGGTCTTATCCCACCCCTCTTAACCACTGGGTTTCTTTTCCTCTGCCCTCTCCTTACCCATAGACCATCTCCCTGCCTTTCTCTGCCCTCTCCTTACCCACAGATCATCTCCCTGCCTTTCTCTGCCCTCTCCTTACCCACAGACCATCTCCCTGCTTTCCTCTGCCCTCTCCTTACCCATAGACCATCTCCCTGCTTTCCTCTGCCCTCTCCTTACCCATAGATCATCTCCCTGCCTTTCCTCTGCCCTCTCCTTACCCACAGATCATCTCCCTGCCTTTCCTCTGCCCTCTCCTTACCCATAGACCATCTCCCTGCCTTCCTCTGCCCTCTCCTTACCCATAGACCATCTCCTTGCCTTCCCTCACACCAAGCTGGACAATGTCATGCGTCTAGTACTCACCAGTACTGCCAAGCTGTACAAGAGCCACCAAGCCCATCCATCCTACTAGATTCGATATCCCTGATTGGCTGATCTTTTAGTTATGGAATTTTCTATAAATGTAAATTTGTTCATTTTCATTTCTGGTGGTTCGAAAATAGTGTGTTTGTGTGTCGAGGGAGTGTTGGTACAGGGCTGACATTACTTTTATCTCAAACAAAACATTAATAAGGAAAAAAGGTCGTATTTATTATTAATTATTTCATGTGAGAATATGTAAATATTACATGTATGGAGTGGATGTTAATTTTATATAGTTTTAAACCCTCCAAAGGATACATGATCAACCAGGCTGTGACTCATATGTGAGGCTGCGAGCAGCAGCGTCCAATAGATTGGATTGACCAGTCCAGCGACGAGTAGGCCTGATCGAGGACCGGGCCGCGGGGACGCTAAGCCCCGAAATCATTTCAAGGTAACCTCAAGATAACCAAGATGTGTTCATTTTGAGAGTCCTTGATATTGGAAACCCCAACATTCTACTCACCTAGTTGTGAGTGCTTGCTGGGGTTGAGCTTTGGCTCTTTGGTCCCTCCTCTCAACTGTCAATAAACTGGTGTACAGATTCCTTGGGTGAAGGTGCAGTCGCCCGTGGAGATATATCTCGTGAAGTCACAGCATAGGCCTACCTGCTTTCGGTCTGGCAGCGAGACTAGTATGGACCATTAAGGCAAAGCTTGCTGGCCAGCAACGAGGAGGCCTGGTCGACGACCGGACCGCGGGGGCGCTTGGCCCCGGAAACACATCAAGGTAACTTGAAGTTCTAACTTGGTAACTTGGTAAGGTGGCCACCCACCATGCATACTTGTGTACCGTACACGGTGTGTGCGGCCCCTCTCAGTCAAGCGGCGCAGGCTCACGTTCTCTCAACACCTAAGCTAAATAAATCTCCAAGGGAACAAGGTTCATTTTTTCCCCCCTGACAACAGCAGCTGGTCCTGTCAGAGTTATCGCTGCGGGGCTCTGGTCACAAAGACCGAGAGGGCCAGATTCACGAAGCAGTTGCGAACGTGTTCACCTTTCCTCAATCTTTGACACACCTTTAGTTACATTTATTAAACAGTTTACAAGCATGAAACGCTCCCAATCAACGGTTGTTATTGTTATAAACAGCCTCCTGGTGCTTCGGAGTTCATTAAACTGTTTAATAATTGTAAACAAAGCCGCCAAAGATTGAGAAAAGATGCACAGGTTCGTAAGTGGTTGCGTAGCTTCGTGAATCTGGCTCGAGGCCTCTGAATAACGCCCGTGGCCAAGTCAAGTCATCCACGCCCAAGAAAGAAAACAAAATGTATAAAAATATGCTCGTAAAATGATAAAAACTGACAGCCCTTACTCATAAAGGTACAACAACAATTTACACACCAAACAAGATGCAAACAATCACCGCTGGATATTGTTTTAAAGTGTAACAAAAACGAAAACGGTAACAGAAGAGGCGCACTCAGGTGGCAACACCGCGGAACAAATGTAAACAAAAAAGCGACAATGGCGGCCGGCTCACGTGGTACGGTACGCGCAGACCTTCCATGGTTATTACGACTATCACAAGCCCGTCACGTGCTCCGGGGCTACGGTACGCAGTCCTTCCATAGTTATTACGACTATCACAAGCCCGTCACGTGCTCCGGGGCTACAGTACGCAGTCCTTCCATGGTTATTACGACTATCACAAGCCCGTCACGGGCTCCGGGGCTACGGTACGCAGTCCTTCCATAGTTATTACGACTATCACAAGCCCGTCACGTGCTCCGGGGCTGCAGTACGCAGTCCTTCCATGGTTATTACGACTATCACAAGCCCGTCACGGGCTCCGGGGCTACGGTACGCAGTCCTTCCATGGTTATTACGACTATCACAAGCCCGTCACGGGCTCCGGGGCTACGGTACGCAGTCCTTTCATGGGTATTACGACTATCACAAGCCCGTCACGTGCTCCGGGGCTACGGTACGCAGTCCTTCCATGGTTATTACGACTATCATAAGCCCGTCACGTGCTCCGGGGCTACGGTACAACGTATCACACGTCTGCACTCAATTAGTTAGCGTACTTAAGGTGTGATGTGAGGCCTGGTCGAGGACCGGGCCGCGGGGACACTAAAAGCCCCGAAATCATCTCAAGATAACCTCAAGATATACCCATGAAGAACGTCAACCCTAGACACATGCTACTTCATCGATCATGGTGATTAGTAAGACTCATAGGCCTATACGCCTACTGATTGGTCAAAATGAGTAGGCCTACCACCCGTGTCTCTACAAGTACCACAATCCTGATGAACACCAGAGTACCAAACCTTACGTAGATTTCGTTTTTTTTTAAGGGTCTATCTTGAGAAGATTTCGGGGCTTTTTAGTGTCCCCGCGGCCCGGTCCTCGACCAGGCCTCCAGTGCTTCCGGATTCGAAGCACCATAGCTGTGCTTTACGTTTAACAACAGTTACCTTGAGGTTACCTTGAGGTGTTTTCGGGGCTTATCATCCCCGCGGCCCGGTCGTCGGGATGCTACGCTACGTGGCGATGCCGGGCACAACGTACCGAGAGAGAGTAACATTTACATCAAGTTTTCTTCCCGCTAAACATCGAACGCAAAGCAGAACCTAATTGTTTACCAGTACAAGGTAAACCTCACTGCCTTTCTTCACAGACGAGAACATCGTGAACACCCAACAAACACAGACCAAGTTCATTACAAACCTGAGCACACCAGCAGGTTTGCCCAGCTCTCGAGCGCTCGCTATTGTGTGTCTAATGAACAGTCTGAACAGCCTAAGTAACAGGTGTCAGACACCGGTTTACCTGAGCCGATTTCAACGGTTCATTACGAGAACTTGTACAAATGTTTACGGCCTGTCCGCGGTGAAACCATTTACAATAGCTTTTGTTTACAAGCCAGAGTTGCAAGGAGAGCAGGTGTGTGGGCTGTGGGGGCTACAACAGCAGGTGTGTGGGCGGTGGGGGCTACAACAGCAGGTGTGTGGGCGGCGGGGGCTACAGCAGGTGTGTGGGCGGCGGGGGCTACAACAGCAGGTGTGTGGGCGGCCGGAGCTACAGCAGGTGTGTGGGCGGCGGGGGCTACAACAGCAGGTGTGTGGGCGGCGGGGGCTACAGTAGGTGTGTGGGCGGCGGGGGCTACAGCAGGTGTGTGGGCGCCGGGGGCTACAGCAGGTGTGTGGGCGGCGGGGGCTACAACAGCAGGTGTGTGGGCGGCGGGGGCTACAGCAGGTGTGTGGGCGGCGGGGGCTACAGCAGGTGAGTGGGCGGCGGGGGGGCTACAGCAGGTGTGTGGGCGGCCGGAGCTACAACAGACGCGGGCGGAAGTGCAAAAAATAAATGTTGCAAAGGAAGAAAAAAAAAAGCGAACAGGGAAGGAAGAAGAGAAAGGGGGGGGGGGGCACAGAAACAGACAACATACAAATTACCAACACCAACAGGTCTCTCCAACGCCCTGGTTTAACACAGCATAAATATCGGCCGGAAAATTAGTCGTCCGCACCTCTTCGTTATCCAACATTGTAACTCATTGTAGAGGCTGAGGATAGAAACGTTAATCTATCGCTCATTATCCCACAAAATATGTTACAATATGTTATATGGACAACACTGTTAACATCATCATATAACATCCAGCTATATCAACTGCTTCTTGGCATCTCTATCTTCAGAACATCATATATTACGTCACTGTTCAACTCGCCAGGTAATTGGTGCGTCGAAAAGACGTCACTCTTCAGCTCGTCGCTGTAATTGGCTGTTTGGAATGACGGCCACGGTTCAACTCGCCATGTAATTGGTTGCAAGAGTGGACGTCATTTTAATAGTTTTGACGTTTGGAATAGTGCTGCTTTTTGAGTTGCCGTCCAGTTGTTCCTTAGATTTGACATCACTGATATGTGTTGCCTGATTGGTCCATGGGACTAACATTCATTAACGCCTCAAATCACCACGAAATTGGCAGAAGTCATATCTAACAGGTACAGGTAACTGGGACATCAGTAAACATCTATCGTCATAGCATCTGAGATCGGTGGCTCCTATGGCAAGGGTGATGTGAACTGTCATCTCAAAGAATTGGGTTCTAGGTTCACTGACATTACCAGAGACCCAAGAGTTGCCACCTTACTGTCTCAGCTGGATCAGTGTGGCGATCAAGAGGGAGAATACGCGTGATGTATCCATGGTTCCTGCCCAGGATCCGAGGAGCCCTAAGAGGTATACAACCTTTAACCATACATCTTAGAATCACCCACTTGTATAACTTCGCCTCAGAGAAGAGAATATAAGGCACCCAGGGGAAACCTTGCATGACACCTGCACAAGCATTATACATACACACACACTATATACATATACATATATACATTCACACACATACATACATTCACTCAACAACTAAGACAGCAACAACTAAGCCATACTGAGAAGGAATCTAAATAAAGATTGTATAAAACTAACAATCTTACTATGGTTTAATGTGTAAACTACTGACAGGTAACGATGCAAAATTAGACGATAATCTAAACTAAATCACACATTTCCGCAGTCAACTTCCTTTATAAATATAAACGATGGCAATAAATTTGGCACCACCGTACAATCTAAACTCAACCAGCGTCAACATCTTTAATTTACAAGGAAATACCTACCTAATTGAGCGTCAACACTTGATCTTTCTTGTACAATTTGAAGTCATGAATTATTCGGAATAGAGGAAGGAGGGGGGGGGGAGGGATGAGGTGGGGGGAGAGGGGAGGGAGTGGGTGGGAGGGCGAGACAGATAGATATAGAGACCTACTTAACGCTAGGTCAAACAGAGTAATCAGGTGAAAATAAACGTCTGCCCAAACGTTCCTGGCCTGCATCTTACCGTGTATTCGCTTCTCCACAAATCAGTCCGTATCGCCCCACTCCACAGAAGAGGTAGCCAAGGAGAGGGACAAAATTACTGAGCAATAGCACTAGCATCACGCAATATAAGTAATTATATTTTTTAGGAGTGCTAAGAAGTAAGATCCCAAAATACATTGAGCCACAGCGTGTACAGCGCCCTGGACCACAGGGGTCCAACCGTGGACATCTTCAAGAGGAAACTAGATATATTCCTCCAAGGAGTGCCGGACCAACCTGGGCTGTGGTGGGTATGTGGGCCTGCGGGCCGCTCCAAGCAACAGCCTGGTGGACCAAACTCTCACAAGTCAAGCCTGGCCTCGGTCCGGGCTTGGGGAGTAGAAGAACTCCCAGAACCCCATCAACCAGGTATCATCCAACCAGGTGTTCAGACCAAAGCTCTCCGTCCTGGCTCTCACGACTGGCAGGTCACCATGACATGGCCTCAGATGCCACCCTCACAGGACAGGCAAAACGCTCATGTAATATAATAACGATTACCAAAGACTTGAACATAAAATGTGACCATAGTGTAATTGAACAAAAAATGTGACCATAGTGTAATTGAACAAAAAATGTGACCATAGTGTAATTGAACATAAAATGTGACCATAGTGTAATTGAACAAAAAATGTGACCATAGTGTAATTGAACAAAAAATGTGACCATAGTGTAATTGAACATAAAATGTGACCATAGTGTAATTGAACAAAAAATGTGACCATAGTGTAATTGAACAAAAAATGTGACCATAGTGTAATTGAACAAAAAATGTGACCATAGTGTAATTGAACATAAAATGTGACCATAGTGTAATTGAACAAAAAATGTGACCATAGTGTAATTGAACAAAAAATGTGACCATAGTGTAATTGAACATAAAATGTGACCATAGTGTAATTGAACAAAAAATGTGACCATAGTGTAATTGAACAAAAAATGTGACCATAGTGTAATTGAACATAAAATGTGACCATAGTGTAATTGAACAAAAAATGTGACCATAGTGTAATTGAACATAAAATGTGACCATAGTGTAATTGAACATAAAATGTGACCATAGTGTAATTGAACATAAAATGTGACCATAGTGTAATTGAACATAAAATGCGCTCGAAAGGAATAATGGGCAGGTAGATTTTTGTTTGTTTGCTTGTTTAAGGGAAGCTGTTGGCATACATAGTCCGGTCCAGGGGCCAGATTCACGAAGCAGTTGCGCAAGCACTTACGAACCTGTACATCTTTTCTCAATCTTTGGCGGCTTTGTTTACAATTATTAAACAGTTAATGAGCTCGGAAGTACCAGGAGGCTGTTTATAACAATAACAACAGTTGAATGGCAAGTTTTCATGCTTGTAAACTGTTTAATAAATGTAACCAAAGCCGTCAAAGATTGAGGAAAGATGTACACGTTCATAAGTACTTGCGTAACTGCTTCGTGAATCTGGCCCCAGGAATGCTCCAGGTATGGTCCTCTCCAATTAGGATTAAGGAAATAATTCTGCCCCTTCTCTTGAGTTGGTACACCTTACCTTCCACACTGTTAAATGTTTGGAAATCTAAGGGAGAGGAGTTAGGCCTCACCCTAAACCCATCAAAGTGTAAAATCCTCTCATCCAGCCAACCAACCATAGATGCAGCACGAACCATATTGCCAGGAGCCCCAGTGATCGCTCCCACCGACAGTGTGCTGCTAGGGGGCACCTCTGGGCTCGAGCGCCATTGAGGTAGTCCTCGAAGAAATGCTGAACGACCTGAGGAGGATGGAGGCAAGACTAGGGGGCTTTGGAGGCTCACGATGCTTTGTAACTCCTCACAAGATGCAGGCGAAGAGTCACAATAACGTGGCTAAAGTATGTTGACCAGACCACACACTAGAAGGTGAAGGGACGACGATGTTTCGGTCCGTCCTGGACCATTCACATCGACTTGAGAATGGTCCAGGACGGACCGAAACGTCGTCGTCCCTTCACCTTCTGGTATGTGGTCTGGTCAACTCCTCACAAGGTGTCTGGCTTTGCCCAGGCTTACCTATTTCCTAAAGTGTTCTCCTTCTTTCGACAGTTCAAAGTTAACAGAATATGATACCTGGTTGATGGGGTTCTGGGAGTTCTTCTACTCCCCAAGCCCGGCCCGAGGCCAGGCTTGACTTGCGAGAGTTTGGTCCACCAGGCTGTTGCTTGGAGCGGCCCGCAGGCCCACATACCCACCACAGCCCGCTTGGTCCGGCACTCCTTGGAAGAAACAATCTAGTTTCCTCTTGAAGATGTCCACGGTTGTCCCGGCAATATTTATTATGCTCGCTGGAAGAATCCGCATGTATTCTTATTAAAATACTATATATTTGCTTCTCCGAGGCTATGGGTCTCTACAATTGCACCAGAGGTCGTATCCACACACACACACACACACATATATCAGGTTGTAGTACTCACACGCCTCTACCATGATACATTGCCTGGGTTGTGCCTGGAGGAACATACTCAAACCGAAAGTTATATTTTATAGTAATTACCTGGATATACCTGGAGGGTGCTCCAGAGTCCCACACCTCATCCCTTGAGTACTGGGGAGAGTCGTTATTATACTGTTATCAAGGTAATTGACCTTCATCGTGGGCTGTGGATGACGGACGGAGGGAAGAGTGGAGAGAGAGAGAGAGAGAGAGAGAGAGAGAGAGAGAGAGAGAGAGAGAGAGAGAGAGAGAGAGAGAGATAAAGAGAGAGATAAAGAGAGAGAGATAAAGAGAGAGAGATAAAGAGAGAGAGAGATAAAGAGAGATAAAGAGAGAGATAAAGAGAGAGATAAGAGAGAGAGAGAGAGAGAGAGAGAGAGAGAGAGAGAGAGAGAGAGAGAGAGAGAGAGAGAGAGAGAGAGACAGAGAGAGAGAGAGAGAGAGAGAGGGGGGGGGGGAGGTTGTACTTACAGCTGATGCCTTGCACAAACCACGTCAACTCACCTGTAATTAAAAGAACGGCGAACATTACTTAATGTTCCACAATGACGACCACTTAAGGACTAGCTAGAAGACATGTGCAAAGGGCGATGCCTCAACACAACACAAACACAATTAACAAGGATTGTAGACCCCAACTCCAACAGCCTGGTTGACCAGTCCATCAACCAGGAGGCCTGGTCCCACACCGGGCTGGGGGAACCTTGACACTCCCCCCCCCCTCCCTCCCCGGAATCACCGTAAGGCAAGGTACCTTATCTTGGCTCCGGGGTTCAATGTCCCTGGGGCCCGGTCTCTTGATTCAATTCTCCTGGCTGGAGAGCTGGTCAGTCAGATTGTCAGACAACTGACCAACCTGCCTGTGATTCACGGGGTCACGTATTTAAAAGCCAGATTCGAACGCTGCAAGACTAAAATTATAACCCAAGGGGTATTAGTAGGGGGGAGGGGGGAGGGGGGGGGGCATAAAGTGCTAGACCTCATTATTCCTTAAGTCTCTAATAGATATGTACCGACACGCCCCACACCACCCCTACTGACACGCCCACCCCACCACCCACGACCAACACACCCTACACGCCCTACACCACCACCTCTCTCACACCCACACCACCACCTCCCTCACGCCCACACCACCACCACCACCTCCCACACGCCCACACCACCACCACCCACGACCAACACACCCTACACGCCCACACCACCCACGACCAACACACCCTACACGCCCACACCACCCACGACCAACACACCCTACACGCCCACACCACCCACGACCAACACACCCTACACGCCCACACCACCCACGACCAACACACCCTACACGCCCACACCACCCACGACCAACACACCCTACACGCCCACACCACCCACGACCAACACACCCTACTCGCCCACACCACCCACGACCAACACACCCTACACGCCCACACCACCACCACCACCTCCCTCACGCCCACACCACCACCACCCACGACCAACACACCCTACACGCCCACACCACCCACGACCAACACACCCTACACGCCCACACCACCCACGACCAACACACCCTACACGCCCACACCACCCACGACCAACACACCCTACACGCCCACACCACCCACGACCAACACACCCTACACGCCCACACCACCCACGACCAACACACCCTACACGCCCACACCACCCACGACCAACACACCCTACACGCCCACACCACCCACGACCAACACACCCTACTCGCCCACACCACCCACGACCAACACACCCCACACGCCCACACCACCACCACCCACGACCAACACACCCTACTCGCCCACACCACCCACGACCAACACACCCTACACGCCCACACCCACGACCAACACCCTACACGCCCACACCACCCACGACCAACACACCCTACACGCCCACACCACCCACGACCAACACACCCTACACGCCCACACCACCCACGACCAACACACCCTACACGCCCACACCACCCACGACCAACACACCCTACACGCCCACACCACCCACGACCAACACACCCACAGCATAAGGCCATAGGCTTCAACTTACATAAAAACTGATTTAAATAAACAAGAGAGATCAAACACATTAGGAATTTTACTTGCGCGTTCACACACAGACAGAGACGAGAGACAGACAGAGATGGTGGAGGAGAAACATAGATAGAGGAGATATGGAGGAGGGAGCCGAAGAAAGGAGACAAGAGAACGATAGAGAACGAGAACAATCTTACACTATGTATCATCTTTGACATTTAACCCCTCTCCCCCCCCCCCCGTGGAGTGCGACACATGATGTCCCCCCCCCCTCCTCTCCCCTCCCAGACCACGTCATCGACCAACTCACGCCACACAACAACTCCAATAACTCATCACCACACTAGTGATGATGGGGGTGGTAGTGTCCACTACCATGCCACAACCAGTCCCCCCGCAACAGTCAAGGATGGGGGTGGTAGTGTCCACTAGCATGCCACAACCAGTCCCCCCGCAACAGTCAAGGATGGGGGTGGTAGTGTCCACTAGCATGCCACAACCAGTCCCCCCGCAACAGTCAAGGATGGGGGTGGTAGTGTCCACTAGCATGCCGCAACCAGTCCCCCCGCAACAGTCAAGGATGGGGGTGGTAGTGTCCACTAGCATGCCACAACCAGTCCCCCGCAACAGTCAAGGATGGGGGTGGTAGTGTCCACTAGCATGCCACAACCAGTCCCCCCGCAACAGTCAAGGATGGGGGTGGTAGTGTCCACTAGCATGCCACAACCAGTCCCCCGCAACAGTCAAGGATGGGGGTGGTAGTGTCCACTAGCATGCCACAACCAGTCCCCCCGCAACAGTCAAGGATGGGGGTGGTAGTGTCCACTAGCATGCCACAACCAGTCCCCCGCAACAGTCAAGGATGGGGGTGGTAGTGTCCACTAGCATGCCACAACCAGTCCCCCGCAACAGTCAAGGATGGGGGTGGTAGTGTCCACTAGCATGCCACAACCAGTCCCCCCGCAACAGTCAAGGATGGGGGTGGTAGTGTCCACTAGCATGCCACAACCAGTCCCCCGCAACAGTCAAGGATGGGGGTGGTAGTGTCCACTAGCATGCCACAACCAGTCCCCCCGCAACAGTCAAGGATGGGGGTGGTAGTGTCCACTAGCATGCCACAACCAGTCCCCCGCAACAGTCAAGGATGGGGGTGGTAGTGTCCACTAGCATGCCACAACCAGTCCCCCGCAACAGTCAAGGGGGTTGTAGGCAGGCAACCAGGAGGCCTGGTCGACGACCGGGCCGCGGGGACGCTAAGCCCCGGAAGCACCTCAAGGTAACCTCAAGGTAAGGCAGGCAGGCTTAAAGCAGAAAATATTTTGAGACTAAAGTTCAACATTTTGAAAATAGCATCAACACGTACACACAGTATACGTTGTTGGTTTTAGAGTCAGCTGCTGGGAACAAAGAGTTCCCTATGTTCAGCACGGGCTATGGCGAGCCCGTCCTACTCACCTGGCACAGGAGATGTGCCCGCACACAACACATGTGTAATACTTATAAATTTACGTGCGTTCACACCCCAAGGTGTGTATACAGCCAGCAAGAATGTCTTCCCCGGCTACACGCACTCTACGTAAGGTATCACTTGCCTCAAATGTCGAGTCACTCCTCGCAGACGACACTAAATCACAGCCAGAAATAAACTAATAAAATAAACTAAATCGCAAAGAAATAAGAGCCAAGCCACAATAAACAAAAAACTTGGGTGAATAAAAAAGCTTGGGTGAATAAAAGAACTCTCGAAACCCACTGCAGGAAAAGTAAAGGCACAGGTCCCGAATACTACCCACTAACCATGGGTCCACCCGCACAGAACCAAACAGAAGGTATATATGCGAACTGGATAAGCACTAAGGTTGATTAGGTATCCTCCAAAGGATACCTGATCAACCAGGCTGTGACTCATACGTCAGGCTGCGAGCAGCCGCGTCAAACAGCCTGGTTGATCAGTCCAGCAACCAGGAGGCCTGGTCGACGACCGGGCCGCGGGGACGCTAAGCCCCGGAAGCACCTCAAGGTAACCAAGAAACTAACACAAACTAAGCCAGGAAATCACGATGTTCAGCGCGTACAATGTATTTCACAGTTGAGTTAAAAAAAGAAATAAGAGTCCTTGACACAAGAATTTTTCAGACAAGACGCGGCAAGATGACTTGTCAGACGGCAATAACGCTGCACATTAACTGCTCGTTTACAACAGGCGAAATGGCTGGCCAGGAATTTATAGTCACCGGACGGACTTCATCCAAACGCTCTGATTACTGGGAATGCTGCTTAAAAATCCCTGAAATGATATTTCTTGGACGGAATATAGAGCGGAAAAAAAAGAGTGCGAAATGTGACTGATATTACTAAAGTGAATAAACTTGAGTTAATTAAATAATTATACAGCTCCTCGAAATCTAAATCCCAAGTAGAAAAAGGCTTAATGGGTTCCGGTTGCATTTGTTTTCATGTTGAGTCTCTAGGTCCTTAAGACCATAGGTTTGGCTACCTATGCCTAAGTGGTAAGCCTGCGATTTCATTCTGATACTCTCTCTGCCCATTGAGAAACAATGGGCAGAGTTTCTTTCACCCTATGCCCCTGTTACCTAGCAGTAACATAGGTACCTGGGTGTTAGTCAGCTGTCACGGGCTGCTTCCTGGGGGTGGAGGCCTGATCGAGGACCGGGCCGCAGGGGACACTAAAAAGCCCCGAAATCATCTCAAGATATCTCTCCCCCCTTTCCCTATTCCATCTTGCTCCTCTTTCGTGGCCAATCCTGTCATATCCCTTCTTCATGCTCAATGATCTTCTTCCTTTCATGCCCAATTCTACCTTATTCCCTCTCTGGTCCCACCCCCTCTCAACACTCCATGCCCTCTCGATTTTAATACAACGCCCATCCCCTCTCTTACACAATGTTTTCATCTCCTCCCCTCAGAAAATTACTCCTCCACCCTTATCTACAGGCTTGGCACAGAATACCTCTCTCCCTTATCTACCACATACGAATTCATCTTATCTACCATACACAACACCCCCTTATCTACTAAGCACCGTACACAACCACCACCCCTTATTTACCAAGTACTGGACACAACAACCTCCTCCCTCCTCATATATCTACCATAAAGTGTACAGAACCCTCCTCCTCCCCCTCTCTCTAATCTACATGGCAGCTTGTACGTAACCAACCCACAAGCCCTCCCTCACCGGCGCCAAGTTGGACTTTCTGCTATAAATACAAGTTGCTATCTTTAGCGCTAATTTTAAAGCGGGTAACTTCAGCGAAGTTTTTATTTCTAAAAGTGGAGACCGTTGTGGGACGCCGACTAACCCAGCGAGGGAGGAATAAAGAAATAACAATGAAAAAGGGAGGTAGAGAAAGCGCGAGAAAAGAGCCACAGGGAGAGAAAAATATAGAAACGGTGAGATTAAAAAAAAAGGACGTATGAGGGAGAATGAGAGATAGACAGAGAGGGATTAAATTGTAATTACAACCGGCAGTAACCTCGACCAACCCACCACCGGCAGTGTCGACCACCACCGGCCCAACACTGAAAAATTCACTGCTGGAGACTGTAACCTCGTCTGCTACTGCGGGGGCGCCGCGGGGCAGGATAAGAAAAAATTCTCCCGCTTTAATTACTCTAAAATAAGTTATGGAAGGGCTGGGGCGATCACCGGCAGGGGCAGGAGGGACTCAATGGCTATACTTCGCCAGGCGGAACCCAGGAGCTACAACTGGACCTGTAACTTTGTATATCTCTTCGAGACTACTGTTGAAAGGAAAGCTCTTGAGACTAGGCTACTGTTGGTAGCTGCTCTCAGACTAGGGTACTGTTGGTAGCTGCTCCCAGACTAGGGTACTGTTGGTAGCTGCTCCCAGACTAGGCTACTGTTGGTAGCTGCTCCCAGACTAGGCTACTGTTGGTAGCTGCTCGCAGACTAGGGTACTGTTGGTAGCTGCTCCCAGACTAGGCTACTGTTGGTAGCTGCTCCCAGACTAGGCTACTGTTGGTAGCTGCTCGCAGACTAGGGTACTGTTGGTAGCTGCTCCCAGACTAGGCTACTGTTGGTAGCTGCTCCCAGACTAGGCTACTGTTGGTAGCTGCTCCCAGACTTGGCTACTGTTGGTAGCTGCTCCCAGACTAGGCTACTGTTGGTAGCTGCTCCCAGACTAGGCTACTGTTGGTAGCTGCTCGCAAACTAGGCTACTGATGGTAGCTACTCGCAAACCAGGCTACTGTTGGTAGCTGCTCCCAGACTAGGCTACTGTTGGTAGCTGCTCTCAGACTAGGCTACTGTTGGTAGCTGCTCGCAAACTAGGCTACTGTTGGTAGCTGCTCGCAGACTAGGCTACTGTTGGTAGCTGCTCGCAGACTAGGCTACTGTTGGTAGCTACTCGCAAACCTAGGCTACTGTTGGTAGCTGCTCGCAGACTAGGCTACTGGTGGTAGCTGCTCGCAGACTAGGCTACTGTTGGTAGCTACTCGCAAACTAGGCTACTGTTGGTAGCTACTCGCAAACCAGGCTACTGTTGGTAGCTACTCGCAAACCAGGCTACTGTTGGTAGCTGCTCGCAAACTAGGCTACTGGTGGTAGCTACTCGCAAACCAGGCTACTGTTGGTAGCTACTCGCAAACTAGGCTACTGTTGGTAGCTACTCGCAAACTAGGCTACTGTTGGTAGCTGCTCGCAAACTAGGCTACTGTTGGTAGCTACTCGCAAACCAGGCTACTGTTGGTAGCTGCTCGCAAACTAGGCTACTGTTGGTAGCTACTCGCAAACTAGGCTACTGTTGGTAGCTGCTCGCAAACTAGGCTACTGTTGGTAGCTACTCGCAAACCAGGCTACTGTTGGTAGCTACTCGCAAACTAGGCTACTGTTGGTAGCTACTCGCAAACCAGGCTACTGTTGGTAGCTACTCGCAAACCAGGCTACTGTTGGTAGCTACTCGCAAACTAGGCTACTGTTGGTAGCTACTCGCAAACCAGGCTACTGTTGGTAGCTACTCGCAAACCAGGCTACTGTTGGTAGCTGCTCTCAGACTAGGCTACTGTTGTCAGCATCAGGCACCGGCTACACAACTGGAAGCCAATGCCCCTTTCCCCCTCCTTCCACAGGAAAGAGAGAGACAGACCAGTAGCGTCTGATCGTTAGTAGTTAAATAATACATCAATATTCTTGTGGGTATTGTTACTACCTGTTACTCTTACGTCCTCGTATCACAAACAAGGATCCCTTCACCAGATGCGTTAACAGTTAGCCTGGAGTAAGGGTTTTTGTATTTGGGGGAAGATCATAGGTTGCTGGCCCCTGGCAGACCTCGATAAGCCTAAAAGGCTTCCTATACGGGGAAAGCCATAAGGTGAACCGTCATATACGCGTTAACGACCTGTGTCACGCGGTTACCCTTTGATAGACTCGTTCTGGCGCTCCGTCTGTACTGCGAAGCCCCAGACAGCTGGTGTGAGAGCCTAGACACGCGGATAGGATGAAGTGTGGGTTAGGCCCGAAACGCTACGCAGTGCTAGTTAGTGGCTGTACAAGAATGTAAGAACTCTAGAACGTTTGTGTACTCACCTAGTTGCGCTTGTGGGGGGGTTGAGCTTTGGCTCTTTGGTCCCGCCTCTCAACCGTCAATCAACTGATGTACAGATTCCTGAGTCTACTGGACTCTATCATATCTACATATGCAACTGTGTATGGAGTCAGCCTCCACCACATCACTTCCTAGTGCATTCCATTTACTAACTACTCTGACACCGGAAAGTTCTTTCTAATGTCTCTGTGGGTCATTGGCGTACTCAGCTTACACCTGTGTCCCCTTGTGCGTGTACCACCCGTGTTAAATACTCCATCTTTGTCTACCCTGTCAATTCCCCCTGAGAATTTTGTATGTGGTGCAAAGCAGAGGTGCAACAGGTACTCTGAGAGAAAACTATCAACATCAGAGGCCCGAGACTGTTCAACACGCTTCCATTACACATAAGGGGCATAACTGACCGACCCCTCACAGAGTTCAAGAGAGAACTGGATAAGAACCTCCAAAGGATACCTGATCAACCAGGCTGTGACTCATACGTCAGGCTGCAAGCAGCCGCGTCCAACAGCCTGGTTGATCAGTCCAGCAACCAGGAGGCCTGGTCGACGACCGGGCCGCGGGGACGCTGAGCCGCGGAAGCACCTCAAGGTAACCTCAAGGTAAAGGTAACCTTCCCTTAAGCTTGGGCAGCAGCTAAATCAGAATAATGAGAAGTTTTCAATACTTAAGTTATCAAGACGTTGGTCTTGCAACTGAAAATAATCACTAAGCAATGTCCACAGAAACAAGTCTTGGACAACTATCAGAAAACAGCTCAGAAGGCACCAAAACTAAATGTTTACGAAGGCTCTCCATCGCTAGTCAAGTTAGGTTTTGTAACAAAGGGAAAACTATACGGGCTTGACAGAAATGGTTGGGCACGTGTCCTACCACATAATGCCTCTGTTCACCTACGATCACCTAATGCCTGTCCACGTAACAGTAAATAGGTACCCAAGGAGTTAGTGAACTTGTTGTGTGGTTGCGTTCTGGAGAGGGTCAATAGGATGGATGACCTTTGGAAGACCCTATATATAAGCTTAACATGTATATACATATATACACAGGCTGCCTGTCCCCAAACAAAACGAATGATTATAAGTACATCACAGGATAAAGGAACTGCCGAAGACACACAGGTAAAGCCAAGGCAACCATCTAAAGCTAGAGAGAGAAACACCACATGGCATCTCGACCCGTCACTCACGTACACACAAAGACCACTACCTAAGGAGGCCTCGGCATGGGGCAGAGAGGAGAGGAGACAGGGAGGGGTGGGAGGGTGAGAGAGGGACCAGACAAGGGGGGGGGAGTGGAGGAGGGGAGAGTGGAGTGGTATGGGCAGTCTCAAGGTGGAGTGGATGGTAAAGGAGAGAGAGTTGGGGTGGTGTCAAGTGACCAGGAAAAGAAGATGGAATTCAAGAGCAAAAGGGTAATAAGAATGAGGTGGGTAGGAGGGAGAAATGGCGAGGGGTAACCCAAGGAACCTACCTTGTGTAGCTAACGGGGATCAACAGTCCCTGCGGCCCGGTCTCCGACCAGGCCTCCTGGTTGCTGGACGCGGCTGCTCGCAGCCTAAGGTGTGAATCACAGCCTAGTTTATCAGGTATCCTTTAGATGTGTTTGTTGCGCTCTCTCTTGAACACTGTGAGGTCTGCCAGTTACGTGTAGCGGGAGTGTTGAAAAGTCTTGGGCCCCCTTGATGGTGATATAGTTCTCTCTCAACGTACCTATAGCACCTCTGCATCCTGCCATGCCTACTGGTCTCACGTGGTGTTATTTCTGTGTGCAGGTTTCGGAGCAGCCCCTCCAATATCTTCCACGTGTAGATTATTATGTATCTCTCTCGCCCGCGCTCTAGAGAATACAGATTTATTGCTTTTAATCGGTCCCAATAATTAAGACTACTTATAAGTGGATTCTAGCGGTAAGGGATCTTTGCACGCATCTCCAGATCAACAATTTCTCCGGCTCTGAATGGGGCTGTTAGAGTGCAACAATATTCCACCCTAGAGAGCACAAGGAACAGCTTGGGATTAACGAGCGTTAGACGTCCTGGAATAACAAAACAAGGGAACAAGTGTACAACACCTACAAAACAACATGTAAGTACAACTAGGTGAGTTCACCCCTACCAACAAGACTTCAAGATACTCTTCACCCCACAGCCACCAGGGCCCTCCAAGCTGACACCAACGCCTCCAGAACCCATC
This sequence comes from Procambarus clarkii, assembly GCF_040958095.1. Classification (NCBI taxonomy): domain Eukaryota; kingdom Metazoa; phylum Arthropoda; class Malacostraca; order Decapoda; family Cambaridae; genus Procambarus; species Procambarus clarkii. The sequence goes on from NC_091173.1 coordinate 14,753,423, forward strand.
CAGGGGCCTCCAGAACCCATCCAGGGGCTTCCAGCACCAACTTGAGGTAAGCCCCGAGGCGGTGTTTCCTCGCTCCTCAAGTCTTAACAGCAGCCGCTTGAAAGGGCCGCAGCAGCGCTCTCAGTAACCACATACGTAAGGATGTGGAGGACCCAGGAGGACCCTACCACCAGGAGCACCCAGCCCGCTGGAGCCTAGGATGAGGCAAGAGACAAGCGGTAAATAAAATCGACAGAGGAGTGAATGCAAATACGGAAAGGGAAACCGTCGGTGTAAACCAAGCAAGAAGGGCAGGAAGAGAAGGGGTAACAATGTAAATATGGAAAGGAGACGCGTCCTTCACAAGGGGAGAGGAGGTTGAGCAGGAATGAGTACCTTGTGATGGTTCCGGGGGATACTGCCCCAGCGGGAGAGAAAGGGAGAGGGAAAGGAGTCGAAGGGATGAGGAGTAGAGGGGAGAGGTGAGAAGTGCCGGTAATAAGCGCAGACAATCCATAAAAAGAATCTACATTTTAAATCGAAGGGAAGACGGGTAGAGAGAGCCCAAGACAGGTTACAAAATACACCACGTGATAAAAACGAAGCTCAAGTGAGGGAAGTTGCCACTAACGACGGTTCGCATAAAATGAAAACTCCTGAGAAGATTAGAGCACTCTCCTCACACTCGATCGAACCCGAGTGCGATTCCTGAGCAGGGCGAGGCAATTGGACACGTTGATCTAATTTATATAGAACACCTACGTTGACCTAGCAGTAAATAGGCTCCCGGGAAGGAAAGAGAACTATGAGGAGAAAACGCTAGGGGTCAGGATAGGGATTTAGGGATGGGACAAGGGGAAGGAATGGTGCCCAACCAATTGGACGGTCGGGGATTGAACGCCGACCTGAATGAAGCGAGACCGTCGCTCTACCGTCCAGCCCAAGTGGTTGGGTACAGGCATCCGGCGGGAACGAGAGATAAACAACCCAGCGGGTTTTCTTCCTACTGGGGAGTGTTGTGCTGCTACACGCTGCTATGGCGGTATGTCCAGTCACAGGACGAGCGGCGCTGCCCAATAAACTCGCCCCTCGGGGCAAAATTAACAAAATTTAAACTTAGTACGTATACCGTCTTGTCTCCTCTCAAGAGAGGGAAATATGTTTTCAAGATCAGCTTCACCTTGCTCGAGCATCTGGTGTAGGCCTAGCGAAACCACACCCTCCCTTAGGCCTAAGCCACTACCAACATGCACGGAGGAGGAGGAGGACGCGGTTGGGGGGGGGGGGAATAGGGAAGGATGAGAAAAAGGATGATAATGAGGGATGAGGCTGGTGGATGAGGAAGAATGAGGGAAGGTTATGAGACAAGATCATCAGGACAATTATTTAATATATTGTATACAGAAAATAAACTAAATAATACGAAATGGAACGTTCGCAATATTTCGTGCATAGTTTAGAGCGATATATACAAGAGTTCCTACATTCTTGTACAGCCACTAGCACGCATAGCGTTTCCGGCAACTTGATATAACATCTATATTATTGGGACCGCTTAAAAGTTTGAAGTCTGCAGACGAGTGAGTCACAATAACGTGGATGAAATGTGTTGACCAAACACATGAAATCTGAAATTTGATTTTCATAATTTGAAATCTGTTTTCTATAGCAGGCGGAGATGCATAATAATTTAAGCTAGTGATGAGAGTGACGGACACCAACTTGAACACTATCTACGTGAATGTGAACACCTGAGAGACATTAGAAATATGTGTAGAATAATGAACCCCACATTGTTTGAGTTAGGAAAACACTATTTGTCAAATACTGATACTGTTCTTAAAAGATTCCCCCATTTTGCACCCGCAAGATAACGTAAGCTTTTAAGGGTTGACAGATGTTAATCTTCTTGTTTGAGGAGCTTTTCACTTGCGACAGTTAAGCAAGTCCCAGCTGTGTCTGGGTACAAGTGACAGGATGAACAACCCAGCGGGTTTTCTTCCTTTTGGGGAGTGTTGTACATGCATGCTATGGCGGTGTGTCCACTCACAGGATGAGTGGCGCTGCCCAACAAACTCGCCCCTCGGGGCAAAATTAAAGTAAAAATTAATTTAAGCTTGGAAAATAGTAGAGAGGCTGGTCCCAAACCTGCACACAGAAATAACATCACATGAGACCAGAAGGCATGGCAGGATGTGCAGAATACCCCCGTTGAAGAGCAGAGGTGCAACAGGTACTCTGAGAGAGAACTATCAACATCAGAGGCCCGAAACTGTTCAACACGCTTCCATTACACATAAGAGACATAACTGGTCGACCCCTCGCAGTGTTCAAGAGAGAACTGGATGAATGTCTCTAAAGGATACTTGATCAAGCAGAGTATGATTCATACGTCAGAGTGCGAGCAGACACGTCCAACAGCCTGGTTAATCAGACCACGAACTAGGAACCCTGATCAGAGACCGGGCAGCGGGGACTTTGATCCTCGGAACCAATGCAGGTAAGAGCAAGGTATAAACATTGCAGGCCAGCTGATCCGGTGTAGGGACTGCAGGATGGTGGATCCACCACAGTCTGGTTGATCAAATGTTTCCCAGAGGAAATCACGTTCCCCCCCCCCCCCCCTCACTGGAGACTGATCTGAGGCACTGAAAGGCCTTGGCCCTTTTATATTATTTAAAGACTTTTCCCCGCAATGGGCTTATTTCAGGTCAAGGCCCAGTTTCCACAGGAGTTATTTCAACCGCTCTGCCCCCGCCTCCTTCACAGCAGCCCCCGACTTCCAAGACACGTCGTAGTTGTCACTACCTTCAAGCATGGTAGTTTGGTACTTTAATTTGTTTTTAACATTCTGACGTAAGTGAGAGAGAGAGAGAGAGAGAGAGAGAGAGAGAGAGAGAGAGAGAGAGAGAGAGAGAGAGAGAGAGAGAGAGAGAGAGAGAGAGAGAGAGAGAGAGAGAACGATTAAAAGGCTAGCATGACAAATTAAAGGGCAGAGTAAAAAAAAAAAAAACTGACATAACAATGGTAAGAGTCCTCCAGAACCTTGTACATTACGTATGTAAGACCAATCCTGGAGTATGCGGCTCCAGCATGGAGCCCGTACCTTATCAAGCACAAGACGAAGTTGGAAACAGTTCCGAAGTATGCCACTAGGCTAGTCCCAGAACTAAGAGGCATGAGTTACGAGGAAAGGCTGCGGGAAATGCACCTCACGTCGCTGGAAGAGAGAAGAATAGGAGGAGACATGATCACTATCTACAAAATTATCAGAGGAATTGGCAGGGTAGATAAAGATAAACTGTTTAACACGGGTGGTACGCGAACAAGGGAACACAGGTGGAAACTGAGTACCCAAATGAGCCACAGGGACGTTAGAAAGAATGTTTTCAGTGTCAAGAGTAGTTAATAGGTGGAATGCATTAGGCTAGTGATGTGGTGGAGGCTGACTCCATACACAGTTTCAAATGTAGATATGATAGAGCCCAGTAGGCTCAGGAATCTGTACACCAGTTGATGGACTGTTGAGAGGCGGGACCAAAGAGCCAAAGTTCAAACTCCCGCAAGCACAACTAGGTGAGTACACATACACACAGGTCAATGAAACGAAATCAACAAAACCTAATTTAAAACAAGTCGACGTAAACCAAGACAATCACTAAACAAGTCGACGTAAACCAAGACAATCACTAAACAAGTCGACGTAAACCAAGACAATCACTAAACAAGTCGACGTAAACCAAGACAATCACTAAACAAGTCGACGTAAACCAAGACAATCACTAAACAAGTCGACGTAAACCAAGACAATCACTAAACAAGTCGACGTAAACCAAGACAATCACTAAACAAGTCGACGTAAACCAAGACAATCACTAAACAAGTCGACGTAAACCAAGACAATCACTAACCAAAAAAAAGTAAACCATAAAAAAGGGGCCGATTCCTTTGAGCCCAAAATACTGGACACTTGTTTTGAATCTGGTCAGCCGTTACACACTTCTCACTTGAAAACTATGACAGTTTTGGGAAGGAAATGAAGGAGGGAAGGAAGGAAGTGAAGGAAGAAATGAAGGAAGGACCTGTACTTGTAATATTTCTGCATGTCTCTAGGTGATCATATTCTGTGTACACAACATAATTTCAGCATGTTTGCAGCCCAGCACTTTTTCTTGGTCTGACATTACTGACTCTGTTCTGGCTCCGTATTGGAAAACTGGAGCTGAAGTTACAATGGGTTCCTCTTGTTGCCCACTCTCACTTTAATTTGGAATGGTATTTTCACCCTGAACGGTGCTCGTACATTTGTTATTGTTGCCGCCGGAGGTCGCTAGTTTATTGTGCACCCCATACTCATCCTGTGAGCGGTAGCGCAAAAAAAGCATTACAGAGGGTACAAAAGGTCTTTATCAGACCTCAACTGAGATTATTACATAAACAATTTTATCTATCCTTCACACCTTATAATTACAATGTCAGCTAGTTACAGAGAATGTTCTATTTCAAGAGCTATATATTTACAGTAAGTCATTATACATTAATCGTAGATCTTATCGCAAATACATAATTGTTTGAGCAATGCTCAGGACATGTTCTACCAAGACTAATTTCTAGAGGGAACAGCTGCGTGTTCAGCTGGGTGTGTGAACTTGATAAACATCTGGAAATAATATCAACCAGGCTGTGATTTATACGTCAGGCTGCGAGCAGCCGCAGCCAACAGTCTGGTTAACCAGACCACCAACCAGGAAGCCTGGTCAGAGGCCGAGCTGCAGGGACGTTGATCCCCGGCACCAACGCAAGGTAACAGCACACTAAGGCAACGGTGCAAGAGCTAACGAGTGTGAGGATGGGTGTAAGACAGATATAAGGAATGTGAGGAGAGTGTAAGATACAGACGAGGAGTGTGAGGGAAGGATGTAAGAGGCGAAGAGTGTGAAGGTGCGAGTGTGAGAGTGCGAGGGTGTGAGGGTGCAGCGAGGGAGCTGGCGTGCGTGTGTGGTGGAGGTTGAGGCTATGAGTTGAGGGAATCAAACCCCTTGCGGGGATCATCTTGGGTATCTGGCCAGGGTGACTCAGATGGGTGGCCAGCAGCCTCCACACCACTATCTTCTCCCAGTACACATGTCCCCCCTCACTCCTCGCCCTCCTCACTAACACGCGCTCAACATCTCTCTCACTCAATGTTCTCACCTCACTAAGTCTACAACTAATTGAAAAGAATTAAGATGTACACAAATGGAAGCTTGATATGTATGTGTGAGGTGAGATGAGCTAATTGCGAGTATGACCGTAAAATCACCATTGGCAGTGTCATTGTAACGATACATCACGCTACTGTTGCTAACTGAATACCGGGCAGAGTTTAATCACCTTAAAACACTCAAATTGCACTCCTTGGAATGGAGAAGAAAGATCCCATGATATAAAAAGAAGTGCAGGACCAACCGGGCTGTCGTGGGTATGAGCCTGCGGGCCGCTCCACTCAACAGCCTGGTGGACCTAACTCTCACAATTCAAACCCGGCCCGAGGCCGGGCTTAGGGAGTAGAAGAACTCCCAGAACCCCCATCATATACCCATGAAAAGTACTGGAAGGTTAGGCTCCAAACCTGCACAATATAATTACACCATACTGGGATGTGAGGCACGGTAGCTATAGTGTCCAATACAACCAATGAACAGGGGCACAATTAAGAGAACACAGTAAATGTCAAGAGCCCCTCGACTCTTCAATCTCGTGTCGATAGCTTCGCTTTCGCTTTGATCTCCAAAGGATTTTATATTAAATCTTTCGGGCTGAAGGATCCAAGTCAATTCAGTAGAATTTCTGGTTGCAATTCTTATACCATGTCGTAGCTCAGTCGATCAAGGCAGCGCCTGGGATGCTCTCTGACGCAGGTTCGAATCCTCGTCACGGCCTTTTGTGGATTTGTTCATTTGATTCATCACGCTATTGTGATTTCTGTGTGTAATCTTACATTTTCTGCATTCCTCTTTCTCTAATTATATGCTTAATCTGTGCTAGAATCTGTGGTATGTAAATGTCTACATATCTTCTCTTAGTTGCAAGTTTTGCATCTTCATCTGTCAAGTCATTCCCTAGTATTCCTACATGACTTGGCACTCATTTGAGAATTATCCAACGACCTTGACCATGTTTGCATTAATGCTATGACATCTGTGGTCAGATGGATGATGTCACTTCAGAGTTCTTGTTGCAAGGTTTCGTGGGGAAAATCTGCATTGAAGTTCCCGAAGAATTGGGGGACAAATTGATTCGGCGCAACAAAAGACTAGAGGCCGAAACGTCTCTTGTTCCAGCGCCTCAGTGTCGTGATTCAGAGGGGAAATGCCTGTTACGTCTTGGGCAAAAGTCCAACTTGCAACAATGATCGAATGTCTGTGACATTTATCAGTGTTTCCCATTGTTGTGTTTTTCATTTTAGTGTATTGGTTGTGTTGTATGTGTTAAAGTCTACAGTTGTTGTATTCATGTAATCTTGTACAATAAATTTCCCTATATATATATATATATATATATATATATATATATATATATATATATATATATATATATATATATATATATATTTAATTTTTTTTCTTATTTTTAAACCTAAAAGGAGTACCACTTCTGGTGCAAATGTAGGGGGGCATAGCCTCGTAGAAGAAAATAAAGAGTACTTGGAGAAGACCTTGTGGATTCTTACTGAACATTTTGATATTTTCATCTCCTACCACCCTTCTTCTGTGTGTGTGTGTGTGTGTGTGTGTGTGTGTGTGTGTGTGTGTGTGTGTGTGTGTGTGTGTGTGTGTGTGTGTGTGTGTGTAGTAAAACTGAGGTCCCTGGACAGTCCTGGGTTGGGAAACCATTGCTCCCACAAGCAATGGTTTCTGTTATACATATTTCCCTCTACTTGCCTCCCTCACACCACGGTCCATCTACCTTAAGGGGGCGTTATTCACAAAATATGCAAAAAATGAAAACTCGTTCAATTTCAATCAAACTTTTTTGACAAGTTGTATATGAAAAGGGTTTCATTTGGTCCAAGTCTCAGCATCGTAGCATAAATAGGAAGGATGAAAAAAAATATTGAATTATGTGTCAAAAAATTTCAAAAATGGTCAAAAAAGATTATCAAACAAAAATGTCAACTGAAATCATGTCTATGACTCACAGGTATCACAATAGCATATATTAAAAACAAATTATAATTAGTTTTATTAACAAAAAATTTAGTTAAAAATAAAAGTCAAATTTCACTTTTTTTTTTTTAATTTTATCTCTCTCTTTTGTTTATGGGGCGATTTGCATGAAACTTATACACCTGACTGCACGTAAGCCTATCTGTAAGGGTGCCAATTTTGGAGGAAATTGGTTGATGTCAACTTCAGCCACAGAGGGCAACACCTTAGACTTTATTTTTTACTTGAAAGTTTATGTTACTTGAACATGAATATCTTTTTCATTTTTTTATGCAATTTACATGAAACTTACACATTATATATAAATTTTATGTCTCTAAAATCGTTGGCAAATGTTTTTATCTTGAGTTCTTTATTGACTTTATAATAGCAATAAACATGATATATTTGCATAAATTTTGGGGGGGGGGAACTTAGACTATTTGTATTAGGAAAACTTAAAGACGTTTTGGAAAATCTTTTGCTAGAGATCCTTTATTATATGTTAATGTGTCAGAAAAGTGTCATAGAATGATTATGACATAATCATAGAATGATTATGAATGACATCTGAAAGGTGTGGTTGTAAATTTACACTTGAAGATGTGTAAAATTCGTTGAAAAAAATAAAAAAATTAAAAATCTCCCTTACTATTTAGGCTACAGTGCTGAAACTTCGAACAATTGTAGCCCTTTTCATATACAACTAGTCAAAAATAATGGTTGACACTAAACAACAACTTTATGATACCCGAATGACGCCCCCTTAACCTCCTCCCTTCCCCACCTCCCGACCCACCAGCCCCTCCGGCACCCGTTTCCGCCCACCATGTGTCAGACTCAGGAGCGTGGAGGGGGCGTAGCTTCCTGCGAGGACACGTAACCCGACGCTGGCCACTCTACCAAAATGGTGGGTACCAAAGCTCTCCAGGAGGAAAGAGAGGGAGGGGGGGGGGGGGTTAGTAGGAGTACTAATGCACGGGTACCAGCATCTGCCCGAGGGGGAAATAGAGGTAACCTCAAGACAGGTGTTGAGTGGTGGGACCGTTGCTTGTGGACCAGAAAGTACCCTCAAACGGTGTTAATTGGAATGGATACGAGAAATACCTCATGATGATATACACGTGGAAAACACTGCAAGGCCTACACTCCAGGCCTGCATAAATATATTACCGCAGATAACAGTTGGTTGATTGACAGTTGAGAGGCGGGCCGAAAGAGCAGAGCTCAACACCGGCAAGCACAACTAGGTGAGTACATCCTGGAGGAAGATATGGAAGCCAGTGTAAAATAAACCAACTGGAAATGATTTCCATATGATCATTTGATCTCTATTGGGTCAAATGACCAAGCAGAGAACAAATATATATATATATATATATCTCAAGAGATCCTTCCTTGGCTTTCAAACCTCTTGCCAACAATTATAAGAAATGTTACTGGAATAACAGAGAGGAAGCTGCTGCAGTTAGATGATCAACCTAGCTGTGATGGCTGTGTTTCACCCGCGAGCAGCGGTGATCAACCTAGCTGTGATGGCTGTGTTTCACCCGCGAGCAGCGGTGATCAACCTAGCTGTGATGGCTGTGTTTCACCCGCGAGCAGCGGTGATCAACCTAGCTGTGATGGCTGTGTTTCACCCCGCGAGCAGCGGTGATCAACCTAGCTGTGATGGCTGTGTTTCACCCGCGAGCAGCGGTGATCACCCTAGCTGTGATGGCTGTGTTTCACCCGCGAGCAGCGGTGATCAACCTAGCTGTGATGGCTGTGTTTCACCCGCGAGCAGCGGTGATCAACCTAGCTGTGATGGCTGTGTTTCACCCCGCGAGCAGCGGTGATCAACCTAGCTGTGATGGCTGTGTTTCACCCCGCGAGCAGCGGTGATCAACCTAGCTGTGATGGCTGTGTTTCACCCGCGAGCAGCGGTGATCAACCTAGCTGTGATGGCTGTGTTTCACCCGCGAGCAGCGGTGATCAACCTAGCTGTGATGGCTGTGTTTCACCCGCGAGCAGCGGTGATCAACCTAGCTGTGATGGCTGTGTTTCACCCGCGAGCACCGGTGCCTAACAACCCTCAAGCGGGTAATTACCAAGGACAGACACACCAGACCAAACGCTGAGAGAAGACATACTCGTCAAATCGTCGACAGGTAATTTGAGATGTTGAATGGCATCAGCACGTTATGCGTGGTTGTAAGAGTTGTGAATCGTGCGATCTGCGAGTTGTAGACGTTGTGCGTGGTTGTCGCTGCGGCCGTAGGATGGTGCCTCTGACGCTGGCGGTAATACTTGAGGGCGGAGTGAAGGCACGATATGCTAGTCAAGTGAGTGAGTGAGTGAGTGAGTGAGTGAGTGATCTCTCTCTCTCTCTCTCTCTCTCTAATTACAATTTGAAGAGAGAGTCACACTCATTACTATTACTATGTCAGCCTGAGGTACTGCCGCGAATACATTTTTTTTTGTTATCCTTAATCACGTCAACACTGCTGCGAGCAGGCAGGACTCCTCATTATCCCAAGATCTGAGACACAACTCAACTTTTAGTCACAAAAACTGCGAGAAGGATGCCTCAAAAGATGCATCCGCTCCTTTGATATAAAGAAAACTCCGCAAGTTGAGAGACAGAGACAGAGAGAGAGAGAGAGAGAGAGAGAGAGAGAGAGAGAGAGAGAGAGAGAGAGAGAGAGAGAGAGGAGAGAGAGAGAGAGAATGAGAGAGGGAGAGAGAGAGAGAGAATGAGAGAGGAGAGAGAGAGAGAGAATGAGAGAGGGAGAGAGAGAGATAGAATGAGAGAGGGAGAGAGAGAGAGAGAGAGAATGAGAGAGGGAGAGAGAGAGAGAGAATGAGAGAGGAGAGAGAGAGAGAGAATGAGAGAGGGAGAGAGAGAGAGAGAATGAGAGAGGGAGAGAGAGAGAGAGAGAGAGAGAATGAGAGAGAGAGAGAGAGAGAGAGAGAGAGAGAGAGGAGAGAGAGAGAGAGAATGAGAGAGGGAGAGAGAGAGAGAGAATGAGAGAGGGAGAGAGAGAATGAGAGAGGGAGAGAGAGAGAGAGAATGAGAGAGGGAGAGAGAGAGATAGAATGAGAGAGGGAGAGAGAGAGAGAGAATGAGAGAGGGAGAGAGAGAGAGAGAATGAGAGAGGAGAGAGAGAGAGAGAATGAGAGAGGAGAGAGAGAGAGAATGAGAGAGGGAGAGAGAGAGAGAGAATGAGAGAGAGAGAATGAGAGAGAGAGAGAATGAGAGAATGAGAGAGAATGAGAGAGGGAGAGAGAGAATGAGAGAGAGAGAGAGAGAAAAGTTGAAAGAAGACCTCGGGAAGTTTTCCACGTCAAGCATTCATCCATCCACAATATTGAGAGGCGCTGGAGGGCTTCTCCCTTGTGTGTGTGTGTGCTGGGCCTCCCTCCCTCCCTCCCTCGCCTTCTCCTCTGTGATCCCTCACATCAAAGGCCGCCTCTCATCTACCCACCTTTCGTAGGTCGCAGCTCTACCACCGGCTGGGGAGAATGAGCGCCTGCCTCTCGGAGGAGACCAGTGAAATGAGATTTAAATTAGACACAAAGGGCCGCGCGATTCCCCGGAAATCTCCTTTAGCGCGGAGAGGACAGGTTTCAGGATATTTTCTGCTGTGAGATGGCGAAGAGACGGCAGAAGAGAGGGACGTCGGGACGTTGAAGGTGGCTTGGAGAACTATGCAAGGCGTGTCTGAGGGAGCCCGAGGGAAGTCAGCAAAAGGTGCAATACTGCACCCTATTTCAAACCTATGAATAGCATGAATAATTAGGAATAGCGAGCTCAGGAAAGGCAACAGGGAAGTTATAGAAGAGATATGTAAAATAAAGTTGGTAGAATTCGCATAAAAAAAATATTCTTATCACACTATGGAAAGAAAACGTGAAAAATATCTCCTAGTCGTCTAGAGAAGACACAATAAAGTAGCCGCCATAACTGCGGGAAAAATGACAGGTTGGATTTCGAACATTTTGGCATCTCTTTCGAACAAGAGATGCCGTACCAATTCTGGCTCGTTTTAAGGCTTGTTGTTGTTGTTTAAGATTCAGCTGCTGGGAACAAAAAGTCTCAAGTAGCACGGGCTATGGTGAGCCCGTAGTGCACTTACTTGGCACAGGAGCGGGGCTGTAACTTTTTGTTTTAAGGCATGTACCTCCCTATCTTGCGGTAGGTAGTCTTGGACAATATTGATGTACACGAACAGTCACATTCAAAACTGGAGAAGTTGCTGACCTGGAGAGCGTGCAGAGATCAGATACTTCTAAAATCCGCTCAATAAAACATCTATATTACTGGGACCGATTAAAATTCCTAACCACTTGGGCTGGACGGTAGAGGGAGGGTCTCGCTTCATGCAGGTCGACGCTCAATCCCAGACCGTCCACAAGTGGTTGGACACCATTCCTTCCCCCCCCCGTCCGTCCCATCCCAAATCCTTATCCTAGCCCGTTCCAAGTGCTATATAATCGTAATAGCTTGGCGCTTTTCCCCCCTGAAAATTCCCTCCCATCCGTCTGTATTCTCTAGAGCGCAGGTGGAGAATACATAATAATTTACACGTGGAAAGTATTAAAAGGGTTTATTTCCAAACCTGCAGACAGAAATAACACCACATGCGACCAGAAGGCATGACAGGATGTGCAGAATATCCCCCGTTGAAAAAGCAGGTGAGTACAAGTGTTAATTATTAAAATGAGTCAAAATGGCTATTATTAACATGACCTAATTGTTGCAGTTCGGGCAGTAAATGATTGGTTTACGAAATGAGCGAACAGTTAAGGAGGAAGACTCCATACACAGACCAGTCACTGGAAATTTGGTTTATGTATCCTCTCCCTTCCCCCAACGTCACCAGTCATTACCCAGAGTAATCACACTACCATGCCTCTGACCCCTGACCTCATCCACACCACAACAACCTACTGATAACAGCCGCACCACAACAACCTACTGACAACAACTACAATCCTCCACGACCACGGGTACACAACACCACCGTCCACACTCCCAGTCCTTCCTCCCCATATGTAGGTCAGGTCACTGGCACCGTTGGAGGTCAGGCGGGGTCACGACACTGGTCCGTTCTCCTGCACTTACAAGGAGGGGCCGCCCACTAACCTTACCTCCACCCAGTATCTCACAAGGAGAGCCCCGCCCACACTACTACCTTCCACCCACTGTAACACCCCCGATCCCTTCCGCCCACTTTCTTACATACCCGCTCACAATGTTGGCTATCACCCCCAGCACTATGACACCCTTCACCCCCCACTCTACCGCCCGACGCTGGAGGGCAGGCAAGACGCATATAATCCACACCTGAAGATATAAAGACTTACCAAATATGCACACTGAAACAACGTCTTACGAGACTAAGTGGCTGGAAAGAATGTGGCGGAGGAAAAATATTACCACTGAAAAGCCAATAAATACACTGAAAGAAGACTCTACAGGGCTTGAAGGGCTTGAAGGGACTCTACAGGGCTTATTCCCAATAAGCACCTTGAGGTGCTTATTGGGAATATCGAGGCCGTGACGCAGCCAGAACTCTTGGATGACCGCGTCTCATCAACCAAACTCTTGATCACTGGCGGCAGTGAGTCTCAGGAGACCAGCCCGTCAACCAGGTGTGGTCAACGACCGACCTGGGTGGACATTGAGGTCCCCCCCTGACCGCAAGAGTCACAAGGTAAAGTGACCATTAACCATCCCCCCCCCCCCTAGCCACCCACCTAAAGGTTCATTCTTCAGTCCACTTTACTCCCCGCTCTTCCTGTCCCCTGCACGCCTAGAAACGATGTAAAATCACAAAAATTACCTCCAGGTTTCAGGTTTCCGCTGGCATCGAGTGGTGTGGGTAACCTCCTCTCTGGCTTATCTCTTAAATTTATTCTTAGGCCAAGTGATTTATCACCTTTACTCCTTATCACAGGCCTACCTTGCGTTGATTTCGGGGATCAACGTCCTCACGACCCCGTTCTCTGACCATGCCTCCTGGTTGATGGTCTGGTCAACCAGGCTGTTGGTTGCTGGTCAACCAGGGCTGCTGCTCACTGCCTGATTTACGACACAGTCTGGTTGATCACGTATCCATTCGATATATTTGTCAAGTTCTCTCTTGAACACTGCGAGGGGTCGGCCAGTTATGCTCCTTATGTGTAGCGGAAGCGCGTTGAACAGTCTGGGGCTTCTGATGTTGATAGTTCTCTCTCAGAGTACCTGTTGGTTGTGAGTACTATTCCTGGCTGCAATTCATACGTTAGACTGTGACCAGCTCCGTCTACCCAGTCCACCTGTCGTTGATGTCCTCCTTTACATGAGTGTCTCGGAACATCTACTCACAGAGCCCTGCTTGTGGTAACTTGCTCAAACAGACTGTTGCTTAGATCGGCACATATCCACTACAGCCCGCTGGTTCTGGCACGTCTTGAAAGAACTTGAAAGAGAGAGAAAAAAAAAAAAAAAAAAAAAAAAAAAAAAAAAAAAAAAAAAAAAAAAACGATTCTTCGCGGCGGGGATCGTATTCCAGGGACTTGCCCGAAACGCTACGCGTACTAGTGGCTGTACAAGAATGTAACAACTCTTGTATATATCTCAGAAAAAAAAAAAACTTATCTGATTATTTCTTGAAGACATCCACCTTTGTTCCGGCAATATTTCTAGTGCTTGCTGGGAGGGTATTGAAGCAGCCGTGGACCCCTGATGATCAGACAGTGCTCTCTGTGCCTATGGCACCTCTACTCCTCACTGGTTCTATTCTACATTTCCTTCCATACCTTTCGCTCCAGTATGTTGTTATTCTACTGTGCAAATTTGGGACCTGGCCCTCAAGTATATTCCATGTATATATTATTTGGTACCTCTCTCGTCTCCTTTCCAGAGAGTACATTCTGAAAGCATTGAGATGGTCCAAATAATTTAGGTGCGTTAGCATGTCTACAGGTGCAACCCGTTCTCGTACTTTCTTACAGTCAATATTGACTTATTAAATACGTGCATATGTTGACATACTAAACATACTAGTTTACCTTGAAAAGCTTCATAGAAAACACCGACCTTACCTAACCTTTCTACGGGCTCGCCATAGCCCGTGTTACTTGGAACTTTTTGTTCCAGGTAGCGAATCTTTAACAACAACATACCTAACCTTCTTAGTATGTTAAGATAAACATCTTATTACTTCGTAATTACAATTATTACTTAACCTATACCTATAATAAGTTAACCTATATCTATACCTATAATAGGTTAAGTAATAATTGTAATTACAATTATTGTAATTGTAATTGTTAAGATAAGCATCTTATTGCTTCGTAATTACAATTATTACTTAACCTATACCTATAATAAGTTAATAAGTTTTCCTATATCTATACCTATAATAGGTTAAGTAATAATTGTAATTACGAAGCAATAAGATGCTTATCTTAACATACTAAGAAGGTTAGGTAAGGTCGGTGTTTTGTATGGAGCTTTTCAAGGTAAACTAGTATGTTTAGTATGTCACCTATGCACGTATTTAATAAGTCAATATTGACTATACGAAAGTGCGAGAACGGGTTGACAGGTGCCTTATTTATTCTCTGTACTCTATTTCAGAAACTACTCCCGCTTTGAATGGGGGAGCAGGTACCGAGCAATACTCAAGACGGGACAGCAACAGTGATTTAAATTTTATTAACATTGCTGTGGGGGTCTGATTTGAACGTTCTCATAATTTATCCTATCATTTTCTGGTCGCCGCTATATTTTGCACGGTTATGTTCACTAAATGTCAGGTCGTCAGGCATTTCCAGGCTTTCATCCATGTTGACCCTCTCATTGACATCCATGTTGACCCTGTTATTGACATCCATGTTGGCCCTGTTATTGACATCCATGTTGACCCTCTCGTTGACATCCATGTTGGCCCTCTCATTGACATGTTGGCCCTCTCATTGACATCCATGTTGGCCCTCTCATTGACATCCATGTTGGCCCTCTCATTGACATCCATGTTGGCCCTCTCGTTGACATCTATGTTGACCCTGTTATTGACATCTATGTTGACCTGGTACAGCACGATAACCCTTACCATGAGCTAGGGGGAAGGGAAAGTTCTCAGCCTGCTAACAAGAGTCACAGTTGTTCACCTCTTAAAATGTTGATATTTCAAATAGCATTAAACAATTAAAAAAAATTACTCATCTCTTTTCTGCGAGTAATATGGGCCCGGCTATTCCGGCAAGTGTTCTGAAACGCCTTGGTAACTAATTCACGTATTCTGATTGAAACGCAAACACTACTCCACCTTTAAGAAACCTGAGCTGGTTCTTTCGACGCTTGGCGGCAAGAAGGGAAGATTCAAAGGCGCGAAACGGCCTTTTCGCGCCTTTGAATCTTCCCTTCTTGCCGCCAAGCGTCGAAAGAACTACTCTTCCTCTTTCGTATTGCCCAAAAACTCACTAAATTGCATTTTGATACGATCATCAGTTTCAGTGATTTTTTTATTTTCCTGACATTAAGAGCCATAAACAGCACTCAAGACGCCTATCTTCGGGCGGAATAACCGAAATCAACCCAAAATATATATTTTCATGCATACAATAAACACCACCATATAGGATCCAGTCGTATGGAAACACCATAACAAACCGATAAATTTTATATACTTCAGTGGGTTAGGTTGCAGAATTAGGAAAAATTTACTTTATTAACTTAGGCTATCGCGGGCCGTCCATTGCCTGTTCCAGAAATATGTAGGTTAATACGATTCTCTTAAATAAAAGTTTTGTGACGTGATCAGTTCGTAGAGAATAAAGAATGCCAATGACAGTATATATCATTTTACACCTAAGATCTGTCTGAAATATATATTATATATATATATATATATATATATATATATATATATATATATATATATATATATATATATATATATATATATATATATATATATGCGGAAAATCCAGAGAAATATGAAATGAGGTGAACGTTTCGGCTTTGTTAAAGCCTTTCAAGGCTTTAACAAAGCCGAAACGTTCACCTCATTTCATATTTCTCTGTGGATTTTCCGCATAAAATGATCAGTGTTTTGTGATCGTCAATTGCATATATATATATATATATATATATATTCTGAAAACTATTGAATTATTTGTACAAGTGCTTACAGTTACAATACTTTTCAACGTGAACTTACACTAATTAAAATCAACATTTTCTTTGTAATGTTGACGTTATTTTAAAACAGAACATCTCTCTATCCAACTAGTACGTAACTACCAACTACTAAATAGTATCCAGCTACCCTCAGCTAGTGTGACAGCATCCATAAACTGCCATTACCCTGTACTTACATGTAAACTACATTTACATATACAGTAACAACTTGCAGCCAATTTAAGTCTAGAATTCAAGCACTTCCCAACCCTTCAGCACCAAACGTGTTTCAGAAATAGTGGGAAAAAAACCCCCGAGTGTTCTACAGGCCGGACCATAATGTCCACTAATAGTGACGTCGACTGGAGATCTAACGGAGCAGAAACGTGTAATGGAAACTCGATAATTGTAACGAAATATACTGCTACACGGAATCATGTGGAAGGGACGCGATAGCATGGCCTAAGTGTCTGGTGGATTTGTAACTGCCCGGGGCCAAGCTCGTTTTCGTCTAACCTAGCAAGTAGAAAAATTATTTTATTATATATATATATATATATATATGTCGTACCTAGTAGCCAGAACTCACTTTTTGGCCTACTATTCAAGGCCCGATTTGCCTAATAAGCCAAGTTTTCCTGAACTAATATATTTTTTCTAATTTTTTTCTTATGAAATGATAAAGCTACCCATTTCATTATGTATGAGGTCATTTTTTTTTATTGGAGTTAAAATTAACGTAGATATATGACCGAACCTAACCAACCCTACCTAACCTATCTTTATAGGTTAGGTTTGGTTAGGTAGCCGAAAAAGTTAGGTTAGGTTAGGTTAGGTAGGTTAGGTAGTCGAAAAACAATTCATGAAAACTTGGCTTATTAGGCAAATCGGGCCTTGCATAGTAGGCTGAGAAGTGCGTTCTGGCTATTAGGTACGACATATATATATATATATTATATATACATATATATATATATATACATATATATTATACAGTATATTCATATATGAATATGCATATTCATATAATAATAAAGCAAGAATGAATAAAACTGCTCAATTCCAAACGTAGTTTCAATCTAAAACCATAAATTTACAATTGTCCATGCCAACAAACAGTTTTAATAGTACTGAATATTTGCAGATAAAATGCAGTAGGCTATATAATCCGTAAAATATGAAAGTGTATACATTAATTCCCTTTCCAGCAAGCTTCTTTAGTGCAAAATACACCAGGAGAAATTCGGCAATAAATGTTACTTGAATGGTTGTTTTTGTTGGGGGCTCGACAGAGGCTTATCAGATGGGATGGTGGTGGCTACCTACCTTGAGGTTACCTTTAGCCAACACTATGGCTACCTGGCCCTAAGGATATATACGCCCAGGGATGCCCTTCAGGACGCTATCGTAACGCCACAGTAATGCCCTCCTGTGATATACGGACAGTACATCGATATACACAACACTATTTCCAGAATTCACGGCGGTGAACGGAAAATTCATACAAATAAAGTCGGTATACTAAACAGTATTTAAAAATGGCCTTCTGTCATGTCATTTTCTTGGGGGAATACTTGACATTTTGATTGTAGCCCTATACAATATATGATTTATATTTCTCGGAGACAGCTGTCATTTTTCAAAAGGGCGGCATGGCGATCTTAGGACGGATGCGGGCGTCGTTAATCTATCTGGTCAGTCAAACATGGGATACAGTCTGCCCCCCTGGAGTGAGCCGTCCCTTGCTTTATTTTGTTGTAGTGCTCGGGCTCCACTCCCCACCCCCCCCCACAGTTTCCCCTCAACCAACTCCATCCCTATCCAAGTCTGGTCGCGTTATGTGATCGCTATTATCCTTTCCACCGCCCTTCCTTACCCTATTCCCATTTTATTCTTTCCCCTCATGCCTAACGACTTTCCATACTCCCCATTACACTGCCCAACCACTTGGGCTGGACGGTAGGGCGCTTCATGCAGTTCGGCGTTCAATCCCCGACCGTCCAAGTGGTTGGACCATTCCTTCCCCCCAGTCCCATCCCAAATCCTTAACCTGACCTCTTCCAAGTGTTATATAGTCGTAATGGCTTGGCGCCTTCCCCGAATAATTCCCTCCCTCCCTCCCCATTCCACTCCACTCCTTTTTTCATCACCCCAGGCCATCCTATCCCTTCTTACCTCGCCCCCATTCTACCCTCTCCCGTCTCCACCCAGTTTAGAATGAAGCGCCTATTATCGTTATTACTAGTTAATAAAAAAGAAACTTTCATTTTTGAGTTATATAACAAAAAAGTGGTTTCAAAACTTGAATATCCGTCGGCCATTTATGTAAACCAGTTTACTATGACATCCATATTATAGGCGAGTATATTTTGTGCATTGTTTTAGACATCCCTTATATATTTGCCTTTCCTTGCTCACCTGTTGAACCTGCTTGGTTACCGGTCGCCTGCTTAGTTGCAAGACACACTGCCAGCATGTAGAAGTCCCTGCAAATACTTTTAGATGTCCCTTCAGTGGACGTGTAACAATAATAAATGAAATGTCTAGGGAAACCTCATCCCCCAGGCCACCCATCCACACACATAAGGGAAGGTATCGCCATGAAGGGGAAGTGTGGGAGGCAGAGCATCAACTAAATTCTCCGCAGAACTAAATTCTTCTCGAAATACACTCGGGAAAGCGTGATAATTTCCTCCTCCTTCCCATTTGGCTTCCATTTGAGGCTTCCCATTTGACCACTCTAAGCTCGTGACTCGATTCAATCCTCACTACGACTACAGCGTTTGTAACTAGCGTCTTCATATAATTTTATAGTATTAAAAAAAATACAGATCCTGCTACTAAGATTATCTAAGATTAGTTACTGTGATTTCATTGCGATTCTTAGTTGGGGTACATTATTTGTCTAAGAAAAATCTTTGAAGCAGATTCGATGCCACCATCCTGCTACTAAGATTATCTAAGATTAGTTACTGTGATTTCATTGCGTATTAGGTTATTTTTTATTAAGCCACTAATAACTGCTGATTGGAGACCTCCTTTGTATTTTTGAATGATCAATAATGGACACGTTGAACACATTAGTTACAAAAATAAAAACATGTTTCATTACTTCTTCCAATGATTTCAGTTTTATGAGTCATGATTTTTAGATTTATGGGGCATGATTTTAGATTTATGGGGCTTGATTTCAATTTTATAGGTCATGATTTCTGATTTAAGGTGCATGATTTCTGATTTATGGGGCATGATTTCAAACTTATGGGGCATTATTTCTGACTTATGGGGCATTATTTCTGACTTATGGGGCATTATTTCTAACTTATGGGGCATTACTTCTGACTTTGTAGGCATTATTTCTGACTTCTGGGCCATGAATCCTGATGTATGGGACATGATTTCAGACATGGGATGTGATTTCAGATTTATGGGACGTGATTTCAGATTTAAGGGACATGGTTTCAGACTAATGGGACATGATTTCAGACTTATGGGACATGATTTCAGACTTATGGGACATGATTTCAGACTTATGGGACATGATTTCAGACTTATGGGACATGATTTTAGACTTATGGGACATGATTTTAGACTTAAGGGACATGATATCAGACTTATGGGCCCGATTCATAGTTCTGGCATGCCTGTATCATTGGACTGATTAATATTTCTCTAAGAGGAAATTCTGAGTGAATTCTCTTAACCGTAGCTTTCGACTGTGTTAAAATAATCGGTTAGGATCCCTTGCACTTAAGAAAACATTGACGTACAGGTGACATGACTAGCAGTAGCTGAGCACCTGTGGAGTGAACATGCCTTACCTTGAGGTTACCTTGAGGTGCTTCCGGGGCTTAGCGTCCCCGCGGCCCGGTCGTCGACCAGGCCTCCTGGTTGCCGGACTGATCAACCAGGCTGTTGGACGCGGCTGCTCGCAGCCTGACGTATGAGTCACAGCCTGGTTGATCAGGTATCCTTTGGAGGATACTATGGAGCTACTATGCCGACCATAGTAACTACGGAGTGTGAAGGTGACTTACCTTCAACATTCTCGGTGGCGAGGATAATGATCGTCTTGATAGCCGGAATGGCCCAAGCTGCCAAGTGGAACCAGGCAGAGTTGTTCTCGATGGCCTCGTGACTCCACTTGAGGCCCGCCGCCAGGAACCAAGTGAGGGTCAACACCACCCACCAGATTGACGCCGCCATCGAGAAGAAGTAGAGGGTCATGAAGACGATGGTGCACCACTCACGGTCCACTCCCTGGGTGATGGTGCGTACCATCTGATCTCGCAGCTCCGGCAGGTACTGCGGGGGATCCCACGGCTCGTCGCAGGCAACGCGGTCGCCCTGCACCAGGCCTACCACGTAGGTGGCAGCGATGAACCAGTAGCACATGCTGATGAAGATGATGGGACGCTCCGGGTAGCGGAAGCGACGCACGTCTGCCAGGAAGGAGGCGACGGTGAAGGTGGTCGAGGCGAGGCAGACGGCAGCCCAACCTCCCACCCAGTGCCTCGAAAACTTCAGTTCGTCCTCGTTGAAGAACATGCCATTGCAGGGCGCGCCACAGTCGTCTGACTCCACTCCCCCCACCCACAGCTTGTACTCCTGCTGCTTCGGTACTTTGAAGTGTGCCGGGCACTGGAAATCCTTGCCGGCGTACTGCGGCCCTATGGGAGGCCGAGGCTCGGGATCTGGCACGGGGAAGGAGGAGGCAGGCGGAGAGGTGCTGTTCTCCCCCACACACAGTTCCTCGTGGGGCCCGGCCGGGAACTTGTTGCAATCCAGTGACTCGGGCCACTGGAACCCGAACTTGTTCATAAGGTCCTCGCAGCCGTCCTTAGCAGACAGACACAGATGCCGACACGGCGGCAGCGGCCGGTCAAGGATGGTACACACAGGCACGTACACACTACACAAGAAGAAATGCAGGTCCTGGGAACACTGGACCTTCACCAGCGGGAAGAACTGGTGGACCTCCATGCCGGCCTCCTCCTGCGTGTTGTGGTTGAGCAGGTTGGGCATGATGGTGGTGTTGTACTGGATGTCCTTACACAGCCTGATGGTGATGGGCTCGCAGCGGTCGTGGCGAGGGAGCATGTCGTGGTCTGAGATGTGCTCCACCCGCCCCGGGCCAGGCCGTGTCCCGCTTCGCCCTCCTATACCACCTCCGGTCATCTGGGCCGCACACAGCGTGGCCCCCAGCAGCAGCAGCAGCAGCAGCCTGGAGGAGGAGGAGGAGGGTGCAGCTGTAAGCCGCTGAGACGCTTGCCTCCTCTCGCCCACCGACACCGCCATGCTGTGAACTCACGCTCCAATATCTCACTTCACGCACACCTACGATTCCTTCCACTCCAGAGCACTGATCTTTCTCCTCTAAATTATTCAAACATATCAACTATTCCTTACATTATCCAAAGTACACAGTAACCACACACGCGTCAGCACCAAAGGGCAACACACCCTCCCCTCCACAAGGTCGTACAGCAACTGAAGTCCCTGTTGTTATTTTCCTCAGCACAGACGGCACAGGTTGCCAACCCGGAATAATACTTTACTCGAAGATAAACTTCTATAAACCCTCTCACGTATATGTGTCTTTCTTGCTGTTTACTAAAATATATATCACATTTCTCTCTATGCAAATAATATAACCTAAGTTCCGAGAAATACACCAGTGATACTATAAAGACGCCACAAACATTGATGTATTTTACGCAAAATTCTCGATTCACCATCCGCGCTTCCATTGGGGTGGGCGCGCCAAGGCGAGATGGGTTGAGCTTCCTCATTGGCTGGAAGAGACGGGCGGGCGAATAGTTGACTACGAGAGAAAATGTTCCTGGCGCTTAGGTTAAAATTGCGAGCAAGAATGATTTAGTGAAACAGACAGACAAATGTTGCAGAATGAAGACTGTAAATGCAACTAACTGCAATTATACAATATGTTTTAATATGAATGCATAAAAATGAACAGTAAAACAAAACAAAATTAGCTTGGTGACATCAGGCGGAAGATTTTCATACGCATTCGCGTTCATTGACTTCAGATGTTGATAAACCTGGAGAGAATATTAGTCGAGGCTGGGTTTATTGTGAATTTTTACGCGTGCTTGTCTGCTTGTGAGCATGTTCCCACGCGTATGGGCTTCTCAGTCTGCTTATTCCACAGGACTACAAATGAATTATTGTTTCCAATGTCATTGATTATTATATACATTTCATGTTTGCCACGAAAGCTGGGAGAGGAGAACAGGTTATAGAGAGGAAGCATTGAAGTAAAACACATACTACCAGTGTTTAACCCAGCAGCTGAAGGTCGCGCGATGAAGTAATAGTTGTATTTTACAGTTGAGCAATTGCACATTAGACTAAAAAGGATATAATTAGGTCTACAAGCCCACAAAGTGCATCATTTGTGGTAGGCAAAGAAGAATTTAAAGTGAAATGAGGATGTGGTGGTGGTGGTGGGGAAGAAACTGGGAGTATTTCTAGATATTCTGAGTGTATCATGACTGAGGACAGTGATGGTGTTCATGGCTGAGGACAGTGATGGTGTTCATGGCTGAGGACAGTGATGGTGTTATCATGACTGAGGACAGTGATGGTGTTTATGACTGAGGACAGTGATGGTGTTTATGGCTGAGGGCAGTGATGGTGTTTATGGCTGAGGGCAGTGATGGTGTTTATGGCTGAGGGCAGTGATGGTGTTTATGGCTGAGGGCAGTGATGGTGTTTATGGCTGAGGGCAGTGATGGTGTTTATGGCTGAGGGCAGTGATGGTGTTTATGGCTGAGGACAGTGATGGTGTATCATGACTGAGGACAGTGATGGTGTATCATGACTGAGGGCAGTGATGGTGTATCATGACTGAGGGCAGTGATGGTGTATCATGACTGAGGGCAGTGATGGTGTATCATGACTGAGGGCAGTGATGGTGTATCATGAGTGAGGGCAGTGATGGTGTATCATGAGTGAGGGCAGTGATGGTGTTCATGGCTGAGGGCAGTGATGGTGTATCATGACTGAGGGCAGTGATGGTGTTCATGGCTGAGGGCAGTGATGGTGTATCATGACTGAGGGCAGTGATGGTGTATCATGACTGAGGGCAGTGATGGTGTTCATGGCTGAGAGCAGTGATGGTGTATCATGACTGAGGGCAGTGATGGTGTTTATGGCTGAGGGCAGTGATGGTGTATCATGACTGAGGGCAGTGATGGTGTATCATGACTGAGGGCAGTGATGGTGTTTATGGCTGAGGGCAGTGATGGTGTTTATGGCTGAGGGCAGTGATGGTGTATCATGACTGAGAGCAGTGATGGTGTTCATGACTGAGAGCAGTGATGGTGTTCATGACTGAGGACAGTGATGGTGTTCATGACTGAGGACAGTGATGGTGTTCATGACTGAGGGCAGTGATGGTGTATCATGACTGAGGGCAGTGATGGTGTATCATGACTGAGGGCAGTGATGGTGTATCATGACTGAGGGCAGTGATGGTGTATCATGACTGAGGGCAGTGATGGTGTATCATGACTGAGGGCAGTGATGGTGTATCATGACTGAGGGCAGTGATGGTGTATCATGACTGAGGGCAGTGATGGTGTATCATGACTGAGGGCAGTGATGGTGTATCATGACTGAGGGCAGTGATGGTGTTCATGACTGAGGGCAGTGATGGTGTATCATGACTGAGGGCAGTGATGGTGTTCATGGCTGAGGGCAGTGATGGTGTATCATGACTGAGGGCAGTGATGGTGTATCATGACTGAGGGCAGTGATGGTGTTTATGGCTGAGGGCAGTGATGGTGTATCATGACTGAGAGCAGTGATGGTGTTCATGACTGAGGACAGTGATGGTGTTCATGACTGAGGGCAGTGATGGTGTATCATGACTGAGGGCAGTGATGGTGTATCATGACTGAGGGCAGTGATGGTGTTCATGACTGAGGGCAGTGATGGTGTATCATGTCTGAGGGCAGTGATGGTGTATCATGTCTGAGGGCAGTGATGGTGTATCATTGAGGCAGTGATGGTGATCTGACTGGGGCAGTGATGGTGTATCATGACTGAGGGCAGTGATGGTGTATCATGACTGAGGGCAGTGATGGTGTTCATGGCTGAGGGCAGTGATGGTGTATCATGACTGAGGGCAGTGATGGTGTTTATGGCTGAGGGCAGTGATGGTGTATCATGACTGAGGGCAGTGATGGTGTATCATGACTGAGGGCAGTGATGGTGTATCATGACTGAGGGCAGTGATGGTGTTCATGGCTGAGGGCAGTGATTGTGTTCATGACTGAGGGCAGTGATGGTGTTCATGACTGAGGGCAGTGATGGTGTTCATGACTGAGGGCAGTGATGGTGTATCATGGCTGAGGGCAGTGATGGTGTTCATGACTGAGAGCAGTGATGGTGTATCATGACTGAGGGCAGTGATGGTGTTCATGACTGAGGGCAGTGATGGTGTATCATGGCTGAGAGCAGTGATGGTGTATCATGACTGAGGACAGTGATGGTGTTCATGACTGAGGACAGTGATGGTGTATCATGACTGAGGGCAGTGATGGTGTATCATGACTGAGGACAGTGATGGTGTATCATGACTGAGGACAGTGATGGTGTATCATGACTGAGGACAGTGATGGTGTATCATGACTGAGGACAGTGATGGTGTATCATGACTGAGGACAGTGATGGTGTATCATGACTGAGGGCAGTGATGGTGTATCATGACTGAGAGCAGTGATGGTGTTCATGACTGAGGACAGTGATGGTGTTCATGACTGAGGGCAGTGATGGTGTATCATGACTGAGGGCAGTGATGGTGTTCATGACTGAGGGCAGTGATGGTGTTCATGACTGAGGGCAGTGATGGTGTTCATGACTGAGGGCAGTGATGGTGTTCATGACTGAGGGCAGTGATGGTGTATCATGACTGAGGACAGTGAGTCGGGAGCCGGTCGGCCGAGCGGACAGCACGCTGATCCTGTGGTCCCGGGTTCGATCCCGGGCGCCGGCGAGAAACAATGGGCAGAGTTTCTTTCACCCTATGCCCCTGTTACCTAGCAGTAAATAGGTACCTGGGTGTTAGTCAGCTGTCACGGGCTACTTCCTGGGGGTGGAGGCCTGGTCGAGGACCGGGCCGCGGGGACACTAAAGCCCCGAAATCATCTCAAGATAACCTCAAGTGATGGTGTATCATGACTGAGGGCAGTGATGGTGTATCATGACTGAGAGCAGTGATGGTGTTCATGGCGTATTGTTATTCTATCAACTTTCAACAGTCACCATTTTCCAATATTCATTAATAGTTTGTATATTTGTTCTGTCATGGAGATTTACACTAGAAGTTTTACCAATGGGTATTACAAATTTATCTCTATTTTGTATTCTCTGTATTTTTGCTTGATTTGTTTTAGCTGCTAGGAACAGGGCCGTGGTGCATATATGATGAGTATAAGCGTGTGGGACTTTACACTGATGAATTATAATGAGTGTTTGGATATATTTTGGGATATAAACTATATATTAGTTTGGATATATATCTATATAAATAGCCTAGTGATTTGAGTGCAATGGAGTATTTTGGGGTAACGAGTGTACGTCTCTTCTTAAGTATATCAAAATTTTCGCCAAGTACTATGATCGTTGGTAAAGTTATAAATTATGTATGTGGGAGATCCTAAATATAATTTATTTGGGACTGTGTTTACACGTGTACTGTGTTGGGATCGAACTGTTGACAACCCAACACATTTAAGTTAAGTTTATTCTGAATGTTTATCCTATGCTTCGTTGTACTACAACGAAGTACATGAATCTGAACAGGTGTCAGCCTCAGCCGGACCTTCCTATTGTCAGGTGCGACACACTTTGTGCCGAGGTCTGACAAAGGACAAGAAAATAAGATGGTATAAAACTTCATCATGGATATATCTCTAATCACCTTATATACAATATATATATATATATTACATATATATATACATATATATATACATATATATATATATATATATATATATATATATATATATGTCGTACCTAGTAGCCAGAATGCACTTCTCGGCTTACTATTCAAGGCCCGATTTGCCTAATGAGCCAAGTTTTCCTGAATTAATATATTTTCTCTAATTTTTTTCTTATGAAATGATAAAGCAACCCATTTAATTATGTATGAGGTCAATTTTTTTTTATTGGAGTTAAAATTAACGTAGACATATGACCGAACCTAACCAACCCTACCTAACCTAACCTATCTGTATAGGTTAGGTTGGGTTAAGTAGCCGAAAAATTTAGGTTAGGTTAGGGTAGGTAGGTTAGATAGTCGAAAAACAATTCATGAAAACTTAGCTTATTAGGCAAATCGGGCCTTGCATAGTAGGCTGAGAAGTGAGTTCTGGCTACTAGGTACGACATATATATATATATATTATATATATATATAGAAAGAGACACTGCGACCACGAAATGGTCGTCTCTTATCCGATTGTTCTTTCCACTTATAAATTCACTTGTCCGTAATTTTGGACCACTATTCGGAAAATCAGCGCGTTACCTCCACGCCGACCTCTAAATCTCAAAGCTGTTATCTTCCATAACTTTCAAGAACGTCGACCATGCCTCGAGGTCCTCTTCCTTCGTGAGGGTGGAGCACACTAACAGTTGGGTCCGTTGGTCACACATCCACACGCGACGACAGCCTGTTGACTCAATGGAGGGGAGTAGATGTCTGTCTCTCCACATGCTCCGGCCAGCACACGTTACCTCGCCCGGTGGCTCTGATTGGCTAACAGAAATTCCCGCCACCGGACGAGCCATACCATGCTGACCGTTAACGACCTCCATGGTTGTTAACCTCGTTCTTCCTGTAATAATGAACGTATGACTTAAATAACCGTGCCATTATGCGATGAAATAACACGATACGATATATCGTAACAACTGCAAAATAAGATTCACGTGATGCTAGGCTTTGGACGGTTAGTCTGGATACGCTAGTTGTATTTCCAACATATGACTGACTATTTCGTCTTGTGGTTTACGTGGTATGTTGACAAGTGCTACACTTGTAGTAAATTGACAATTTACTACAAATATTAGATATACACATATATAAAGATATATTATACATATAAAATTAGATATACACAAAGGAAACTATGAGGAGAAAGCGATAAGCCAGTATGACTAAAGAGTACATGGTAGGGATACAAGGATAGGTTGAGAGTTAGGATAGGAGAATGAACGATTCCTCACCCCCCCCCCCCCTCCCTTGGACCAACGGTAATCGAACGCCATCCTGCAAGATGTGAAACCGTTGCCGTAGAGGCCAGTCTGAGTGGCAGGGCTAGCGTACGGTGAGTTACAGTGTTATGAGGTCAGTAATAACAAACATGTAGAGAGTGTAAGAGCTACAACACATTCTGAGAATCTCAGTATTAAAGCTGAAATGGTCAGAATGTTTTCAAAGGAATTGTCTATCTAGTGTCTAGGTAGTTACATATATATATATTAGTGATGGAAACTCAAAGATATGATTTTTACTCTTTCATGCCTTTTTTTATATTCAAAAGCTTTTCCACTATCTCTAATGATGAGTACTGCTTTGAGAACTTGTTTACGATTAATGTAAATGAAGTATGTCACAACATGTGGAGCGTTTCGGTTAAGTCAGCGAAGCCTAAAACCAAACAATTATTCTGTCAGTAGTTCATTGTCTTCTGAATGATATTCGGGTATATTGTTTGTTAAGCCATGGACATACTTTACCTGATATTTGGCCTCAAGTAAACTAAGTGATCTGTAGTTTATGGGGTGATCACGGGTTTTTTTCCCCTGGCCCCGGTGTGAAGAGAGCACTGTAGCGGCCGCCAGAGACAGAAGAGAGAGAAGCCAGAGGCGAGAGAGGCGCTGTAAAAGGTCAGCGAGAGATTAACGATACGAATCTCTCTGGTGAGAACTTGGCTGTATTACGAGGGTCTGTGAGGCGTGCCCATAGAGGGTCCTCTTGGTTTCAGTAGGTGCAATGTATATATATATATATATATATATATATATATATATATATATATATATATATATATATATATATATATATATATATAATATACACACACACACAGTAACACTGACTCCATACACAGCTTTAAGTGTAGATATGATAGAGCCAGTAGGATCAGTTAGGAACCTGTACATTAGTTGATTGACCGTTGGGAGGCGGGACCAAAGAGCCAGAGCTCAACCCCCGCAAGCACAACTAGGTGAATACACATGCAGCAGCCCGGTAAACCGTTGTGTTTACATCAGTGTTGCAACAGTGTGCACCTGTGTTTGTGCTAGTATGTTTGCAACACGCCGGCAACCTTCAAGGTACCTTGAGGTTACCTTGAGGTGCTTCCGGGGCTTAGCGTCCCCGCGGCCCGGTCGTCGACCAGGCCTCCTGGTTGCTGGACTGATCAACCAGGCTGTTGGACGCGGCTGCTCGCAGCCTGACGTATGAGTCACAGCCTGGTTGATCAGGTAGTTCTTGGTAGAGCCAAGCCTCGTCCAGATGTCGGCAGGGCGTCCGTGCGAGCACCAGAAGCAACAGCTAAGTCGATCAATCAAAGCGGCGTCACTGTGTATGCATGTGCTGAAGAAAGGTACACACACACCAGCTAACGTTGGCGAGGCGAGCCGTACCCCGGAGGGCCGTACCCTTGAGACCCGTACCCTGGTGGCCAGATCTGGCCGATAGGTCAATCGGGGTCAACACCGTTGACCTCAATGGTCTTGTTACACCTGCTAATGCCATTGTGTGGCGCGTGGTACACAGTGTGGCGTGTGGTGTGGCAATGTGTGGTACACAACTCGCACACACTTCACACATTTTATGAGGTAAATAATGTATAATTTAAAAAGGCGGTAAAACTTGACACCCATCACTTAACTGGACGAGATTTCTGCCCCCTGTCTCACGCCAACATCTTCTCCCTGCACTCTGGCATGTCCTGCGGGGACATGTCGAACGCCTGTCTGAGGTCGAGTGCCTGTCTGAGGTCGAGTGCCTGCCTGAGGTTGAGTGCCTGTCTGAGGTCGAGTGCCTGCCTGAGGTCGAGTGCCTGCCTGAGGTCGTGTCTCTTGACGGGGCTCGTCTTCAGCGGCGTCCAAAACCAACAGTCTTGTCCGCATACACGTCGTTGGTGACGGTAAAACTGACGCACCCTCGTCGTTACATCATTCTGGTCAACAATGCGCTAAAACAAAAAACAAAATAACGTATATAATTATCTCGATCCTAAGCAGAGGATGTTGGGACAGGTAGACACTGCGATTACTGTCCCTCCCGTCCATAACGGAAGAGGAGAGACAGAAATGGCATCTCTGCGCAGAGTGGATTGCCAAATTTGTTGGATTTTCTTTACTTTGTAATGAAATAATAATGCTTTATTTTACTTAGGCCTGGTGCCTACTTATTCTTATTAGCCTGGTGCAGCGGTAAGTTATTACTGAGCAACGAGGTGGTTGGGCGGCCATAATAATCAACGACCGGTTTCATAAAAGTAGTTTTGATGGAATAAAGAATTATTAATATTTTTGGGACTTATTTGACGCTTATCTTGACGTGTACTGGTATTATTGTATGTTAAACGGTGTTTTATTATAATTATTCTCTTTGCAATTAATTTTATAAAGCAATTGTTCTGTTCGCAATTAATTTTTAGAATTTTTTTATCGTTTTTATATAATTTGTTGAAAGTGTATATAATTATTATTAGTACTGTCTTTCCTTGTTGTTACTTGATATCATCTTTTGATCATTTTGAGCTGGCATAAGGTAAGTAAACTATCATAGGAAATTTTTAAATTATTCCTCTTCATGTTTATTCTTAGTTCCAAGCAAGTTATTCGGTGTGATCAATCTTTAAATAGCTAAATGTTGGGATTGCTGGAGTTGAGTGTTCTACTTTGCTTGTATTTGGTGTTGCTGGGTTACGGCTGTACATTCATAACCAGGCAATTTTAGCAGTGTTCTATTTATTGTTTACCTAATTTAAATTACCTCCAATAGCCTCGCAATTGGTCCTGTCTGGTGATAGAATTTGGAAACTTGCAAAGCCACAAATTTGATTGGGCTGGAAGATGCATTTTTGACTAATACGTTAGTCAAGCGAAAAGACCTTTCGACAGGATCAATGCTACTATTTGACTAATATTACCAAATAGCTGATGTCTTGCGATTTGATGACCGCGATTATAGCATCCTAACATGGTCTGTGTAACTGAAGTTGGCTACAGATTCACATGGGCGTGCTATGTGAAAGGAGTCCCCCACTATCCCAATAAACCCCCTCCCAATAAATATCTATTAAAAATAATAGAAGTGTTATGAGAGACATTTTCATTTTTGTCATTTTAATTTTCAGAAAACTGTCATTTTCATTTTCAGAAAACTGTCATTTTCATTTTCAGAAAACTGTCATTTTCATTTTCAGAAAACTGTCTTTTTCAGAAATATCAAGTTCTGTCCCTTCGTTTTGTTATAATTAAATTTAATCGTAAACGGATAAGTTCAGTTATCAACGCAAAGTTCAGCTGTTAAATCTGCGGAATATTCGATTACGGAATATCCTGATCTTTATCTAATGTAAAATTAATTTTATCCCTTGAACATGTCTTAATAATGACTGCTGTCTACCCACACTGGCCCTATTCGTCTAATTAACGATGCCGAATCCACCGCGGACACACACATCCCTGTTTAAGGCTGATTGTAGTGGCAAAGCCTATGCGAAGGCTGAACGACACTGATCATTGTGCGTAGTGCAAAACTCGCCCTCTGGCTGAGGCTAGCGTAATCTTGTTGCTGTAGGGCAGCCTACTCGCTGTTGCTGTCTGATTTACGGAGGTTCGATTTGCACATGTGAAACTCTGCATACTGTTGTTGTTGTTGTTACTGCTGCTGCTGTTGCTCATACTTTTTTGTTTGCCGTTTTTCCCATGTTGTTACCGTTTCTGTTGTTGTTTCTGCCGTTGTTGGTGTTGTCATTGTTGCTACTGTTTTTGTTGTTACTGCTACTATTGCGGCTGCTGTTGGAGTTGCTTCCATTTTTGTTAATATTGTTGCTGGTACTGATATAGCTGTTTCTACTGCTGTTGCGGCTATTTCTGCTGCAAGTGTTCGTTAATGATGCTACTGTTGTCGGTACTGCTGCTGCCAATGCTACTATTGTTGATGCTGCTGTGGCCAGGCTTCACTCGACCATGTAGGCTTCTCTCCCGGACCAAATGTGTGTGTACTAATGAGGATGCGTTCTGTCCTTGATGCACTGAAAGCCTCGTGTCATGAACCAGGATTTGTCTGGCTTTTCAGCATTTAATAATGGCATTATTATGAACAGTGCTAATGCAAACTTCAAATATCGAATGAACTCGCATAATTCGTGACTCGACATGCATACTGAAGGTAAATAGTTCACGATGTAAATAATATTATCACATCTGGCAACTGCATGTCGTGAATTAGAGCCTGAGGGAGGGTAAGAGCCAGTTGCGTGCTGGGCCTCCTAGCGAGCGGGCGAGGAGGTAGTGGGTCACTCTCTTGCTACTGCTGACCTCTCTCTCTCTCTCTCTAGAACTGTCTTTAGAGATCAGTATCAATCTCTGAATGGATATTAAGAGAAGCCGAGATGTTTACCAGAGCGGCTGTCTCCTGGTTATCTAAAGCGGTGGTGTGTGTAGTGTGTGGTGTCGCACTGCTAGGAGTCGATGGAGTTTCAATTGGAACCTCCAGTATGGGTTCGTCTACCTGTGAGCCCATCTCTGTGCCCATGTGCATCAACGAACTGCCGTATAACGCCACCTGTATGCCCAACATCTTCGACCATACCACGCAGGATGAAGCCAGATTTGAGCTGCGCAAGTATAGACTCATGCTGGAGCATGGCTGCTCCTCCGCCCTGCGGGAGCTGGCATGTAGCGTGTACCTGCCGGCGTGTACCGCTTCGGGCCAAGTATTACTGCCCTGTCGCAGCCTCTGCCTCGCCGCCTGGGCAGACTGTGAGTCCACCATGAACCTGCATGACATGTCGTGGCCGCAGGAGCTGGACTGTGACAAGTTCCCAGACGGACCGGGCGAGGGGCTCTGCATGGAGGGTAGGAAGATTTACTCTGAAAATTCTGAAAATACCTTCATGGCCACGGTGAAAGACATGGCTCCACCTATTCACAGCTCGACAGTCAACAGCGCAGCAGTGGCCGTCAGCAACACCCACAGTGGTGAGCATCACTGCGAAGCCATTAGAGTGCCCATGTGTTCCGACCTGCCCTACAACACCACCCGCCTCCCCAATGCTCTTCACCATAAAACTCAGGAACAAGCGTCTTCCATAGTTCTCTTTCTGTTGCCAGTTATGATGTCTGAGTGTTCTCCTGACCTGCGACTCTTGGTGTGTAGCATCTTCGTGCCGCCGTGCGCGTCGTCAGAGAAGGAGCGACTACCTTGTCGCAGTCTGTGTGCGTCTGTCAGGTCTGGCTGTGAAGGACTTATGAACAGATTCAACATCCCGTGGCCCTCTGAGCTGGTCTGCGATATGCTGCCATCTGGCCCCAACGATGGGTGTGTCGGTGGAAATGTAGAGTCCACAGAGGACTACACGCTAGCCACGACCTCTGGAGCACCCTACAATCCACCAGAAGAAGGACGTGATCTCAACACCCAGGTCGCACCTGCGGCCGGCACTTGTGAAGCCATAACTGCTCCTATGTGTCACACCTTCTCACACGCCACCCACATGCCCAATACATTCAACCACAGCTCGCAGGAAGAAGTGCAAGTCAAGCTTCGTCAGCTCTGGCCTTTATTAGAATCGCAATGTTCACCAGATCTCCGCTTGTTCCTGTGTACTCTCTACCTCCCGCCGTGCACTCTCCTGGAGGAGTCGATACCACCATGTCGAAGTATGTGTGAGTCTGTGTATGTTCGTTGCAGCAATGTTCTAGACAGGCTGGGTGTGGCCTGGCCTGTGGCCTGTGATGACCTTTCTGACGAAGGGTCGTGTGTAACCAGCAACAACACACAAGCTGTCGATGCCCCAGCGGGAGGAAGTGTATCGCCAACACCCACCCCAGTATCTCTGAGCTCGAGTCTTCAACCTCTTGCAACACATCACCACATTCATGACCACTGGCGCTGTGAGCACACTCTCACCGGGCTGTGTAGGGGTCTGTACAACAACACGTTCATGCCAAACCTCTTCCAACACAGTTCCCGGGAAGCCGACCATCAGCTACACATGTTCTTGCCCTTGATAGAAGCAGAGTGTTCTCCCAATATCCTTGCTTTCCTGTGTACTGCTTATATTCCGCCGTGCACCTCTCTGCAGCGGCCAGCTCCACCATGCCGCAGCTTCTGTCTCACAGCCAAGAAAGGCTGTGACCAGCTCGTGGACACAATGGGCCTCCAATGGCCTGATGCGCTGAAGTGTAGCAATTTCCCGGAATATAACATGACTGATCCGTGTTCGGATGAGACATTCGAGATTGCACATGGCGACGCAGCAAGCATCACGGAGGACTCCTTACCAGTCACACAGCCGACGGCTCTTGTTACAAGTAGCCCTCCAGCGGTCCCTGGCATCGTCGGATTTCAAAAATTTAGTGCTGGTTGCGAGTTCATCACTGAACCAATGTGTCACGATATGCCCTACAACACAACTATTATGTCTGGCCTTAGCCACAGCAGTACAGAAGTTGCGAGCCTGAAACTGCACGAGTTCTTCCCTCTGGTGAAGATGAAATGTTCACCCGACCTGCAGCTGCTGGTCTGTAGCTTCTACGTGCCCATCTGCACCACCCTAGAGCGACCTCCCCCACCTTGCCGCAGCCTGTGCGTCTCCGCTAGACAAGGCTGCGAAAGACTGATGAACCAATATGGCTTCATGTGGCCGCAGGAGCTCGAGTGTGGCCAGTTTCCCGCAGACCAGCGCGAGCAGCTGTGTGTTGACAACAGCACCTTCCTCTCTGTCTAGTCTCAGGAGCGCCGTCTCCCAACGGACACAAAGGACATCAACACCATCCACCATGGTAGCCACCAGGGACATCAACCTCAGCTCCTCTACATCCCCTCCCCAAAAAAACAACTTTACAGCATGTTTCCACCACAACTCAATATTAATTAAAACAGTAACTAAATATTAAATCTGACGCATACCGCTGTAGCTCTCGTAGCGTCTGTGCCTGTCATCCAATATGAGTTCACAGATAATACACATAAATACCCATAAACAGTTAGTACCTACATCGTCAAAATATGGACTGTTGTTCCTAGAACATGTTATGTTCGCCCCTGTTCACCCAGCAGTTATTGGGTACCTGCTTGTAAACCGATTAGCGGGTCTTGTTTCAGGGAAACGAATGGGCAAGGCTTGTGTGAAACTGTTGGGAACTGCGGCGCACTTCGTGGGAAACTACGTCAGGAAGTATAAAGAAAATGTGAAGCTTCGCTGAAAAGAAACCCGAAGTTATGCTGTGGTCGACACTTATCATACTGTGTAGTTCAAATGACAATTCCTGGCAAGGTCTGGAATTGGGAAAAGAGAGAGAGAGAGAGAGAGAGAGAGAGAGAGAGAGAGAGAGAGAGAGAGAGAGAGAGAGAGAGAGAGAGAGAGAGAGAGAGAGAGAGAGAGAGAGAGACAGAGAGAGAGAGAGAGAGAGAGAGAGAGAGAGAGAGAGAGAGAGAGAGAGAGAGAGAGAGAGAGAGAGAGAGAGAGAGAGAGAGAGAGAGAGAGAGAGAGAGAGAGACAGAGAGACAGAGAGAGACAGAGAGAGAGAGAGAGAGAGAGAGAGAGAGAGAGAGAGAGAGAGAGAGAGAGAGAGAGAGAGAGAGAGAGAGAGAGAGAGAGAGAGAGAGAGAGAGAGAGAGAGAGAGACACACAGACAGACAGACACACAGACAGACACACAGACAGACAGACAGACAGACAGACAGACAGACACAGACAGACAGACAGACCAACCAACAAGTTGAACCAACCATGGGTACATAGCCTAACTTCTTGTATAATTGCCTACAAGAGGAACTGAATACAGTTCTCACCAGGGGCGCTGAACTTGGTGAGGACGGCATCACCTTCAACTTAATTAACCTGCTTCATTGTCTAATTGGTAGATCAATCCTTAAATTGTATACAACGATTCATATTACGAGGTAGATGAGTATGTCATACGGGACCAGCAGTCTCACTGCCTATAATCAACATTTAATCAACACAATCGACTTGAGAATGGTCCAGGACGGACCGAAACGTCGTCGTCCCTTCAATTTCTAGTGTGTGGTCTGGTCAACAACATTTAATCAACCTTATGTTTTTCCCTCCCACCTTACTGACATGTTGCATGTGTGAGACCCTTGGGAGAATGATGCTGGGTAGATTACTACAGAGACTTGAAGACACTACGCCTCCTAATGTTAATGTTTCGCACATGGTAAAACTGTGTATATTTGAATCGTGATACTTTCCCACTGTCTATGCGTTAGAAGACAAACACACACACACATACACGCATGCACGCACAGACACACACACACACACACACACACACACACACACACACACACACACACACACACACACACACACAAATCCCCTAACTAGGGACATATGTATGTACAATATTTCTTGACTTGAAAAGGCTTTCGATATTGCTAATAAGGAAGTAATATTATTAGAACTAGCAAAAATAGACAATGAGTGTTGACTGCTACAACCGATACAAGGTTATCTTACCAGCCGAAGGGCTCTGCACTGCTTAAAGGGTAGTCAAGTGAAACTAAATTAATGCAACTGCGCACTCTTCAAGGTGGAATTTTAATTACCACCTTGTGGTAAAATCCCAACAAGTCCCAAAATTAACTATACAGACGATATCCTTACATACACTAAGCTCCACCCTAAGATACAATCTTCCCTGAAAAAAAATTATGTTTAAACAAACTGGTAATTTCAAAAGTAGACCACAACAAAAACCAAGATTGTAATATACCTATTGACTATATCTTCTCTATCCAGTATGTTTGCATCTCAGTTCTGTGCACATTAACTGGTATTTTAAGACTGTATCGAGGATATGTAAAGACAAACTCAACTCTCTGGGAACTGTACAGCTCTCAAAATGGTGCAAATGTTAAGACAAGGTTGAAATAATTAAGATGCTTGAACAGGTTATCTGGTGTGTGTTCGTGTGGGGTAGTCTTGGCCTTATAGGGTGCACAATAAACTACCGCTCACAACATGAGCAGTGCACAATCAACAAGCCGGCGGCGGCAACAATCGTCAAATCAGGAGGTTTCCTGTCGTGGACAGGTGTTGTGTAGTGACGCAAGGCAGCATGATTCAGACACCCTGTTTGTCCGGGAGCGAGTCCCACAACACCAGCTGGGGGGGGGGGGGGGAGGGGGGGGGGGAGGGGGGGGGGAGGAGGGGCAGTTTAGTAGTTACTTGTACAACGGCCATTTGATCTAACACCTGTCAATGTATGATAAATTTTATCCTTATGGGAATACAGGATTTGTAGATAAGCTCACATTACTTGTTAACTTGTGTTTTCTGTATACATAACAAGACCTTGTTTGTGATAAGCCCTTTTGGCTAGTTATGTGACACACACACCACCATGCAACACACCTGCGGTGACAAGTGAATATGACGTAATATTAAAAGCCACATTGTGTGCTGGCAGATGTTGTCTGAACAGGTGTAGCGGAATCCATGGACTCCTGTGGACAACTACGACAATTCTTCCGCCTAATATAACAAATGACTGATGAAGATGCAAGAGCTGGCACGTAATAACATAACGCTTTGATTGATTGATAAAGATTAAGTCACCTAAAAGGTGGCACGGGCATGAATAGCCCGTAAGTGGCGGCCCTTTTGAGCCATTACCAGTATCAAGAGCTAATACTGGAGATCTATGGAGGTGCGACTGCACCCTGCGTGACGGGAGATGTCTCCCGTGAACTGAACACATAACGCTTCTGGGTGAAGCTTATATATATGGGTGTCCCAGTATCTAGGGATGCACGTAGGGTGCAGTCGCACCTCCACAGATCTCCAGTATCAGCTAATGATACTGGTAATGGCTCTACGGGGCCACCACTTACGGGCTATTCATGCCCGTGCCACCTTTTGGGTGGCTTCATCAATCAATCAATCTATGGATGGTAAGGCCTGGGGGGTGGGAGCTTACTGTTGTTGTTAAAGATTTGCTACCTGGAACAAAAAGTTCCAAGTAACACGGGCTATGGTGAGCCCGTAAACCAGGAGCACTCACAGACCCTAGCCAGTTAAGCCATAACACCTGGTGACTGTGGGGCTCCACCGACTGGTGGGAGCTTGGCTGACAGGATGTTGCTGTTCAGTGGACTCTAACTTCCCCCTCGAGGTCATTGTACACTTGCACGTGTACAAGTATCATCCTCCTGTTCAGATGGCACGTTTTATAACTATGTGCACCCCCCCAGCACGGGCGTGTACATAGTTATAAACATTGACGAACTAAGCAATTAGACAGTAGAACTTTGTATTAATCACTTTATAGAGTACGAAAAAATGAAGCTAAAAACAAGCTTAAATGTTCCTAGGCCTAGTATGTACTATATTAGTATGTATACATATGTACACATAGGCCTAGTATGTACACATATGTACTATATTAGGCTTCAGACGGTGTATATTACGTCTAGGAAGGTTAGGTTAGTTTGTCTTTGCAACATAAGTAGAAAATCACTTTCCAGTTTGTCCAAATTCAATAGTATCGATTTCTACTTTATAATTGCGTTGTACGTCGGTATATGTACTATTGTCCTCATCAAGTACTATCAAAACTTACTTAAACGTACTATCAAAAGTACTATATAAGTACTATCAAAACATGAGGATGGGGTGACATATTATACACACAGTGGTGGTGTATGATAGTACACCAGTCATACCATTCTTACTAATGTACACAAAATTAATCATATAATTCAGTTTACATCCGCTGTGTCCCGTTTCCTTTATATAATTATTATGTCTGAGGAAAAATGTATTATAAATTTTGTTTCACGTTCCTGTAGGATGTATTCGATGTTTCTTTGGATACACGCCAGATGTATATGTATGTATATGTGTACATGTATGTATAACATAACTTGGAGACTTTCAGCGCCGTGGAGAGGGGGGGGGGGGTGACCTGCTGCATGGGTAACAGCTTCTCCCCCCGAATCAACCTACCTTTGCGCCCTGGTGAGGCCACTCCAGACCAGGCCGACACCAGAGCGCAACTCCATAGTCTCCTGAGACTGATGGATGCCTACTACTACTACTACTACTACTACTACTACTACTACTACTACTACTACTACTACTACTACTACTACTATTACTACTATGTATAACATTAATAATTGTGTAACTAGCGTCAAAAGATTGTTATTTGCTTAGCTAAATGAACTAGAGGGTTCAGTTCCTGAACTGATTATGTGCCTCTGTAATCCTTTACACTACCGCCCACAGGGTGGGTATGGGGTGCATAATAAAGAAAGAAATTGAATTGCCAGAGTGGAGTACCTTGTGCAGAGGCACAGGACGTATTCATCTTAGGAAACTCAAGTTCTTCGTTGAAATTTTCATTATCGAGGACTTATATTTTAGCTTACCCGATTCTTTCCAATTAATTGTATTCTTGATAAATTCTGTGCTATGTAACTCCCCAGGTTGTAGCTTTTGTAACTGTATTTACCAATATCTCGATTGATCTTCCTAAATCGCTTCGAAAATGTTAAACGTTTAATTTCTTGGTCTTATGATTGGTGGTGTCTACAGAAGTCAACACAAATAAAGTTTTTGAACGTGTTCAATGATATTTATGTTATACCTCTTGGTCCTAGATGTTGATGAAGATTAAGCCACCCAAGAGGTGGCACGGGCATGAATAGCCCGTTAGTGGTGGCCCTTTTGAGCCATTACCAGTATCAAGAGCTGATACTGGAGATCTGTGGAGGCGCGACTGCACCCTGCGTGACGGGAGATGTCTCCCGGAAACCTAGATGTTCAGAATTCCTGTTCAACATACACGATCAGAACCTGCACGTGTATGAATGAACTTCAAATTATGTGACCTTACAAGAAAGTAAGAACTCACGTATATATAAATAAAATAAAATAAAATAAAACCATATTTATTCACAAATGGCAAGAAACAAAGCAGTTAGAAAATATGAAGATTCGGCTTATATAAACCAGATTTGAATAAATCATCTTGTCAAGTCTCATATACGACACGAGACTGTACTAGGTAATTTATATTATAAAAGCCATCTCTTGACCTGCATCTTAATATGTCTGTCTGCTTGTCTCCTTACCTGTCTCTCTCTCTCTGTCTTCCTTGGAACTACAGTACTGTCACTCGCTGCAGTTAACAATAACATGGACGAAATAGAACAAAATGCCTTATAAAGCACCACTAAACTCTTTAACCTGGTTTCTTACGCTTGTAGTGAGCGGCACCACCAATGGCACATCCTATTCACTAGTCGATTAAGGGTTGTGAGGCGGGACCCAAGAGCCGTGGCTCATCTCTCGCATACAACTAGGCGAGTACGAGCTACAGTGCTGCCAACCACAGGGCCGCCGTCAGAGTTACCCCTGCTTGTTTACTTCCATCAAAATGATAATTTTAAATTTTCTCCTCAGCAAACAGAGTGGCAGACAGCTGGCTCAAGTCAAGTGAGAAGGCGGTGGTGGAGGCCAAAACCGTCAGTGGGTTTTCAAAGCGTTATATGACCAAAGAGTACTGGGAAGACGGGACACCACGAGCGTAGCTCTCATCCTGTAACTACACTTAGATAATTACACATACAAATATGCAAAATGCAATTCTGCATTCGTAGAAATCGAAATTAAGACATATTGTAAAATATTTTATTCCGGGACACTCGAATATATAATATATATTCACTGACATAGGTTGTTAAGGGGGGGGGTTATAGGAGTGGGATTTAGGGTGAGGGAAGGGGGGTAAGGGAGGGGAGGGGAGGGGTGGGGAGGGGGGTAGGGTAGGGAGAGAGAGTGATCACTGGTGCACCCACACAACCCCCCCCCCCCTCAGCCTTGGTCCTCGTTACAGGACAGGAGGACCCAATCACAGGCAATTACTACGAGGACGCCAGTTGAAGTGTGCTGAGCCACCATCTGACCGTCGCTGACAGGCGATGAATGGTTGCCTGCACATCTAAACTGGTAGCTGACTGGTGGCCTGCACATGCAAGCTGATTGGTAGAGTGGATATCTAAGATGAAGGCTGTTTTCCAGACTGTATATCTAATCTCAAAGCTAATTTGCTAACTACATATCTAAAACATAAGCTTGTTGCTAGTCATCACACCTAAATGGCAAGTTCGAAAATAACCAAGTTTGAAATCATTTTTATTTTGAGTGTTGTCGCAGAAGGCGATTAGTTGACTGTGTTCCCAATACTCATCCTATGAGTGGTAGTTGTACATTTATTACATAATACACAATAGCTCTAGGATATATATTTGTTAATTATGGATATATAATGAGTGTTTGGATCCCAGAAAACTAACAAGTACAGGGACTTAGAACGTTATTACAGGTTCGTGCCAATAGGCTCTGAGACCCTGAGCGCCTGGAGTAAATGTGCACCTAAGATCCTAAAAGGAGGTGGGTGAGGAACTCATTAAGCAAATTATAGACTCAAGAGCGGCCAGTTTCCTATAGATTCAGTGTCGCGATCCAGAGAGGAAATATTTGCTGTCTTAGGCACGCACCTCACCTCCGAAGAGCTGAATGAGGTCTTCGAACAGTGATTGATATATGTGTGTGTTTTCTGCCTTTTCCTCCTCCTCCGAATACGCTTTTCTTCTCCAACTCACATCTATATATTTGTTACCCTTTTTAAAAGCAAACATTTTCTTCAAAAGCTTAATTTAAAAGAAAACGAGATTTATGGGCAAACAATCACATATTTAGGAGTAACTTATTTTTCTTCATAGTATTGTCATAGAAGGTAGTATCGTCAGCAAATAGTATAGGTTTAAGAATGTTAGAGACATTTGGAAGATCATTGATGTATATAAGAACAGCACTAATATAACCCATGGTAAGTAGTCTAACCTATCTCATGGTAGATAGTGTAACCTAACCCATGCTAGGTAGTCTTGATATAACCCCATGGTAGGTAGTCTTGATATAACCCTATGGTAGGTAGTCTTGATATAACCCCATGGTAGGTAGTCTTGATATAACCCCATGGTAGGTAGTCTTGATATAACCCCATGGTAGGTAGTCTTGATATAACCCCATGGTAGGTAGTCTAATATATCGAAATTTAAATAGCCTAATCAAACCAATTTTTATTTGATTTGATTTGATTTAAAGCTAATATTATTCACTAGAAATTTAAACATTTTATTCATAAACGTGTGTTCATTTATAGTTAGGTTAATTTACACAAATTTACAATAAATTGTTTACCAAAGAAAAAGTTTTAATAATAACATAACATTAATATCTGAAATTATATACTATGCACTCAAGATATAGATTTAAATTGAGAGTTACATTAATCAATGATTTTAAGATAATTAGTTGTCACATTTATTCAAACAATTTCCTAAGCCATTTTCACAAATCGTTACATTAAGGACTGAACCAAACAAGTATAAAACACTCAAAATTTATACTTATGGGCATAAAGTGAGTAACATTTAGCTTACAGTTTGAAAGGTGATAAA
Organism: Procambarus clarkii; assembly: GCF_040958095.1. Lineage (NCBI taxonomy): Eukaryota > Metazoa > Arthropoda > Malacostraca > Decapoda > Cambaridae > Procambarus > Procambarus clarkii. The sequence continues at coordinate 14,795,529 of NC_091173.1, forward strand.
TATTAAGAAAGAGAAGTATTTATAATTCAACTGTACAATAGAACCGAGAACAAAAGTCCAAAGAGAACGATCACCCACAAAATAATGAAGAGCATAATAAGTTATAGCAAAAATACACGTTTTCTGTCATGGCTGCTTTCATAGAAAATGTATTTTTGGTGAGCATAAACTGCCAGAGATTACCAGTGAGTATGGGTACTTTGATCGTTTGAAAACGAGTTGATTAAACTTTCGTTTATAAAGAGTACATCGGTACATGTTTTATTTGACTTACGAGGGCTACACCATATAAATAAATGGGTGAAACAACTTCAACTTATGGCACTAAGCAGTAAACCAGAGGTCTGTGTCACTCTTCCCTGACTGTGAGACCGATGGTAGTCGACACAAGGAAACGCAGACTGAAGATTTCGGTCTCAAACCAGGACCCTCTTCAGCAGTGAGCGAGAATGACAGTTGTAGCTGCTTTTATGTCAAGTCAGGTGTCTTGGGAGAGAGAGGTATACGCATTTGGTAACAAGGAGGGTATACCTCCTTGTTTATCTAACCTTGTTAGATAATCACTCACCAAATATGATATCCACTGTCCTGAAGAGACATAAAAAGCTGATCATTTATAAAAATAAATCTACTTTTATAAATAATAATCCAGACATATCTTTCTTGTATAGATTTTGATTAAGGTGGAATCTGTTAGAGGGATAAAAAAAAAATCTAAATTCAACCAATAATAACACCCACTGTGATAACGATAAACGAGAAAGGATTAATGATAGCATAAGTTAAAAACATGAAAAGAAAATAAACAATAAAGTTGGTGATATGACAAAAACATGGAGCATCGACCCCGGCCAGGAGACTTGTAAAGCTGCAGCGGGAGGTAAGGAACCAGGACCCGACTCTTAAAGTGAGTTTGAGAATATGGCTCTTCAATGACCTGAGGACGCTACCTTTGGAATGACCCGAGGCTCTCGACTCATCGAATGACCCGAGGCCCCGACTCGTCGAATGACCCGAGACCCTGACTCATCGAATGACCCGAGGCCCCGACTCATCGAATGACCCGAGGCCCCGACTCATCGAATGACCCGAGGCCCTCGACTCATCGAATGACCCGACGACTCCGCTTTACAATAACCTGAGCGCGGACACCCACCCTGCCAGCCAGCCCACAAGGGAACTAACAAATATTCTCACGATCGAAAAAAAATATAGAGAAAAAGGTTCCAGCGTGAGGAACCACTAAAGCCACCCGAACATGTCAATAATTCCACCTTGAGTGAGTCTCCCCTCAACTCGTCCCGCTTGTGTTGACTCTCGCTGGCGTGATGGAACACTCTGCCACTTTGTCCGGGATAGTCTAAACATTATGATGAATATGTGCCCGCTTAATCCCTAATATACACATTTATAAACCTATTCATCATGTGTCGGCCAAAATGGTGCTCATTAATTATATTTTCTTCCCTAATTACCGTGACCCCATTATGGAGAGATTAAACTGCTCCCTGGAAACGGGTTTTGTGGATATTTTGTGATTTGAGCGAAAAATAGGCATTAATTATACATATATATAATTAATTTTAAAATCTACATTAATTTGCTTCTATGTATGAAGCACAAACTGAATATGTGCGCAGCACTTGCCTCAAACACTTGCACAATCCAGAGCTTTCCGTACTGGCTTTAATACACCTGCTCTATATATTTTTTATTTGTATATACAGAGAGTTCTTACATTCTTGTAAAGCCACTAGTACGCATAGCGTTTCGGGCAAGTCTTTAATCTTAATTTTCCCCGGAATTTGACCCGCCAAATCGTTTAACAACCAGGTACCCATTCACTGCTGGGTGAACAGAGGCTACAGTTAAGGATTGGTGCCTAGTCAATCCTCCCCGGCCACATCCTCTACACTAAACAGAAACATTCGTACCATTATTTTATGTTATGATTTGATTACGAAAACCCCTCCATTATTTTCTAGATACAAAATAAGGTCATTGTAATAGACAATTCTCGTCCCAAGTGTTTACCTTGCGAGTCCCTTCAGCACTTAAAGAGTCCTGAGTCCACCACCTAAGAGCACCGTCAGAGCGCCGAGTTAAGCCCGCTTCACAACAGGACCCAAAGAGCGAGTTTCTTTACCAATCAGCTGGACGGGCTGTAAGATGACGTCACTTGAGTGCTTCGCTCATTGGTTGAGAAAGGGGAAATTCCAGCAATCACAGCCACCTTTCATGCTACTCCCTCACAGACGTCATGCGATACGATGGCGGGAATGATGTCAAGAGTCCCATCATGTGCATTTTTTTCCTCGTCATAAAAACGATAAACATTTGATATGCAGGAAAAAATAAACCACTTCTCATGAAAAAACACATCTAAAATGATATAAAATATTCCCTAACTTATTATTGGTTTGTTTTTTAATCAAAAGCAGCATCCCCAATATATGTATATATATATATATATATATATATATATATATATATATATATATATATATATATATATATATATATATATATATGCAAACAAGCCTGAATGGTCCCCAGGACTATATACAACTGAAAACTCACACCCCAGAAGTGACTCGAACCCATACTCCCACAACTGGTATGTACAGGGACGCCTTAATCCGCTTGACCATCACGACCGGACATAAGGAAGTGATAGCCGAGGCTATATGAACCACTTCCCCGCCGGCACTCGGATGGTAATCTTGGGCATAGCATTTTATCAAATCACCTCATTCTTTGGGGCACACGTGAGGAACACAAATGCAAACAAGCCTGAATGGTCCCCAGGACTATATACAACTGAAAACTCACACCCCAGAAGTGACTCGAACCCATACTCCCACAACTGGTATGTACAGGGACGCCTTAATCCGCTTGACCATCACGACCGGACATAAGGAAGTGATAGCCGAGGCTATATGAACCACTTCCCCGCCGGCACTCGGATGGTAATCTTGGGCATAGCATTTTATCAAATCACCTCATTCTTTGGGGCACACGTGAGGAACACAAATGCAAACAAGCCTGAATGGTCCCCAGGACTATATACAACTGAAAACTCACACCCCAGAAGTGACTCGAACCCATACTCCCACAACTGGTATGTACAGGGACGCCTTAATCCGCTTGACCATCACGACCGGACATAAGGAAGTGATAGCCGAGGCTATATGAACCACTTCCCCGCCGGCACTCGGATGGTAATCTTGGGCATAGCATTTTATCAAATCACCTCATTCTTTGGGGCACACGTGAGGAACACAAATGCAAACAAGCCTGAATGGTCCCCAGGACTATATACAACTGAAAACTCACACCCCAGAAGTGACTCGAACCCATACTCCCACAACTGGTATGTACAGGGACGCCTTAATCCGCTTGACCATCACGACCGGACATAAGGAAGTGATAGCCGAGGCTATATGAACCACTTCTATATGAACCTCGGATTACCATCCGAGTGCCGGCGGGGAAGTGGTTCATATAGCCTCGGCTATCACTTCCTTATGTCCGGTCGTGATGGTCAAGCGGATTAAGGCGTCCCTGTACATACCAGTTGTGGGAGTATGGGTTCGAGTCACTTCTGGGGTGTGAGTTTTCAGTTATATATATATATATATATATATATATATATATATATATATATATATATATATATATATATATATATATATGTCGTACCTAGTAGCCAGAACGCACTTCTCAGCCTACTATGCAAGGCCCGATTTGCCTAATAAGCCAAGTTTTCATGAATTAATTGTTTTTCGACTACCTAACCTACCTAACCTAACGTAACTTTTTCGGCTACCTAACCTAACCTAACCTATAAAGATAGGTTAGGTTAGGTTAGGTAGGGTTGGTTAGGTTCGGTCATATATCTACATTAATTTTAACTCCAATAAAAAAAAATTGACCTCATTTATAATGAAATGGGTAGCTTTATCATTTCATAAGAAAAAATTACAGAAAATATATTAATTCAGGAAAACTTGGCTTATTAGGCAAATCGGGCCTTGCATAGTAGGCCGAGAAGTGCGTTCTGGCTACTAGGTATGACATATATATATATATATATATATATATATATATAGGGAGTACCACCTCTGGTTGGAAGAAGGAGACCCTTAGCCTCGGAGGAAAGCACACATTAGAAGGAATGTTTAGGTCCCCTCCAATACAGTTTCTTTGTGCTTCTCTCCAACCACCCTCCCCTTCCTTTTGTGTTTTCCTGTGCTTCATTAGATATTTAAAGGTTACAAGATGTTCATTGGTGCCGGCCACGTGTACACATGTGCTAGCCAGGTGTTCACAACTCACACTTGACATTTAACCCACCTATACATAGGGTGAATGTAATGGGGGTATACCCCCCCCCCCCCATAAACATGCTAAATGTCAACATATCCTACCAGTAAATGCTTCACATAAACTTAATGCTTCATGTTGACCAGACCACACACTAGAAGTTGAAGGGACGACAACGTTTTGGTCCGTCCTGGACCATTCTCAAGTCGATTAGTCGACTTTAATTAGTCGATTTTAATCGACTTGAGAATGGTCCAGGACGGACCGAAACGTCGTCGTCCCTTCAACTTCTAGTGTGTGGTCTGGTCAACATACTTCAGCCACGTTATTGTGACTCATCGCCTGCTTAATGCTTCATTTCGCACTTGTGTGGCAGGCACCAAAGCATAACAAATACCTTGAAGAGCACGGTAGGCCTATCTACGCCTACGGACAGTGGTTTGAAGACTTAGTGCGTAGGCCTCACCTTCCAATAATGTTCACAGTTCACCAACGCAGGCGGAATCAGGACAACAAATTATAGAACATATTATATTTATTTAATTATAGCTAACACGATGACAGCACATGTTAGGAGCTGCATCACTTAATACATTTGTGTGCGATGTGTAATACAAATGTGAGTGAGGATGTATAATACAATATGGGAAGTACTGAAGAATAAATCTTCAGCTGATTTAGATTTATTTTGACTAAAAAACATTGATTACATTTTCATAGGCCTAAGGATTAAATATACATGAAATATTCCATACACATGTATACATACATAACTTAAAGATATATGTTAAAATAAATACAAGTACACACACACACACACACACACACACACACACACACACACACACACACACACACACACACATCTTCACGCCCCACAATGTACCAGACCAAGGATAGTGATGTCTCCTTGGGGGTATTAGAGCCTAAAAATGAGGAGGTATGGGAGCCAAGTAATAATAGTATGGGGGGGGGAGGGGTTATGGGACTCGAACTATGAACAGTTTAAAACAAAAGTTACTGTAAGATTGGAGTTAGTCATCACCGTCAGTAACTGTACCTGGAGCATTGTTTTGTGTACACAGAAGCAGCAGCAAAAGGTCTCACTAGTCGTCGCTGGCTACCTTGTGTGTGTGTGTCATCTGTCGCTCTTGTATAAATGTGATAAATCCCAAGTAATTATAAAACCCCCGTGAATGTTTCTGAGCTGTTGTGTGCCTAAGTACCTACCAAGCAAGACCAGGACATAGGAGTGAGACCAGGCTATTGATGGCTTTTGAAGGCCCGCTGGTACCTACTGGGACTGTTAGTGGTGGTGGTGGTGGTATCGTCAGTCTGGCGAAGGTGGGTATAGGGGGACATATTGGGTAATCCATCTGGGGTCTGTAGTAGTGAAACGCTTAAGAACTTCTGTACTAGATATTGAAGCACTTACATTGGGAATAATTTTCAGGGGACAAAGAGAGAAGAGATAACAGGAGAGGTTGCCGAAGCCACACCAATCCAGAGGGGAAGTTATCAGCCAGAGGGGAAAAATACAATTAGAAATTAGACAAAAACTCAACCAGAGGAGAAATACAGTTGACTAGATGGGAAATACATTTTGCTACAGGCAAAATACATTCGGCCAGAAGGGAACCAATGTTCAGAATAAGACGGGTAATACGGCAGGACAATAATTTGATCTAAATTGACTATTTAAGTGTTATTTTTTTAGTTAACATTTAAAAAGTCAAAAAATATATAAATAAATAAATATTTATTTAATTACACATGAGGGTTAGCCTCATCAGACTCTGCAGGATAATAAGTGATTTTATTGGGAGTGTAACTCAAATTTGTTAGCTTAGAAATACTTTCTAAAGCATACCATATATCAAGCATATCAAGGTATATGCTCATAGACAGTGATATAACAGCATATGTAGCATGTAGCTGATTACTTACTTGTGCCATTGTCTGTAGGTGAGGTGGTGGTTGTGGTGGTTGTTTGTGTGGTTGAGTTGGTTGGGGTGGTTGACGTGTCGGAGGCTGTGATGGTAGTGGAGAGTACGGAGGTTGTGGTGGAAATTGTGGTGGTTGGTGGCGATTCACTGACTGGTACTTGTGTGATGACTGTGGTGGATGGTGGTGGGCTGGTTGGGGTGGTTGCTACTGGTGTGGTGACAGCTGTAGTAGATGGTGAGCCTGTGATAGATGTAGTGATTGATGGTCGTGTTAAGTGGGTGGTTGATGTGGTAGTAATTGAAGGAGTGGTTAGAGAACGCTGTAGTGTGAATGATGCCAGAAGAGTTGCCGGGGTAGTTGCAGTAGTTGCAGTAGAGGGGGGAGCCATGGTGACTGGTAGCGTGATTGTGGTCGTTGATGAGAGTGTGGTTGTGGTGGTGGTGGATGCTGAAGCTGGTGTAGTGGTAGGCACTGAAGGTGTGGTGGTAGTTGTGGTTATACTTTCATGTGCTATGGTGGTAGTAGTAGTGGTGGTGGGCGGTGTTGCTGTGGTGGTAATGGTGGGTGGTGAAGTTGTTGTGGTAGGGGGTAGTGGTGTAGTTAAAGGGTGCCAAATCTTGTATACTAGAGTTTGTGTAGCGAGAATGGTGGTTGGTTGTGTAGGGTTGGAGGTGGTGGTGGTGGTGGGGGATGAGTAGGTGGTTATGGTGGCAGGGGGTGGAGTCCCAGTGGCTGGAACAGGTGGTGGTGGGGTTGGTGGTGGTGGGGTTGGTGGTGATGGGGTTGATGGTGGTGGGGTTGTGGTGGTCGCCACGGTAGAGGAGCGAGGTAGCTTGGTTCGACACTGATTGCTGCTCGGAACGTTGTTCATCGACACTGTTGAGAAAGGGACAACTCCCGTTTATAACGGGAATAACAGGAGGGGGAAGGAGGAGGAGGAGGAGGAGAAGGAGGAGGAGGAGGAGGAGGAGGAGGAGGAGGAGGAGGAGGAGGAGGAAGCAGCAGCAGATAAAAAAAGGGAATAGAAAATCAGAAGGGGAAGAAGAGTACAAGAAAACCAACAATAATATAGATAAGGCCAGGTATAGAGGAGAGGAAGAGAGAGAGAGAGAGAGAGAGAGAGAGAGAGAGAGAGAGAGAGAGAGAGAGAGAGAGAGAGAGAGAGAGAGAGAGAGAGAGAGAGAGAGAGAGAGAGGTGGTGAACGGAGTAGGTTGAGATATTAGTGCCAATAGTAGAGAGATACGAGTATATTATTGTACATACGTTCCTGTATTAGCGTTCCTTGGTCATACACGTTTCTGACACACACACACACACACATGTGTGTGTGTGATGATGCAAACAAAAATTATGAGGATTAAGACAGAGGAAGATAATATGAGGCTACAAGATGACCTAGACAAACTGAAGGAAAGACACACACACACACACACCTGTATCACCCCCGTCGCCCTCGGCCTCAACCCACCTGGAACAGTGTAAAAGTTGGCGACATCGTAGTCGCCGCAGATCTCACAAGAGTTGCCGGCACACACACTCGTACAGTTGCCCTGAGTCATGGTGGTGTAGTCTACAGAGTTGCCGCAGGCGCAGTAGCTCCTGGCAAGATCACACACATCACTTTTAAGGTCTTACAGCCCATCAAAAAAAAAAAAAACACACACAAACAAAAAAAGCCGTCGTGGAAGACGTCTTAATTCTGTGCATCCTGGATGAACCAAAAGAAAGTCAGGTATATTTCAGTCTTCAGCTGTAGTGCTTCCTATGTACAATATTTCGCCATTCCCTTTTAGCAGTGTTACCTTGTTGAAAACAACAACGTTAAGCGTTTGATTAAGTTAATTTAAGTTAACTTACGTCTCCAAAGTTTGCATGTTATTGTTATCAGTTTAACATTGACAATTCGTACTTAAACATCACGTTCCATCAGTACTTACCAAAAAAAATACTTAACTCTGCCAAACGTAGTTTAAAAGATTTACATCAAAACATAACTTAAAAAAATCATATCGGATTTTATTCATATTACAAAAATTCAACTATTACACTCGCTTCCAAGCATCAAACTATCGCGGTATTAGATGCAGACGAGGAGTCACAATAACGTGGCTGAACTATGTTGACCAAACCACACACACTAGAGAGTGAAGGGACGACGATGTTTCTGTCCGTCCTGGACCATTCTCAAGTAGATTGTGACACTCGACTTGAAAATGGTCCAGGACGGATCGAAACGTCGTCGTCGTCCCTTCACTTTCTCAGTGTGTGGTTTGGTCAACATATCGCGGTATTACATTACAAATCACATCACATCAAAACGTCTCTGAGGCATCATAGCATCACGTCAGCGTTCACCAGACATCACAGAGCATCACGTCAGCGTTCACCAGACATCACAGAGCATCACGTCAGCGTTCACCAGACATCACAGGATAATAAATCACACGGAAACATCAAACATTGTATCAGGCGTTTCAATAAACAACATCAGATCACTAACATTGGTCTCAGGTTCAATTTCCGTGGCAGAGTAAATGCGTTCGGTAACGTCTCCTTTCACCTAGTGCCTCTGTTCACCTAACCGTAAATAGGTATCATAGTAAACACCACACGAAATTCATTGGATTCCATTGTAATAATTGATTCAATCTTGGTCTCTCTCTCTCTCTCTCTCTCTCTCTCTCTCTCTCTCTCTCTCTCTCTCTCTCTCTCTCTCTCTCTCTGTCTCTCTCTCTCTGTTTCTCGCTCTCTCTCTTTCTCGCTCTCTCTTTCTCTCTCCCTCTCTCTCTTTCTCGCTCTCTCTTTCTCTCTCCCTCTCTCTTTCTCGCTTTCTCTCTCTCTCTCCGTCTGGAGCACCACTTCGACTACCCAGTAAACTTGTAGACTCACCCGTACTCGGTGGAGGCGTAGAGGTAGCCACTGAGATAACACTGGTAGACACACAGTACTCGAGAATTGGGGCTGAGAGTGAAGAGGTCAGGCATGTGCCTCTTGTTGCCCTTCAAGAAGACTCCGAAACAGAACCCTTCAGGAGGAAGGGTCTGACCATCGCCTGGGGTCAAAGGTGACTGTAAGGACAACTGCCAACGACGGAAGCTACCACTGAGACAAGGCAAATGTTCAACCAAAATTAAATTCGTACGAGGAATGTACTCGAGACGGGAATTGATAATTCATAATATGATACGTTAATAATATATATATATATATATATATATATATATATATATATATATATATATATATATATATATATATATATATATATATATATATATATATTCATTAATGGTGTGATGAGAGAGAGTCTTGAGGGGGGGGGGTGCAGCCATGGCTATTCTACACTTATACAATAATACAACTACTGTTGTATTGTTATATACAGTGTACTGACGTAGTGTGTGTGTCTTTGGAGATCTGTGTTTGAGTATACGTGTGTGTTTGTTGTTCTTGCATGTTCATACACAATAAAAAACACACACGACACACACACACCGAATGGTACATGAGTCAGCAGCACCGCCCACACCACGCCCACCGCCCACCGTCCGCTGACCGCCCACGACCTGTCCATAAGTGTGAGAGCAACACCTGCGGGTTCACGGAAGGTAAGACACGTACACAACACGACTCAATTTTCATAACTGTAAAAAAAAAGTTAATCATAACTGACAATACTCATGACTAGTCTGATATATATATATATATATATATATATACATATCATCACCACGTTGAGCAACTCAAGAATTGACGAGGTGCAGGAGGGGGGGGGGGAAGGGTATGTATGTGGGAGTGAGGTGGATTGTGGTGGTGACGTAGGATTGTGGTGGTGACGTAGGATTGTGGTGGTGACGTAGGATTGTGGTGGTGATGTATGATTGTGGTGAAGGTGTAGCGGTACGTCGAGGAGGTAGGGTGTGTGGAGGGTGCCAGGTGTAACTAGGGTGTATATAGTCAAGACCTCTGAGCGAGGGAGTTTGACAGCGTCAAGGATGTGAGGGTGAAACATTTAGGATGAAACGTGTGTCCAGTCCTGGAGAGAGAGAGAGAGAGAGAGAGAGAGAGAGAGAGAGAGAGAGAGAGAGAGAGGGGGAGAGAGAGAGAGAGAGAGAGAGAGAGAGAGAGAGAGAGAGAGAGAGAGAGAGAGAGAGAGAGAGAGAGAGAGAGAGAGAGAGAGAGAGAGAGAGAGAGAGAGAGAGAGAGGGGGAGAGAGAGAGAGAGAGAGAGAGAGAGAGAGAGAGAGAGAGAGAGAGAGAGAGAGAGAGAGATACATGAATGGAGAGACTGTGGGAGACCCACTTACCGCGGTGCTCCAGGCTAGAGTGAGGCCACAGAGTCCTGGGGAAGGTGTTTTATGGAAGGGTGGAGTGATAGGGAGGTTTGGGGGAGGGGGTTGAGAGGGGGAGACAGTGGGTGTTCTCTCCCTCCACCTCCTCCACCTCCTCTTCATGATCTCTCCTCTCCCTCCATGTTCTCACCTCCTCCTTCTTCCGTATACTCCTTCTCTTCCTTCCACGTTCTCACTATCCCAATTCTCATCACTTCAACCTCCCAATTATTCTCTTCTTCTCTCTCTCTCTCCCTCCTTACTAATCCATCCCATCCCTTTCCCTTCTTCTCTATTTTCTGTCCCATTCCTCTACATTATCGTCCTCTCTTTCTCTTTTATTATTTCCCCTCTCCCACAGTCTTAATTCTAACTCTCCCTTTGATTCTCTCTTTCTCGTTCTCATGCCCTCTCTCCTCCATTTTATCCCTCTCTTCATCTCCTTCCATTATCTTCTGCATCTTTCCCCCAGCATTCGTTATTCTCCTCTTCCACCCTCTCATATTCTTTTTTTTCTCTCTACCCTTCATTTTTGTTATTTTTCCTTTTTTATCGCTCTCTCTACCCGTTCTGAATTTTTGTTTCCTCCTCTATGTTTTAATCCCAGGTCCGTACTTTATTTCACTCTTTCTATCCACCCCTTCAACTTTCTTTTATATTCGTGTTATTTGCCGTCTTTATGCTGTCTCTACGTCAACTCTCTCTCTCAGTCCCAATATACACCTCGCTCCTTGTAGTGTCTTGCGTTCTATCCCCGACGATACAAGTGGTTAGTCACTGTTCCTTCCCTCCGGCCTATCCCCTGCTCCTTATCCTCACAGCTCTTACAAGTGCTATATAGCCCAGTGACTTGGCCCTTTCTCCTCAGCACCGCTCCTGTGCCAGGTAAGTCCAACACGGACTCACCATAGCCCGTGCTACTGGCCCCGCTCCTGTGCCAGGTAAGCTACGGGCTCACCATAGCCCGTGCTACTTGGAACTTGTTCCGAGTAGCTTAATCTATAACAACAACAACCCTTTCTCCTAACTGCCCCCCTCAAACACCGTCTCGTTTCCGACACGACTAGATTCTTACCTTACTAGACAGACTCAACATCTTACATCACCAAGAAATGTGTAGTTTGTATACAAAAATGATTGACTCTTGAAAATTGTATATATTCATATGCAATATGGGGGGGGGGGTTTGTAGATGGAGGGAAGAGAAGGGAGGAGAAGAGGGAGAGATAGTGAAGGATGAAGAGAAGGTAGAGGAGGAGGAGGAGGAGGAGAGTGTGAACAGAGTACTGAGAGGGTGTAGAGGAGTACAGACCCCCCCTCCCCCACCTCCCCACCCTCAGGTCTCAGGTCTCTCTCCCCCCACAACTCTTGACGTAAAAAAAAAAAGATGTCTTTAGCACCATATACATTTTTCATGGGTTTTTGTTTATGGTGGAGAAGGGGCTGAGGGGGACGCCACCTGGACCCCTCACTCTCCTCTTTACATGCAAACTACAGTGAGGGGAAAACTGGATATCTTTAGAACTTCAGTTGAAATAAACCACAAATAGATGTCTTCTATTTTGAAAAAGATGAGACAAAAAATAACACACATTCGATAACAAAGATTAACGCCAACATAATTATATACAACAATGCAACAGACATCAATTCGCTATAAAAAAAAACAGTAAACACATAAGCCAAATACATCGATCAGTTAATGGAAAAAGCAAGATAGCAATTAGTTTTAATTCAGAAAAATTAACTGCCCATCACTCACCACCAGCACGTGGCAATTAACAATTAACAATAATCATCCATTGTGTCGGGGGACAGGCAGCCAGAGTGTATTTCTACAAGTTAGGATTATATCAAGATATCCCCTCCATCATTACCCCTTTTCCCAGGATGCAGCCCCACAACAAGCTAAGTCCTGAGTACCTACTTACTGCTAGGTGGACAGGAGCATTCGGTGATAGGCAATGTGCCCAACTATTTCTGTCTCATCCGGGATTCGAACCCGGAATTCTAGATTTGTGAGTCGAGAATTCGTTAAGTAGTGAATACGTCAAAACCCCGACGTTCTATTAGGAGGACAAGTAGGTGTGAATGAGTGTGTGCGAGCAGGAGCTGCCTCGTATTGGCCAATAGGAGCTGCCTCGTATTGGCCAATAGGAGCTGCTTCGTATTGGCCAATAGGAGCTGCTTCGTATGGGTCAATAGGAGCTGCTTCGTATTGGCCAATAGGAGCTGCTTCGTATGGGTCAATAGGAGCTGCTTCGTATGGGTCAATAGGAGCTGCTTCGTATTGGCCAATAGGAGCTGCTTCGTATGGGTCAATAGGAGCTGCTTCGTATGGGTCAATAGGAGCTGCTTCGTATGGGTCAATAGGAGCTGCTTCGTATTGGCGAATAGGAGCTGCTTCGTATTGGCCAATAGGAGCTGCTTCGTATGGGTCAATAGGAGCTGCTTCGTATGGGTCAATAGGAGCTGCTTCGTATGGGTCAATAGGAGCTGCTTCGTATGGGTCAATAGGAGCTGCTTCGTATTGGCCAATAGCAGCTGCTTCGTATGGGTCAATAGCAGCTTGCACGTATGGACCAACATCAATATATGTCAATACGTTAATAGATGAATAAGAAGTGTTCTGAATTCCATATGATTTACGTCAAGTGTCATTTGTTCACTCTAGCAGCGTATTAGAATTGGGTTCTAGTCTTAAGAGCATATAATTCTAATATATGGCATTCCACTGACCTATTTATTAACCTTTTTATTACACACAATTAAATTACAATGATAAAGTAAATAATTAAATCATTTTTAAGCAAGTTATTAAGAAAATTGTATATAAAGTAACTTACTACAACGCCGTAGTGCATGAATGAAGGTGAAGGAAAGACCTAATATATGTGTAAGTGTATTAAAGACCTTATTTTCGAATGCAATCCGAAAATTTACTCATTTTACTCATTTTTACAAAAGTTACTCATTTCTCATTTTTCAATACATTTCTCTGTGTACAATGTTCTCAAATACCTTACGAAAGGAGTCAGGTTACATCCGAAAACGTTTTGTATTATTCACTGACACATATATTTGGTCTTTCCTTCACCTTTATATGTAATTATGATAAAAATTAGGCTTGCGAATAGTTCGAGATTTTATTTTAAAGTTCCCTATATAATACCTACAATTTTCTTTAAATTTTATAACAGAAAACGTTAAACAATGGGAAACTTTTATAAAAGAAAATTCTAACCAGTACATTACAAAATCAAGTTTTTGTTAACATTCTTTGCAATGTAGTGTATTACACATTCTAAACTCACAATAGCTTGGAGGACTCGCGGCCTCTTAAGAGAGACAACCTGTATTCTGGTAGTGAATCAGTCTCAGTAACTTGCCAAATGTGCCTATTGCAAACTAAATGCAAATTTTTATGTCAATTTTGCTGTGAAGTGTCTAAAATTATCTGTTAGTTTAAGGATTTGCCCGAAACGCTATGCGTGTTAGTGGCTTTACAAGAATGTAAAATCAACTCAATTTCTATGTTCTCTGTTAATCCCCAATGTACCTTCTTGTAAATAAATAAAAAAAATATAAAAATAAATTAGCAATTTAGTATATATTATGCCTAAAGCCACTATGCCCGAAACGCTATTCGGGCAACTTGCCCACAACGTTGTGCATATTAGTGGCTTTAGGCATTTTATGTACTAGCTCTTGCAAGAAATCCAACATTATGTTTGTAACTCGTCTTATATGTATGTACTTTTACTCGAATAAACATTTGATTTGATTTGAACAACAACAATTCACTCCCGGGTTTAGTTACTCTGCTCACTACAAATAAATTTTGTAGTGAGATCTTAATTCCCCAAGATCTTAATTCACCAAGATCTTAATTCACCAAGATCTTAATTCACCAAGATCTTAATTCCCCAAGATCTTAATTCACCAAGATCTTAATTCACCAAGATCTTAATTCCCCAAGATCTTAATTCACCAAGATCTTAATTCACCAAGATCTTAATTCACCAAGATCTTAATTCCCCAAGATCTTAATTCACCAAGATCTTAATTCACCAAGATCTTAATTCACCAAGATCTTAATTCCCCAAGATCTTAATTCTGCAGAATTAAGATCTTGGGGAATTTGTAAGTTATTTTAATAATTGTTTTTAGTTTAGCAGTCGCCGTGGCTCAGTGGTAAGGAATTCGCCCCGCGCTTCGCCAGCGATTTGGCCCGGGTTCGTATCC
>NC_091173.1:14812877-14845377 GCF_040958095.1 Procambarus clarkii
GTGACAGCTGACTAACACCCAGGTACCTATTTTACTGCTAGGTAACAGGGACATAGAGTGAAAGAAACTCTGCCCATTGTTTCTCGCCGGCGCCCGGGATCGAACCCGTGACCACAGGATCACAAGTCCAGCGCGCTGTCCGCTCGGCCGACCGGCTCCCGACCAGAATGAGCCACATGGATATCAGAAAGAATATTTTCAGTATCAGTATAGTTAACAAATGGAATGCTTTAGGCAGTGATGTGGTGGAGGCTGACTCCATACACAGTTTCAAATGTAGATATGATAGAGCCCAATAGGCTCATGAACCTGTACACCAGTTGATTGACAATTGAGAGGCGGGACCAAGAAATCGAAGCTCAACCCCTCTTCAAGCACAACTAGGTAAGTACACACATCTCGCCTAAACAAGCCAATAAATAGGGTAAGACATGACCTCTAAGGGTTATTCATGCCCGTGCCACCTCTTGGGTTGCTTAATCTTCATCAATCAATCAATCATAACCTTCTGGCGCCTGTTCCATCAACTGCCAATTATGTGCTCCAGTAATGCGCCGAGTCACTAACACGCAAGTCTCACCCTTCATAGTCTTCCACCTTTCCACCTTTTCCACATTTATATTCTCGTTGTTGTCTTAGATTTAGCTACTCGAACGAAATGTCCATGTAGCACCGGCTATGGTGAACCCGTAATTTATATATTCTCCATTTCTCTCCACTATATATTTCTCCTCACGTTCTCTCTTCTTTATATAATTTTTGTTGTCTCTGCTATACTCTCCCTTTTCCTTGTTACGTCTGTTCCATTTTTGCTACACCTGTGGAAGATAAGGCGAAAGGAGAGAGAGAGTTTCCGAGACTCTCGGGTGAGAGAATGGCAAAGAGAAAGTGGAACAGTAGAAATTGGAAGTAGGTAAGGAGAATGGAGAGAGGGAAAGAAGAAGGAAAGAATGGAGGAAGGGGAGAGGGGGCAAAGAAGGATAGTTAAAGCAGTTAGAAAGAAAGAGTTGAAGCTTGGAGAGGTGGACAGAGGAAGGAAGGGAAGGGAAGGGAAGGAAGAAAAACGTAAGGAAGTGTGATAATACACAGAGGATGAAGAGTGTGGAGGAAAGGTGGAGAGGTGATAAGGTACAGGAGGGAGCGAACGAAAGAGGAAAATAGAGAGAAAGAGGAAAATATAATAATATAGGAGCATTTGACGGGGTAGAAAAGTGAAAGAGAACCAAGAAGAGTGGAGGGAGGCCAAGAATAAACGTGCGCCCGCAAACCATCAACCAATCACACGCCACCAGCCAACCAATCAACCAACCACCAGCCACCACGCCACCAACCAACCAATCACAGGCCACCCCGCCACGGAGGCCGTCCTCAGGTTCGGCAGCGGGCAGCTCCCGCCTCACTCGCCGCTGGGACGCCGATGTGAGTACATCTGCTCACTACACGACACCACCACACAGATGACACCATTGGTCAGAGTCAAAATGTCGGTGTTTTAGTTAAATTAAAAGTTCCCGCCCCTAGTACTGACGCTACCTTTGGCTGAAGTTCATCGTCCTCCATAGAGTAGATAAGTTGCCACCTGGACCTTTCACTGTGTACCACCTGGACCCCCTCACTGTGTGCCATCTAGACCCCTCACTGTACCATCTGGATCCCCTCACTGTGTGCCATCTGGACCCCTCACTGTGTGCCATCTGGACCCCTCACTGTACCACCTGGACCCCTCACTGTGTACCATCTGGACCCCTCACTGCACCATCTTGTGTGTATACTCATCTAGTTATACTCACCTAGTTGTGCTTGCTGGGGTTGAGCTTTGACTCTTTGGTCCCGCCTCCCAACCGTCAATCAACAGGTGTACAGGTTCCTGAGCATATTGGGCTCTATCATAGCTACACTTAAAACTGTGTATGGAGTCAGCCTCCACCAGATCACTTCCTAATGCATTCCATTTGTTAAACTACTTTGACACTAAAAAAAAATTCTAATATCTTTATGTCTCATTTGGGCACTCAATTTCCACCTGTGTCCCATAGTGCTTATGCCCCTTGTATGAAATAAACTGTCTTTGTCTACCCCTCTCAATTCCTTTGAGAATCTTGTATGTGGTTATCATGTCCCCATATCTCCTGTCTTCCAGTGACATGAGGTTTAATTCCCGTCGTCTCTCCTCATAGCTCATGCCCCTCAGTTCGGCACTACTCTTGTGGCAAACCTCTGAGCCTTCTCCAATTTAATTTCATGATTAATGAGATATGTACTCCATGCTGGAGCTGCATACTCTAGGATTGGTCTGACATACGTGGTATACAAGGTTCTAAATGATTCCCTACACAAGTCTCTAAAGGCCGTTCCTATTGTTGGCCAACCAGGCATATGCCACTGAAGCTATCCTCTTCATGTGGGCTTTGGGGGACAGGTCTGGCGTGATATCAACCCCCTGGTTTTTCTCACTGATTCTAGAAGAATTTCAACTCCCAAATGATAGTTTGTATCTGGCCTCCTGCTCTCAACACCTATCTTAATTACATTACATTTGCTCGAGTTAAACTCTAACAACCATTTATCACCATGAAAACTTTCCCGTTCATTCCCTTCTACAGGCGTTCTCAACACACATGGCCGGACAGCTACGGACTGCGGGCAGCCACTGGGCGGCGCTGCTAGCATTCATCCTAACACTAGGTAGGTGTGTAGATGTGGTAGGTGTGTAGATGGGTAGGTGTGTAGATGTGTAGATGGGGTAGATGTGTAGGTGGGCGGCCGCTACACAGCAGTTATGTTCCACCATTCATGTATGGGGGGAACGGCTAGTCGTTCCCCTTCGCAAGCGTGAACTATAAACCGCTGTGTTTTGACCACTTTCCTTTTATGACCAAAACAAAACCACTTTTTGTTTTGTGTTTTTACAACTCTATTATTACGACCAGGAGGTCTGGTCGACGACCGGGCCGCGGGGACGCTAAGCCCCGGAAGCACCTCAAGGTAACTAGCCAGGGTCTTGAGTACCCACGCCGAATCTCAGGAGAGGCTATATAATCCCTATACTGATTTCCGGGTAACTTGGTAAGTACTCTACTCACTAAGTTACGATTCTGTACTCACTAAGTAACCGTTCTGTATTGTACTCACACTATCTCAGCATAAAGCTCTTTAAATTACAGTAATCCACTTGATGGACCAAGCTGGCATTATCGACAAAGATGGGGTATTAAAATCTGTGAACATTCATAAATGCATTTACTATTACTAGCTATTAATGGCAAATTTACATAAAATGCTAATAATAATAATAATAATAATAATAATAATAATAATAATAATAATAATAATAATAAAAATAATCCTCGCAAAATAATGAAAGGCAAGAAAATTCAACTAGGCTACTGCTCTCTCACTAAACCTGTACCACAACTACGGTACTCTACTTGCCTGTAGAGTCACCTGAACACAATTTGTCTGCCAACCTGGAAGAGTCATGCTATAACATCACACACCACATAAAAGAGAACACGAGAGCAATAACTGTATGCAACACCCTTAACACTGGGACATAAAACGATTCAAAATCGTGTTATTAATAACGTCTCTCCTCCTGACTCCTCACAAGAGAGATTCATGAACTCAAAGGGATTATTTAACCCATGCTGAAGGTATAGTGATTATAGTCGCTATTTGGTTGGAAATACCAGTGTGTGTGAACCACTAAAAATGTTCACTTTTGTATTTTAATTATACAGGATACAATTATAGCTAAAAGCCATACTTAAACAATTTCTAGGTCTAGTATAGCATATATAATCTATATTAGCCCTAGGATTACTAGGAGAGGAGGTCTGGTTGTATGTATATTGAGGTTAATCAAAAAGTTTCCTCATTTCGTCAAATTCAATTTGGTCAAAACGTCAATTTTTTGGTGGTCGATCACTACATATTGGTACGTTTCACCAAATAGTCACTATAAGTACTATCGTTTTAGGAGAATGGGCTGGAATTGCTGTATGCACTTATCATGAATCAAACTATCAACCGCCCCGACCCTTGCACCACCACTACCACACAGATATATATCAGTCAAATCAAATACTGTACCACCATTATGATAGATGAGATATAGCCAACTTAAAAGGAAAGGGAGATACGGAGGAAAGGAAAGAGTCGGTAGAAAGGAGAGAGAGAGAAAGAGAGAGAGAGAGAGAGAGAGAGAGAGAGAGAGAGAGAGAGAGAGAGAGAGAGAGAGAGAGAGAGAGAGAGAGAGAGAGAGAGAGAGAGAGAGAGAGAGAGAGAGAGAGAGGATTAAGTGATAAGGGAGAGAGATTAAGCTAGCTGCTACTGCTTTCTGTGTGTATGTATATGTATGCGTATAAAGTATATATGGAAGCTGATCAGAATTACATTTCACCTTTGTAAATGCACATTAATGACACTATGTAAAAGACACATCGAACACTTTATGTAGGGCATACGTATATCTGTGTATCTATGTATTTACGCACGTAGGTTAGCTTAGCATTTTAAAAGCACCGAATCACCTTCTGTGGTTGAGTGTTCAATAAACCCCTGAACTATATGTTTAACACATCTCTAACCCTGTCCATGGAGGACAGAAGAAAATGTATATATGCTGGTTAGCATTTGTAAATGTGTGGCCACGTCTGTGGTAGAAAAATGATAATAATAATAATAAAAAAACTGCCTTTCTAAATATTTAACGCTGCCACCACCATGAATTATTTCTTAGTTTCATCCAAAGATATCCGGATCAGGGAACCGGGAGAGAAAGAGAACTTAGGTGTAACTTAAGGTTAAGAGTGCTAGCTGGCCCTTAGCTCCAATAACCCGAAAAACACTCAATAGTCACTGTACAGAGGAAGGGAGATGGAACAAAATGAACCGCATGTTCTGAACACTTAAATAATGACATCAGCTGATGAGTACCTGACAATTAGGGACACTCGGTCAATAGGTCAAGGGATGGCAAGCCCATTAATACATCACACAGGTACAATTAACTTACAAGGGAATGATAGTTTAAACAATACTTAATTTCGTTCTTTAAATGAATTATCCTAACTATGGTTCCCTTATTGAGGCAAACTGATTTGACGATGCATGTGACAGTGATAAGAGAGTTGTACTTGCAGTGAGCTCCCCTCGATCTGAGGTAACTGTTGTTTGTCCCCAGAGGTCTGAGGCGCCCACAACCCTCACTGTCTCCTCCATAGGCTAGACTTTATCTTGTAGACACAAGTGTTGGATGTGTGAAGTATATCAGCATCCCTTGATGTAGATTAGAACTGGGGGGGGGGGGGTAGAAATAGCCTAAGCTACTCTATCCCTTCCAGATGTATTTCTTTCTTGTTTCAATAAACATGAACTTGAACTTGATTAGTAATCACAAGTGGATTAGCAAAGTCACAACATTTCTGAGAGCAGCATTCTTATCTTCAATGTACTTGCCCTGACCTTACATGACCTGACCTGACCTGATCTTACCACTGAGTGTGCGTGTGTGAGGTGCGAGGTGTCGTTGTGTTTAGCTAGACTGGTCGTCGTTATGCCCAGACCTGTTCCATTGTTATACTGTTCTGCTTTTCGACTTTCATGCTGTATGTACTGTTCTCGTGTTATACATTAACATACACCACATCAACACCCCCCTCCCAACACATACATCGACTCATCAACCCCCACCAAATACACTGTAACATCAATCCCCCCTCCCTCCCCTCAGCCACTAACATCACCACATCAACCCTCCCCCCAACACACACATCATATCAACCTCCTTCCCCTAAACACACCACCACATCAACATCAGCCACAATCCCCATTCAATTTCCCCTATATCCCCCCCACCTCTACACCACGACTCACCCCGCACCCCATCAACCTCCTTCACCCGCAGGAACGGCAGCGCCCACACCTACAGGAACGACAGCGCGACACACCTCCACAACAGCAAGAGCAGCAACCACGACAGCCACGCCTACGGTGCCCGCCGACGGGGCCTGCTTCGGCATATACACGACCACGGGAGTGGCCCAAATGAATGCTTACTTTACCATGACCGTCAATTCCCCTAGTCACTGCATTTATAAGTGCTACAGCGGCAACTACATCTACGCCTCTACAGAGGAGGGGTGAGGACCAGTCTGGAGGCTCGAGGAAAAGTCTACTCGACTACAAAAGAGCGGGAATTACATTGGTTAGGCTACTTGAATAGGCTACGTGAGGAGGCTATGCAAGTGGGATTATGTAGGCGAGGCTATAGTGGGTAAGGCTATGGAGGAGGGGAGGGATGGTACTTTAATTAAGCGATTTGTGTGTTACGGTGCTGTGTTGTGCTACGGTGCTGTGTTGTGCTACAGTGCTGTGTCGTGCTACGGTGCTGTGTCGTGCTACAGTGCTGTGTCGTGCTACGGTGCTGTGTTGTGCTACGGTGCTGTGTCGTGCTACGGTACTGCGTCGTGCTACGGTACTGTATCGTGCTACGGTGCAGTGTCATGCTACGGTGCTGTGTTGTGCTTCACATATTAGTTATATAAGCCTCGACAACTTGAGCTAGGCTTCACAGATTAAGGCAAGCGAACCAGACCAGAGGAGCTAGGCTACCAGCCCGGCCTCGAAAACAAAGACCCGAAGTCCATTCCATGCAGCCGCCAAACCCCCCAGTTTATGAATGAAAAACAGTTTACACACAACTGATGACGTCCGAACCCTTCTGGGACATGTGGTTCGCTGACGACTTATGTTCGAACCACAACGCTGTAAGTGATTAACTACAAATAAAAATAATCGCCAACAATCACCTAAACACCTAACTTAACCAATGCCTAAATATGCACAAAATATGTTAATATATAATAATATCAAATTATATTTGAGAAAAAACTCCTGTTGTGAATGAACAGCATGTTAAAATTGATGAATGCGTCTTTAGGGGTCGACCGCTGGATGGAATGGACTTGGTCTGAGGATGGGTTGGCTTCACTCTTGTACTGCAAACACCACAGTCACGGCCAACACATCAGATCAGGAGAGATTCTAGTACGACAATTTTTGGCCCTTATGGAACGCATACGACCGAAAAGTTTTGTAGAACAGGTTGTTCTTTGTAGGAGAACGGGTTGTTCTTTGTAGGAGAACGGGTTGTTCTTTGTAGGAGAACGGGTTGTTCTTTGTAGGAGAACGGGTTGTTCTTTGTAGGAGAACGGGTTGTTCTTTGTAGGAGAACGGGTTGTTCTTTGTAGGAGGACAGGTTGTTCTTTGTAGGAGAACGGGTTGTTCTTTGTAGGACAGGTTGTTCTTTGTAGGAGAACGGGTTGTTCTTTGTAGGAGAACGGGTTGTTCTTTGTAGGAGGACAGGTTGTTCTTTGTAGGAGAACGGGTTGTTCTTTGTAGGACAGGTTGTTCTTTGTAGGAGAACGGGTTGTTCTTTGTAGGAGAACGGGTTGTTCTTTGTAGGAGAACGGGTTGTTCTTTGTAGGAGAACGGGTTGTTCTTTGTAGGAGAACGGGTTGTTCTTTGTAGGAGAACGGGTTGTTCTTTGTAGGACAGGTTGTTCTTTGTAGGAGAACGGGTTGTTCTTTGTAGGAGGACAGGTTGTTCTTTGTAGGAGAACGGGTTGTTCTTTGTAGGAAGACAGGTTGTTCTTTGTAGGAGAACGGGTTGTTCTTTGTAGGAGGACAGGTTGTTCTTTGTAGGAGAACGGGTTGTTCTTTGTAGGAAGACAGGTTGTTCTTTGTAGGAGAACGGGTTGTTCTTTGTAGGAAGACAGGTTGTTCTTTGTAAGAGGACAGGTTGTTCTTTGTAGGAAGACAGGTTGTTCTTTGTAGGAGAACAGGTTGTTCTTTGTAGGAAGACAGGTTGTTCTTTGTAGGAGGACAGGTTGTTCTTTGTAGGAGAACAGGTTGTTCTTTGTAGGAGGACAAGTTGTTGCCCACAAACAAACTCCGGGAACTCTCAATATATAAGATACTCGTAATTAACAAACACAATTAGAGATAATTGAAGAGTAATTAAGGATCATTTATTCCGGAATTTATACGGATTTAATGAACAGTCGATACTTGAAGGCAACAATGAATATAACATGTACCTAAGTTAACAGCTTAGTGTATAACCAGGCAATTGGTATACACAGGGGTCATAACAGCCCCCTGAAATGGAATATCATTAAATTATCGGGGCTGTTATATGAATTATATAACAATATAATATTCTGGAATACATGGCTTGTACCCCAAGTAACGGAATACATCAACCCGTTCTCGCACTTTCGTATAGTCAATATTGACTTATTAATTAAATACGTGCATATGTGACATACTAATTTATTGTGAATATTTTAGTTTACCTTGAAAAGCTTCATAGAAAACACCGACCTTACCTAACCTTCTTAATATGTTAAGATAAGCATCTTATTGCTCCGTAATTACAATTATTACTTAACCTATACCTATAATAGGTTTTTAATAGTTTTTTTTAACAATTATTACTTAACCTATACCTATAATAGGTTAAGTAATAATTGTAATTACGAAGCAATAAGATGCTTATTTTAACATACTAAGAAGGTTAGGTAAGGTCGGTGTTTTCTATGAAGCTTTTCAAGGTAAACTAAAATATTCACAATAAATTAGTATGTCACATATTCACTTATTTAATAAGTCAATATTGACTGTAAGAAAGTGCGAGAACGGGTCGAATACCTATGGCCTGTACCCCCCCAAGTAACGTATATACAAGGGCCTGCGAACCAGACATGAACCAGTATCCCCCCATAACCACCTTCCCCCTCCCACGGTCGCCCACAGGAAAAGCTGCGCATGCAGCAACAAATTCAGCCTGAAGAGGATGACATCGGGAGTGTGTAACTACACATGTGCCGGGAACACCTGCGTCATATGTGGCGGTCCCGGCAGCTCCAACTTCTACTCTGTACCAGGTGAGTAATATATGTGACAATTTAGACAGGAGCGCTAGAACAGGTAGTGTTTTTTTTTTCCCAGACGGAAGAGTGCGATAGACAGGGAAGAAGGGAGGGAGGGGTTTGTTAGCGGAGTGGGTTGCGTTTGAGAGATGAGGGAGGCGGGTGTATAAGTGCGAGAAGGGGTATTTTTGTTTCTATTTTGGGCTGGACAAATGGGAGATGTATAAGGGGTTATGCACTCTTAAAAATAATGCTTTATTGACGTCCCAAACAGCTGGTGGGGTACCAGCCCCGACCCCGCCCCCATACCAGTGTTCTGGTACGACAACAACGGTGGCGGCAACAACAACAAGAGGAATAACAACGGCACCAGCAACGACAACGGTCGCAGCAAGAACAACAACGGCACCAGCAACGACAACGGTAGCAGCAAGAACAACAACGGGAACAGAAACAACAACGGCAGTAGGAACAACGGCAGCAGGAACAACGGCAGCAGGAACAACAGCAGGAACAACGGTAGCAGGAACAACGGCAGAAACAACAACAGCAGGAGCAACAACGGCAACAGGAGCAACAACAGGACAGCAAACAGCAACAACCAATGGAGGAACAGCAATAGGATCAACAACAGCCCCACCACAGACTGCTACAACGACGTCCGCATCTAACGCCACAACCAACGACACCCAGCCAACCACAACAGCCTCAACAACCAACAACTCACAAGCCGTCAACAGCAGTGCAACTTCAGGTGAGTCTCTCTCTCCTTTTTTGTCTAAAAATGTACATATCTAAGCCTATATATGCCGATTTAATGACAAATATACTGTGAATATCGCATATAACAAATATACTCTGAATATCGCATATGATAAATATACTCTGAACTTCGTATAACTTGTTACAATATATTTTCTTCATATTGTTACTAATTATCTCTCCACAGGAAATTTTTTTTAGGCATTATATTCATTTGATCATTTTGTTGTTGAATATCTGAAAAAAAGAACTCGTTCGTTACGGAATAAATTTGAAAATATGTTCGCTAATATATTTCTAAATCAAATATGTTTGCTAATATAGTTCTAAATCAAATATGTTTGCTAATATAGTTCTAAATCAAATATGTTCGCTAATATATTTCTAAATCAAATATGTTCGCTAATATATTTCTAAATCAAATATGTTCGCTAATATATTTCTAAATCAAATATGTTCGCTAATATAGTTCTAAATCAAATATGTTCGCTAATATAGTTCTAAATCAAATATGTTCGCTAATATATTTCTAAATCAAATATGTTCGCTAATATATTTCTAAATCAAATATGTTCGCTAATATATTTCTAAATCAAACGTTCACCAGTAGTACTAAATTGTTCTTAAATATCTTTCTATATTTTGCGTATTGTACATTAAAGAATTTTGCGGAATTATCCTGCAATTTTGCTCATGTAAAGTAAATATGATAATTTTCTTAAACTGTCAATTTTTTTTAGCGTGATATAAATTAATAATTTAATGGTAATTATGCATTTAAAGCCAAATATTTACTTGTAATTCTAGTCAAAAGAGCGTTATTTGGTTTTTGAGAAACGTTAACAGCTCAAGATGGTTCTTAATGAAATTAAATGGTCTAATTTATTTAATGAAATGTGTTCTGAAATTTGTAGCTCAGTCGATTAAAGGCAGCAGCGTCTGGGATGCTCTCGGACGTAGGTTCGAATCCTCGTCACGGCCCTGGTGGATTTGTTAATTTAAATGTGTTCTGCTATTGACTGTCCTTTTCTTTCTTGTCTTTTTCTCGGGGCTTTTGTATGTGCCCAACCGCTTGAGCTGGACGGTAGAGCGACGGTCTCGCTTCATGCAGGTCGGCGTTCAATCCCCGGCCGTCTAAGTGGTTGGGCATCATTCCTTATACACCCCCCCCCCCGGTCCCATCTCAAATCCCAATCTTGATCCTTTTCCAGTGCTATGTAGTCGTAATGGCTTGGCGCTTTCTCCTGATAGTTCCCCTCCCTTTGCGAGAGAGAGAGAGAGAGAGAGAGAGAGAGAGAGAGAGAGAGAGAGAGAGAGAGAGAGAGAGAGAGAGAGAGAGAGAGAGAGAGAGAGAGAGAGAGAGAGTATCTTTGTGACAATATTAATGATTATATTTAACTTTTCAGGTTAATACACATTATTTTGTTAATTATCTTGTAATCATGTATATGTATTATATTTATACATTAGTAACTTACATGTTCAACAGATGTACAGTAATATGAATGTAAAACGGAATAAATTCATCTTTATTTACGTATTAGCTTCCTACACATGAAATAAAATGTTGATATTCTTTTAGATGTAATAACAATTTATGTATAATTAAAAATTTTTAACTTGTAGATTTGGTTTTGATTAAAGTATTTTAAGTGCTACCTTTTAAATATTTAATGTTAGATTACTTTGCTTGAAGTAAGAGCTAAAGTAATTATGAGAAAACACCAAGCCAGAATGACCATAGTGAAGCCTGGTAACAACATCTGGAATTAAGGGATATGAGAACAATGATGTTGACCACTACACACTAGAAGGTGAAGGGACGACGACGTTTCGGTCCGTCCTGGACCATTCTCAAGTCGATCGACTTGAGAATGGTTCAAGACGGACCGAAACGTCGTCGTCCCTTCACCTTCTAGTGTGTGGTCTGGTCAACATACTTTAGCCACGTTATTGTGACTCATCGCCTGCATGAGAACAATGAGCTGGGATTCGGTCCAATCAAGTGGGGCTTCGGGAATCGAAGTCCGACCTTGCAATATGCGAATCCTTCGTTCTACCGGCCAACAGAAGTAAGTACTGGATTGATGAAGATTAAGCCACCCAAGAGGTGGCACGGTCATGAATAGCCCGTAAAGAAGTAAGTAATTATCAAAGGTGCCAAGCTGGGAAGACTATGCCTGGATATCCATCGCTGGATATCCAAAAAGCGCACAATATCGCTCGGGATATCAATACGAGACCAAAGCAATGTAAGGTGAGCGATATCAAAGGTATCAGATTCACCAAGGGACATTAGGAAAACAAGATGTACGATCATCCCCAAAATCTGGACATTCTACAAGGAGGTGCACGGTTAAGTGGGACAATGCAGTTTGAACACAAAAGACCAGTTCGATGTTCCGTTAAGTGAGTTAAGCGTGCATGACCAATAAGATATGTAACCTAGCCAGAGCCGTTTGCCATCGTCTGTTATGGTAGTAGAAGGAAGGCCAAGGGGAAAGTTCAATTTTAATAGCACGCAGTTTATTACATAATAAGCCAGCCCAACGACCCAGCCAACGGACGAGGATTGCAGGATGAATAATCAGGCAGAAATCCTAACAAGGAATCACTTTCCGAAAGCAGGAATGGCCTCCTTAGCGGAACAAGGAACAATATAATATATCCACAAATAATTCAGCTAATTATATGTATTAATAAATTCATTATTATAGAACAATATTAAAAGGATTTCCGGGAATATTTAACACAGGACATTTTTAGGAATCATCACATGAGTAAAGATCTGCCTCCGACCTCCGCGCGCGCCATGAGCACCTTGCAAGACATCAATGCGATTGATGCTTTCGACCCCAGACACTAAAACTTCCAGTACCACGTTGTGTACTGTCGGCCGCGGTATTTGGAAGTGGACGTGGCTCGAACGAGCGTCATGGGTTACCTCAGGATCCTAGATTGTATAAAACCTTCAACATATCGTGGGACCATGGCATTAAGGTGTGTCTGGGATTACTTGATTACTAGATGTGAGGTATACATAGATACCGCATATCTTCAACACTATCGATATCCAACATTCACCAGTGACAACTTGACGTGTGCAGTTCCTACCCACACAAGATGCTTCATCAGCCTTGACACAGCAGACAGCCAGACTCCGGCAGCATCGAACTTCCTGGTTCTCGTCTCACACTCGAGCTCCCTGACTACTTCTGCCAAATAAACCGACTGCTGTAACCAGGACTACTAAATAAATATGAAAAACTAAACTCTTTGAGTGTAATCAACCAAATACGTACATGTAACTCAGAAGGCTGGGTGTCCGGGTCACTCTGGGGTCACTCTAGGGTCACTCTGGGGCCACCAATGTAACGTAATGTTTACTTGGCTGGTTATTTGGCTGAAATAGCCAAATACGACGTATTTGGTTGATTAGATACAAGGAGTTCAAAGGTTTCTCATATTAATTTAGTATAGTCTTGGTCACAGCAGTCGGATTGTTTGGCAATGTAGAGAAATGTTTTAATAGTTGAGACGAAGCCTGAAGCAGGGCAGAGAGCTGAGTGAGCCCGGGGGTGGAGAGCTCGCATGTGGGGTGAGAGTGTAGAACGTGGCGCTCCATTCAGCACATCACCCGTGCCAGGTAAGTACGATGGGGGTCACCATAGCCCGTGCTGCTTGGAACATTTTGTTCCAAGTAGCTGAATCTAAACCAACAAACAGCAGCGTGGCGCTCTGAATGCTGGCGGAGTCGGGGAGCTCGAGTGCGGGACGAGAGCGTGGTGGAAGCGCTACGCGACCCCGAGTCTGTCTGTCTACTCTGTGTCGAGGCTGAAGCGTCTTGTGATGATAAGAAATAAAGACGTCGAATGTTGAAGATGTGCGATATCTCTCAAGCCTCTGTACCGAACTACTGAAATTAGACTGATGATGATTGATGAAGATTAAGCCACCCAAATGGTGGCACGGGCATGAATAGCCCGTAAGTGGTGGCCCTTTTGAGCCATTATTAGTATCAAGAGCTCTGTGAGCTCCACGAGATCTGTGGAGGTGCGACTGCACCCTGCGTGACGGGAGATGTCTCCTCAAATTAGACTGATGATAGATTGATTGATAAAGATTAAGCCACCCAAGAGGTGGCACGGGCATGAATAGCCGTAAGGATGATGATTCGCCGTCGACTACCAGTCCCCACCTCACCTGACCATCCTCCAGGAGTTTGGGAAGAAGTAGTGACTGTAATTAATTGTACACTTGGGAATTGTAATTAGGAATGTGATAACTAACAGAGGTTCCGTAGGATTAACAAACCCATCTCATTATCTCCACAGGAGCTAATGAGAGTTTGGAGCGAGTATATTATATAGTTAATATACTTGCTGCGTGTGATTATGTGGGGGTGAATATGTGATAATGAGGCGAATATAGTGTGGAAATGTGGAGGTGAATGTAGTGTGATGGGGGAGGTGGATATAGTGTGGTGGGGGAGGTGGATATAGTGTGATTGGCGAGGTGGATACAGTGTGATGGTGAGGTAAATATAGTGTGATGGGAGAGGTGAATATAATGTTATGGGGAGGGGAAAATAGTAAGATGGAGATGTGAATATAGTGTGATGGGGGAGGTTAAAACAGTGTGTATTATGTATCTGACCCGGTTATCTGTATTATATTTATACCATTAGAGGGTCATCTTGAGGTTATCTTGAGATGATTTCGGGGCTTTTTTTTTTTTAGTGTCCCAGCGGCCCGGTCCTCGACCAGGCCTCCACCCCCAGGAAGCAGCCCGTGACAGCTGACTAACACCCAGGTACCTATTTTACTGCTAGGTAACAGGGACATAGGGTGAAAGAAACTCTGCCCATTGTTTCTCGCCAGCGCCTGGGATCGTACCCAGGACCACAGGATCACAAGTCCAGCGTGCTGTCCGCTCGGGGAGCCGGTCGGCCGAGCGGACAGCACGCTGGACTTGTGATCCTGTGGTCCTGGGTTCGATCCCAGGCGCTGGCGAGAAACAATGGGCAGAGTTTCTTTCACTCTATGTCCCTGTTACCTAGCAGTAAAATAGGTACCTGGGTGTTAGTCAGCTGTCACGGGCTGCTTCCTGGGGGTGGAGGCCTGGTCGAGGACCGGGCCGCTGGGACACTAAAAAAAAAAAAAAGCCCAGAAATCATCTCAAGATAACCTCAAGATGACCCTCTAATGGTATAAATATAATGCGCCCAGTACAGGCCCATCACGGGAGACATCTCCCGTCACGCAGGGTGCAGTCGCGCCTCCAAGATCTCCAGTATCAGCTCTTGATACTGGTAATGGCTCAAAAGGGCCACCACTTACGGGCTATTCATGCCCGTGCCACCTCTTGGGTGGCTTAATCTTCATCATCAGTAACTGCAGAAGGCCTATTGGCCCATGATGGTTCCTCTTGATGCTTCTATATTGGTTCGGAGTCTTGAAGTGGGTAGAATATAGTTGTGCATTAAGTGGCTGTTGATTTCCAGCAATCAACAGCCACTTGGGGCCTCAGAATTTCGAATCACAGACCACTTAAGCAGTAGCCCATAAGTGTAACCACAGAGCTACTGAACACCCACAGAAACAGTCCATCTCAAATTCACGCAACTGGTATCCAACTGAGACTTTAGGCTTGTCTTCGGGTGCCACTTGGGCATAGAGGAATTATCTGATCCACTCCCCAGTCATACAAACTGCGAAATGTATATATATCACACAAGAACATTAGTAAAACATTTAAAACACAAGATGCATGCAAACATTCCCAGGACAGTCGAAGCCTTCATTAATTCTTTGATTTATCGCGAGACATAAAGGTTCCAGCATTAAGCATATCCGTCCCCCACCAACCTCCCCTTCCCAGGACGGTGTTGGCTAATGCGTCCGCGTGCAGTCTGAGTGTGTGTGTGTGCGTGGATGTGTGCGTGCGTACACGGCACTGGGCCGCCTGCACGCCAGGTGTACCGTGGGAAAGTGCGCCGCATTTTATAAAAGTGTGGGAACCAGAAGTGTAGCGTGGAAAGTGTAGGTGGAGTGTGTGTGTGTGTGTGGAGGGAAGTGTAGGTGGAGAGTGTGTGTGTGGGGGGGGGGGAGATGAGTATAGGTAGAGTGTGTGGGTTAAATTCATGCGATTTTGTCTTCCAGTTTTGATGCCTTTGGCTAATTACTTATTTAGTCGCCACTGTGAGCCCGTTTGGCGAGCGGGACGGAGTCGTCGCCATTCAAGGCAAACATTTAGTACATACAATCTCCCTTCACCCTTAACCCCGGGGCCTCCAGCAGCGATCACGCGCCTCCAATCCACCTCGCCAACACCCTCTGCCTGCCAGCCTGGCTAAGCCGGCCTGTAGCGAGGCCTGAGAGTGCCGGGAGGGTTGAGCGGCCGTCCAGTAGCCTCACAAAGCCTCTTACTTCCCCCTCCGACACGGAAAGTCTCGCTTGATTCGATTGTGATAGGAGAACAGCGGTCGTAATAGAAGGCTGAGGGAAGGACTGTTTATGTAGGGGATACTCTTGGGGAGAGAGAGAGAGAGAGAGAGAGAGAGAAAAAGAGAGAGAGAGAAAAAGAGAGAGAGAGAGAAAAAGAGAGAGAGAGAGAGAGAAAAAAAAAGAGAGAGAGAGAGAAAGAGAGAAAAAGAGAGAGAGAGAAAGAGGGGGGGGAGAGCAAGCAAATCGGTTTATGTTATGTATTGTCTAGATAATATCTTAAATAAGAATACAATATGAAATTCGTATAGAAAACTTAAATTGACAAATAATCCATATTCATTACACGTATTCCTTTCAATATAATATTTGATTTATACTTGGATAATTTTAGTACGTAACCAATCATTATCCATTCTTCCCAGCTTCCATGCTCTAGACCATCCTCTCTTGCTCCTATCATCAATCCAGTCCTTCACTGTTACTGATCCTGTCTCAATATCCTCTATTACCTCCCCTATTTCACTGTTGTCAGTGTTACGGCCAGCTGGGCCAGTAACCGGGTTCTTTCTGTAACGTGTCTTATAACCTCTTCTTCTTGATCCTACCCCAAGTCGATGGCAAGTGTTCAAGAACTGGCTGTGGCAAGTAGTAGTACAAAGAACAAGGGGGGGATAAACAATGCGCAATTACACCTTCACCAAATATATTATCACCTTCACCAATATATATATTATACCTCTAAGTATTACTACACGTATTTACACTGTGTCGCTTTTACTCAGGACACTCAATAGATCGACAGTATTCATCAAATCCCGGCAAGTCCACTACGTCCAGGTACACGTCGTCCACACTCAGTGGTAATCACCGGCGAGTTCACCTTCCTCAACATGGGCATGTCCACACTCCGTATCGTCATGATGTCTCAATACCCCACATCCGCTCTCCAGAGGGTTTAAGCTACACGCTGACCGAGGTCTCAAATAATCACATACAGGGGGTAGCTAGCACCCTGGCAGAAGTCTCTAGCAGCTCACTAATAGCACTTCTCAACAGATGCATTACTGTCGTCTCGTAACTCTTCTTGGCCAAATCTCGGGTAAGTCAGTCCATACAACACTGCTACTACCGACGACGGCCACTTTGTCCTCTCACAGGACCAAGTCAAGAGTTTAGAACTGCCAGAGGTGAACTGCCCTCCTCAGCGCAATCACCTCCTCACATCACTTCTGTGAACATAAGCGTCATTAGCTAGACAGACAGTATACTGGGTGGCCTTAGGATAACACCCTTCCACCGGGAACTGAAATTATAATTGCTTGCACAACATAGATGGCGTTGATATCGTTACGCCACCTGCCTGAGGTCAGAATCATCGACCTCACCTTCTAACTGAGGTATGAAACAGGAGCCTTTCACCGACGCCACGCCACCACCAACAGATGGCGTTGTTTGCGTTGCACCCAATACCTGGGAGTTGGAGTGCAGGTCCATAGATGGCGCAGAAATCGCCACCCCCGACATTTCAGCAACGGTGTAGATACCGTAATAGTCAGTTAGGTCCCTTTTTCACTATTGTCTGTTAGCTTCCCCCCCCCCTTTCAAATCAAATCGATCAAAACCTTTTTTTTCATAAATGGTAAAACACTTATAATAGGAAAACGTACATAAAGGTTCAGTGTCGTGATACATAAGAGTCACAATAACAACACAGGAATGAAAACATTCTCACTATTAGAATCAGAAATTTAATTTATTTGGGAAATTTAATTTCCCAATTTAATTGGAAACAGGTAATACAAATCCTGTCACTGCTGGCTAGACTTAACAGGTGTATGACACTCTAAATCAGAACTAAAATTTTAGGTGTTATGTGAGTGATGTTTAGCTAAGGATTTAAAAGATATATTGTAAAGACACAAAGTATATATCACATAAGTAGGATATATATATATATATATATATATATATATATATATATATATATATATATATATATATATATATATATATATATATATATATATATATATATATATATTATTAAATATGACCGAAAAAGTAAGATTAATAATTCTAACACGAATTTTCTCAATCTTTCGTACATTTCTTTTCACTGTTGGAGGTAAATCAAAAATCAATTCTCCAAAATTCGTTTTTATTTCTAGTCTGACGCGACACGAGCGCGTTTCGTAAAACTTATTACATTTTCAAAGACTTTAGTTTACAAGTACACAACTGAATAGAACTTACTTAGAATTGAGAAAATTCGTGTTAGAATTATTAATCTTACTTTTTCGGTCATATTTAATAATATATGTCTACAGGAAAGACTGCTACCAATATATATATATATATATATATATGTCGTACCTAATAGCCAGAACGCACTTCTCAGCCTACTATTCAAGGCCCGATTTGCCTAATAAGCCAAGTTTTCATGAATTAATGTTTTTTCGTCTACCTAACCTACCTAACCTAACCTAACCTAGCTTTTTTTGGCTACCTAACCTAACCTTACCTATAAATATAGGTTAGGTTAGGTTAGGTAGGGTTGGTTAGGTTCGGTCATATATCTACGTTAATTTTAACTCCAATAAAAAAAAATTGACCTCATACATAGAGAAAAGCGTTGCTTTATCATTTCATAAGAAAAAAATTATAGTAAATATATTAATTCAGGAAAACTTGGCTTATTAGGCAAATCGGGCCTTGAATAGTAGGCTGAGAAGTGAGTTCTGGCTACTAGGTACGACATATATATATATATATATATATATATATATATATATATATATATATATATATATATATATATATATATATATATATATATATATATATATCAATCTTTGGACAACACCCACCAGTGGGCCTCGAACCCAGAAAGCACAACTACCTTCCAGTAGCTGCCATAACTAGTACGCCTTAACCCACTACACCATCAGACCCTACATCAGAGGCCCACTGGTGGGTGTTGTCCAAAGATTGTTAATCTTCACTTGTGGTTTATGCAAGTATAGGCTTATATATATATATATATATATATATATATATATATATATATATATATATATATATATATATATATATATATATATATATATATATATTAGTATATTTTGGTAGCAGTCTTTCCTGTAGACATATATTATTAAATATGACCGAAAAAGTAAGATTAATAATTCTAACACGAATTTTCTCAATCTTTCGTACATTACGCTTCACTGTTGGAGGTAAATCAAAAATCACTTCTCCAAAATTCATTTTTATTTCTAGTCTGACGCGACACGGGCGCGTTTCGTAAAACTTATTACATTTTCAAAGACTTCACAAATACACAACTGATTAGAACTTACGTATCTCTGCTATTATATCTACATTTGAGTGAGGTGGGAGGGATGATGTGGCATATAGTGATGTGGCATTAACACAAGACAGAACATGAGGGGATATTAATAGGGTATTAAAAGTATCAACACAAGACAGAACAGAAACAATGGGTATTGAATAGAAGTGTTTGTAGAAAGCCTATTGGTCCATATTTCTTGATGCTTCTATATTGGAGCGGAGTCTTGAGGTGGGTAGAATATAGTTGTGCAATAATTGGCTGTTGATTGCTGGTGTTGACTTCTTGATGTGTAGTGCCTCGCAAACGTCAAGCCGCCTGCTATCGCTGTATCTATCGATGATTTCTGTGTTGTTTACTAGGATTTCTCTGGCGATGGTTTGGTTATGGGAAGAGATTATATGTTCCTTAATGGAGCCCTGTTGCTTATGCATCGTTAAACGCCTAGAAAGAGATGTTGTTGTCTTGCCTATATACTGGGTTTTTTGGAGCTTACAGTCCCCAAGTGGGCATTTGAAGGCATAGACGACGTTAGTCTCTTAAGAGACTCTTAAGAGTTAGTCTCTTAAGAGACTAACGTCGTCTATGCCTTCAAATGCCCACTTGGGGACTGTAAGCTCCAAAAAACCCAGTATATAGGCAAGACAACAACATCTCTTTCTAGGCGTTTAACGATGCATAAGCAACAGGGCTCCATTAAGGAACATATAATCTCTTCCCATAACCAAACCATCGCCAGAGAAATCCTAGTAAACAACACAGAAATCATCGATAGATACAGCGATAGCAGGCGGCTTGACGTTTGCGAGGCACTACACATCAAGAAGTCAACACCAGCAATCAACAGCCAATTATTGCACAACTATATTCTACCCACCTCAAGACTCCGCTCCAATATAGAAGCATCAAGAAATATGGACCAATAGGCTTTCTACAAACACTTCTATTCAATACCCATTGTTTCTGTTCTGTCTTGTGTTGATACTTTTAATACCCTATTAATATCCCCTCATGTTCTGTCTTGTGTTAATGCCACATCACTATATGCCACATCATCCCTCCCACCTCACTCAAATGTAGATATAATAGCAGAGATACGTAAGTTCTAATCAGTTGTGTATTTGTGAGGTCTTTGAAAATGTAATAAGTTTTACGAAACGCGCCCGTGTCGCGTCAGACTAGAAATAAAAATGAATTTTGGAGAAGTGATTTTTGATTTACCTCCAACAGTGAAGCGTAATGTACGAAAGATTGAGAAAATTCGTGTTAGAATTATTAATCTTACTTTTTCGGTCATATTTAATAATATATATATATATATATATATATATATATATATATATATATATATATATATATATATATATATATATATATATATATATATATATATATATATATCATAGACGATCATTGGTGCGGTGGCCACGGTACTGTGTACGTTTAGGGGTGATCCTGGACGGCATGAGTTCGAATCCTGGCCGGGTCAAAGAGTTCTTAGTGATATATATATATATATATATATATATATATATATATATATATATATATATATATATATATATATATATATATTGGTTCTAATGCTATGTGTTTCATCCTACTTATGTGTTATATACTTTGTGTCTTTATATATATATATGTATTTTTTTTTTGAGATATATACAAGAGTTGTTACATTCTTGTACGGCCACTAGTACGCGTAGCGTTTCGGGCAGGTCCCTGGAATACGATCCCCGCCGCGAAGAATCGTTTAACCAATATATATACTATACTATATATATATATATATATATATATATATATATATATATATATATAATATATATATATTTTTTCCTGAATGCTCTGTGTTCCCTTCTCTGAGGCTGTGGGTCCCTATAATTGCACCAGAGGTGGTACCCCCTATAATATATATATATATATATATATATATATATATATATATATATATATATATATATATATATATTATATATAATTGAAAACTCACACCCTAGAAGTGACTCGAACCCATACTGCCAGGAGCAACGCAACTGGCATGTACAGGACGCCTTAATCCACTTGACCATCTCGACCGGACATAAGGAGGTGATAGCCGAAGCTATTTGAACCCCCCCCCCCTCGCCCCGCCGGCACCCGGATGGTAATCTTGGGCATAGCATTTTATCAAATCACCTCATTCTTTGGTGATTTTCATTATGAGTTTTCAGTTGCATATAGTCCTGGGGGGGGGGGGGGGAGTTTACAACATTAACGTAGGTGCGTCACTGTCTGACCTGGACCATGGCCCTGGACCATGGACCTGGACCATTATGACACCTGTAGACCAGGTAGGGTGGAGCGGAGGGGGGTGGGGGGGGGAGGTCGAGGACTTGCCAGGACTTAATAGGATTGTCGCAAAGACACCCACACCCACAGGTCATAAACAGCTAAATAGTCTGGTGGTTTCTTAAGGTCTCTGTCACAAGCGGGAGGGTTGTTAAGGTCTATGTCACAAGCGGTAGGGTTGTTAAGGTCTATGTCACAAGCGGGAGGGTTGTTAAGGTCTATGTTACACGGGAGGGTTGTTAAGGTCTGTGTCACACGCGGTAGGGTTGTTAAGGTCTGTGTCACAAGCGGGAGGGTTGTTAAGGTCTATGTCACACGGGAGGGTTGTTAAGGTCTATGTCACACGGGAGGGTTGTTAAGGTCTATGTCACAAGCGGGAGGGTTGTTAAGGTCTATGTCACACGGGAGGGTTGTTAAGGTCTGTGTCACACGGGAGGGTTGTTAAGACCACCACACCAGCAAGTGTAACCTCAATTTTGTACATAGTCCAGGACTTGAGGAGCCAATTATCAAGTGTATGTACACCTCTCGGTGTACATACACCACGTGACAGCTCCACAATATGTACTATTTGACCGTACTAAGTGTACACAGTACACCAACCCACCTGACCTAAGGTCCCAGATATTTTAATTAATGAAAAAAATACATTTTCAGTTTATTCATTTCACAAAGAAACCGCTAAATAAATATGTTTTAATCCTGAGAGTATGAATACGAACTCTTAATCTTAATAAATGATCAATGTTAAGGAAGGTTCAGGGACAAGCTTCTGTTTAAGAACAATGATTCATAAATAGTTCCATAAATTTAATTGCTTTCATAAATTTAAGTAGTTTTATACGTCCGGAATATGTATGTGAGTGTACTTGGACGAAACACTTTGCTACTCTTCTATATTACACACAAATGTCAACTTTGGTTTTAATTTCACTAAATGTTTGGAAAGGGAAGGTTGCAGGGAAAAAACACATAAAATTTGCATTGCAGATGAGAATCACTAAAAAATATTTGAAAATTAGCGACGTCTTCCATTACGCTTAATTAAAGAAAACGAGCAAATAATGACAAAGAAAATGAGCAGAATGTTGTCAATTACTCAAGGACAGACAACACTAAGTTTGCAAGAATACTCCAGCCAAGGAATATATCAATAAACATATACTGTCACTGAATTCGGAATTTGGATAAATATATAGAACAAAAAAAAACACACACCCGTCCACATAAACACAAACAAAACTCTCCACATACGCGTAAACACTTTTACAGAAAAAATTAAATAATTATTCCCAAAACAGCTTTTTAACGCTAGACCAACTGTGTCCCAGAAGCAGCAGCGGCCTTGTGAAGTCCCCCCATCACCCAGCGTGTCTTCCCAGCTGCAGACTCCAATACCCACTTTCTCCACCTTATCGTAGAACTCCGCGATACGTTATTGGAACTGTGGGCGGAGGCGGAATAAACACCGGCCATCAATAAGTGAACGAAGCGTAACAAGGGGATTTCGATACGGCACACGTACACCTAAGGGGTTCAGGGCTTCTTAGACGGGATTAGAAGTCACGGGTGATACATTTCTGATGTGGAGTCGAATACTCAACTAACACACAAGTTTCGAACCTTCTGGGAACTTTCGCGGAATTTGTGAGTTGTGCTGGAGCGGGGTGGCAGGAGGGAGGAGGGGGAGGGGGGGGGGAAGCAGGAGGGGGTTTGGGGAATAGGGAGAAGGAATAAATAGTGACTGGAGGGGGAAAATAAGTAGGGGGAGGTGGTGGTGAGTGTAAATGGTTGCCTCAACAGACAGCGGTAAAGAGAGTTCTGGCCAGATGACCGCCAGAAACGTATACTGGCTCCCTAAGATGAGGGGATTAACTCTCTTTATGACCCAAGATGAGAGGCTCATCTTCCTCAAGATCAGAAGAAAATAAGCCTTAATGCTCCCACGGCGAGAAGAATCATGATGCTCCCATGGCAAATCTATCATCATCTGCAAGAGTTCATTTGAGTATGACTGTTCATTTAGACTGCATCATCCTTTGCAGATGAACAATAGCCTTTTCTTGAGAGTAGAGAGCATAATATAGCACCACCTACAGCAAACTTCCAATCTGATCTTACGGGCTATTCATGCCCGTGCCACCTCTTGGGTGGCTTAATTTTCATCAATCAATCAGTCCAATCTGATGTTAATCAGCTCTCTTAATGAACCACAGAAAAATATCATGTTTGATGACAATAAGTTATGACTATGGGGAAACCCCCCCCCCCCTGGAAAATGTGAAAACGGAAATCATCATATAAAACGTAGTGGAATCATACTATTGAAAGAAAAAAGCAATGTCAAAGATCAAGAAATAGTCAAGACGGAAGAGGCGTGAGTTACCGTCAAAGAGCATCATAAAGCAACTGTCACGACTGCAAGGAAAAATGACAGGTTGGATGACAAGAACCTGTCAGACAAGAGATGATATACCAATGATGATACATTTTTCAAGACGCTATAGTTCTCTCTCTAGGAATTCTAAATTTGTATTCTCTAGAGCGCAGGCCAGAGTGAGGAAAACAGCGAAGGAAGTGAGTTTTCGTGCTATCGTGCCCCCAAGATGTGAGCTTTCGTGCACTCGTGCTCCCAGGAAGTGAGTTTCGTGCTCTCGTGCCCCAGGAAGCGACCCTTTATGAGCGTGATAGATGGGACTTGGGACCTTGGCATAACTAGGTGGTTGGTAATTCCGGTGACACAGGCGCAAGGCTCTTACAGCCCCCGTGATTAAGGCGCAGAGTTCCTAGGCATCTTCCTCCCAAGGTCACGGGAAGAGTCGGGAGAAGTACACTCTCTCCCTCACTCCTTCATTCCCTCTCTCACTCCCTCATTCCCTCTCTCTCTCTCTCCCTCACTCCCTCATTTCCTCTCTCACTCCCTCCTTGACCACGTGCCACACCCCAGCTGACCAACGATAATATTGATGCTTTATAAAGTGATGATTGTGTACATCAATGAGAAGGATAACAAAGTTACTTATTGTAAAGTGAAGCAACACACGCACACACACACACACACACACACACACACATAGAGCCCAGTAGGCTCAGGAACCTGTACACCAGTTGATTGACAGTTTAGAGGCGGGACCAAAGAGCCAGAGCTCAACTTCCGCAAACACAACTAGGTAAGAACAACTAAGTACACACACACACACCTGCGGAGCTGTTCCTGCGACCACCGGAACGATCCACTTACCTGTAAAGGTGGGAGAAGATAATTAATAACAGGTTCGTGCTCATTAATCTTCAATTTTTGTATATAATCAGCTTGTTACCTAGAAGAGAATCAATCAGTTCAAGTGCCACTTGGGCTGTGAATCAGTTCAAGTGCCACTTGGGCCGTGAATCAGTTCAAGTGCCTAGCCTTATCCCCTTGGAGAAGAGTCAGGTCTCTGATTTTCTTTTCAACTGGCAGCGCCTTTACTCCCAGCTGAGAAAATAAGAAAAGCCGTCTTGTTAAGGTGTTTTCTGAGCGTAAGTTTGACGCCAATTAAGCCATCATCGTTGTGTGACATCGGCAGAGAAGCAGCATTGTGTGTTGTGAGATATACTGAGATATACTGATATACTGACTAGCGTCTAGTCTTTGCCCTCGGTCACGGCCAGTCGAGGGCAGGACAGTGTATAATCACCTAGTTGTATTTTTTCCCTCGCTGTGTGGGTCACTTTGCGTTTCTTTCAAATTCTTAATTTTAAAACCTTAAAACCTTTTAAAAACCTTAAAATCTATAGTTAATCATAGGTTAGGTTAGGTTAGGTTCTGTTGGCGATTATCTTTGTTTGAAGTACGTGGGTGAAGCATTTGCAGAGTTGCGATTCGAACAGAGGTCGTCAGCGAAGCATTGTTCGAACATCATCAGTCGTGTGTAAACCGTTTTTCATTCCTAAATAGGGAGGGGGGTGTGGCGACTGGATTAACGGCCTTTGCTGTTTAAAAGGCGAGCTCCAGGATTGAACGAAAAACGTTTCAATCCAGCTCACTTTACACAAGACTCTAAATCGATCATATTCGAACTTTTCTCGCTCAGTGCTTCGTTTACATCCTAGATTCGAACCTCATCTCTTTAAATGATTCAGCCAGGTACTGTCAATATAATAAAATGATAACGAAAATGCTTAGTCAAAGGTACTCTAGACTTACCCCTGGCGTGTAAATAAGGTTGATGCAACACTGAATCAACGTTGATATAGGTATATATCAATGATGATATATCAACGTTATCTTTACGCTAACGTAACGTTACTCGTGCATGTTCCGCCCGGCGGGGTCACTATACTCAACATTATAACAATGCTGTACATTAATATTAACATATTCGAAATATATAATTTTTAGCTACACAAAACATTGAAAAGTACCCAGCTTGGTGCAGCCTTGCAGGACACAGCCTGAGGAATGGTAATTTTTTTTTTATATTATTATTTTCTACCACAGATGTGGCCACACATTTACAATGCTAATCAGCATATATACATTTTCTTCTGTCCTCCATGGACAGGGTTAGAGA
Organism: Procambarus clarkii; assembly: GCF_040958095.1. Classification (NCBI taxonomy): domain Eukaryota; kingdom Metazoa; phylum Arthropoda; class Malacostraca; order Decapoda; family Cambaridae; genus Procambarus; species Procambarus clarkii. The sequence goes on from NC_091173.1 coordinate 14,839,254, forward strand.
TGTGTTAAACATATAGTTCAGGGATTTATTGAACAATCAACCACAGAAGGTGAGTCGGTGCTTTTAAAATGCTAAGCTAACAAGGAATGGTAATGAATGCAGTGTAAGCTGGAACAATTATCAACAGAGGCAAAACACTTAACCTTTCCTAGGCTCAACTATTCAGAGAACTTTGATACATAATACATACATAATATTAATATATATCTGGGAAAATACCATCTCTCATTAGAGAGTAGGAGAGTGTGAGGCTTTGAGAGTCAAAGTTTAAGATGCTGCTCAAGTGAAGATGAACTTGAGAAATATAGAGTAGAGTTGTTCTATAACCATGAACTAAAACACATGAGGCTATCTGGTCTTTGATGGAATTACAGATAAATTCAAGGTAAATTGTAGTGGAGGTGGAGAGCATTAGCAGGTGTGGGGGTGGTAGTGTAGGGGAGGAGTTAGGGCAGGTGGGGGAGATAAGGGAAGGTTTGGGGGAGTTAGGGAAGGGGTAGTAAGGGTAGGGAGGGGAGAGAGGAGAAACAGGTGAGGAAGCAAGAGCAGGTGGGGGGGGGGGATGTTTGGATGAGAGAGAGAGCTGTGAGGGAGGAAGGGTAGGTGGGAGTACGGACGACGACCATGTGAACAAATCCACAAGGGCCGTGACGAGGATTCGAACCTGCGTCCGGGAGCATCCCATGTGGTTTTCCCCCCACATGTTCAGTGTTCACCCATCGCTTCAACTCACCGCAGAGAAAAAAATAACTTGAACACAATCAAAACCATAAATCCCGACGCTGCTTGTGATGGATGGAACCCACTTGTTCCAACAACTAATGACTCGCCAGGCGGACCAAGGCTCACAAATACTTCTACAAACAACCTGTTTTTTGTTCTTGTTGTTCTTTAGTTTTTTTGTGCTGCTGCTCAGGTCAGGTGGCGAGGCGAGGCACCTCTTCGTTCCCACCGTTTTTGTTAAATTTTTTCCTTCAGCGCCAATGTAATTTTTAGTTAAAAATAAATGTAAGATCTTAGTCAGCTGAGAAAATGTGAAAACATGTTGACTTGTGTCATGTATTGAGGGCGGGGGATTCAAGAGCCAGAGTCAAGGATTAATGATCGTGGCGCCAGGCTGACGAACAAGCAGTGCCACACACGCACACATGGGGGCCTGTGGCTGAGTGGTCACCGCTCTGGATTCGTAGTCCTATGGGCCGGGGATCAGTAGTAAATAGGTACCTGGGAGTTAGACAGCTGTTACGGGCTGCTTCCTGTGTGTATACTCACCTAATTGTACTCACCTAATTGTGTTTGCGGGGGTTGAGCTCTGGCTCTTTGGTCCCGCCTCTCAACTGTCAATCAACTGATGTACAGATTCTGATGATGTGATGATGAAGATGATGTGTGTGTGTGTGTGTGTGTGTGTGTGTGTGTGTGTGTGTGTGTGTGTGTGTGTGTGTGTGTGTGTGTGTGTGTGTGTGTGTGTGTGTGTGTGTGTGAAAAAAGTTGATTGACAGTTGAAACGAAAGAGCCAGAGCTCAACCCCCGCAAGAACAACTAGGTGAATACACACTCCGCCCACCGTCCAAAACACGCCACACGTGTACATTATGTAATAATGGGAGAAAATAAACCGCATATCCTTGCTGTCAAAAGCCAAAACTGGTATAAGTACGTCGGTGAGCGTAAGGCGAAGCAGACGAATCAACGTTCAATCCCCAAAGACAAAACAAATGGCAGAAGGGATCCATTTCTTTCGGCTTGGCGTTATCTTCTGATACTCCTTCTGAAGATGTATTAATATACGAAAGTACTTAAGGAAATTCCTGTTTCAATTTTCCTCCGTGGTCTGACACTGCCATATACATATATATATATATATATATATATATATATATATATATATATATATATATATATATATATATATATATATATATATATATATATATATATATATAAATTTGACAACAGTGCTTGAAAATTCCCAGTAGGTTTGCGTACCAATTTGCGTATACGCGTATAAAAATCGCATAACTAAGTTACATATGCAGGAGGAAATATACCTAACTGAACCTCCACAGAAACGTCCATACCTTTGTGAGACTGGATAATACATGCAATTGGTGACGGACGGACGGATGCACTGGGAAACGGATTTAGACAGACGGATTAGACGGATAGGAAAGCCAGTCCTCCTTCGGTGTTGCCGAAGGCTAGATCTGTCCTTTTGTGAAATTAGTTGTTATTGTTGCTTTTTCCGACGTGGAGAGAAATTTAAGAAAAAATCGTCAGGAAGAGTCAGAAAATTCTTGGCTTCGTTCTTGAAGTCGGTCATGCAATGTTTGCCGTTTCTCACGGTTCAACTGGCTCGGCGTCGTTAGGGACCAAGTTGATGCCGCTCTAACGACCCTTAAAGCTCGTCAGTGCGCATGCGTGGGGCTTGTTTGTCGTGAGTTAACGACCCACCTGGCTAGTGGACGGTCTAGTCATTTTTTGTGTGTGTGTGTAGAAAACTTCTAGAAAACATTTTTAGAAAACGGGGCTTGAAAGATTTCACTGTTTTTGGAAGGGAGAACTTTACTAGAGAACAAATATTTGATTGTTTCTTTGAGTCGTTCGTCAGTTGTGTGGGAGAGAGAGACGGCGAAGCGAGAGGGGAAAAATCGAAAGAGGGAGATGCGAGAGACTGAGAATCTTCTTGAGGTTATCTTGAGATGATTTCGGGGCTTTAGTGTCCCCGCGGCCCGGTCCTCGACCAGGCCTCCACCCCCAGGAAGCAGCCCGTGACAGCTGACTAACACCCCAGGTACCTATTTACTGCTAGGTAACAGGGGCATAGGGTGAAAGAAACTTTGCCCATTGTTTCTCGCCGGCGCCTGGGATCGAACCCAGGACCACAGGATCACAAGTCCAGCGTGCTGTCCGCTCGGCCGACCGGCTCCTGAAGGGGCAAGAAGCTACAGGATAGGGGAAGAGATAGAGATATGAGTAAGGCGTTAGTCAGCTGTCACGGGCTGTTCCTGGCGGTGGAGGCCTGGTCGAGGACCGGGCCGCGGGGACGCTAAGCCCCGATATCATCTCAAGATAAGATAACCACTACCTGTTACTTCTTCTACGTATATCCTCACTACATCTATAGCTCCTAATACTAAGCTTCAAGACAACAACAACACCTTCACTGGATGGAACACCGAAAATCCTCATCAAACCACAAAACGCCAACACCAATAGTCAGCTTGACTCACACCCACCAGAGCCTTTTAAATAGAAACCAAATTGTTAAGTTGGCAATAGTTTGTTGACATTTTTAACAGAGTTGTGAAGTTTCGAGGCGTATAAACTGTTTTATAGTTTATAAAAAAAACAGTTTATAGTTTATCCTTAGTCGCTATGATAGAAGATGTACAGGTTTCGTAAAGTGTTCATAGAAACAGAAGGCAAATCCTGGCCCCCGATGTCTCCTAGGACCATCCCCCCCTAGCTGCTGCCTCTCCCTAGGAGGCTTACAGTCATTCTCCTGATCAACGGAGCTGTGTTAACGGCTCTCTCTCCCACACTGTTAACGGCTCTCTCTCCCACACTGTTAACGGCATCTCTTCAGTCCTAAGTATAACACCCGTGTGAGAGCTTCTGTCGTCTCAGATTGGGTAGATGCATGAGTGATGATTAATCAAGATTAAGCCACCCAAGAGGTGGCACGGGCATGAATAGCCCGTAAGGTAGATGCATGTATATAATTCTAATATACTTGGCATCAAAGAGAGAGGTTACGGGCTATTCATGCCCGTGCCACCTCTTGGGTGGCTTAATCTTTATCAGTCAATCGGCATCAAAGACATTTTGAGAAGGAGGAGGAGGAGGCAAGAGAAAAGGAGGCAATAGAGGAGGAGGCAATAGAGGACGAAGCAAGAGAGGAAGAGGACGAAACAAGAGGAGAGGAAGTGAAAGATTAAAAAAAAAAAACAGTAAAGCCGATCACTACAACACGCTACACTAGACAAGGACAAAAAAATAAAAATCGAAACAAAACAGAAATTTGGAAATAAAACACAGACCCAAAAATAAAATTAAAGAACGGAAGGATAAGACGTAAAAAAAAATAAATTGAAAAATAAATAAAAAAAATAAAACGCGCCAGAAATCTGCAACAGGCAATATCAAATTGAAAAACGGACATTGCAAATGGCAATACAATATTCAAAACTGAATGTAAAATAAAATAAAAAAATATATATATAAGCTGAGCTAAGCAAATACAATAGAAAGTTACATAAAATAGTTAACAAATTTACATACATATACACAAGTAAACATAAATAAAAACTTGAATACTAATAAATGCATCTATAAACAAAGACTAATTCAACGTTAACAAAAAAGTGAACATTTAGATAACCGGACAAATAAACACACAGTGAAAAATAAATCAGTCGATAGAGAGAAAGAATCTACAAGAGCTCAGGAGGAGGAAGAGGAACACATGCTCCCCCTCTCACGTGTTAACCCACACTGCCGGGGTGAACGGACCACAACATCCCTGCAGACCCCGACGCGTAAAAACAGGTGAAGATCGAGGAGAGACGAAGAAAGAGCGGGAAGCGCAGCGCCCCCGCAAGCAATCTTATTTTATTTTCCATTTTTACCATATGTCTCTATTCACTCGGCAGGACCGAGTTAAGGATAATGTGATAACATATAATCAGATTAAAAGGAGGAGGGAGGGAGGGAGGGTGAGAGAAGGGGAGGGGGAGGACGAAGGGGGAAGTGAGATAAGGGGAAGATATGGGTGGAAAGGGGTTAGGTTAGGGGGTTGGGAAAGGGGTAAGGGGGTTGCAAGGGGTTCAAATATTCAACATGATAAAGGGACTGTTGATACCGTTTGTAGGAGTAAGCGTCCTACTGTTTCTCATTTGTTTTTTTCCCGTTTTTCTCTGTTTGCCAATGTGCTGTTTCTCTTTTTCAAGTGTTTATTCTTTTATCGCTCTCTCTCTCTCTCTTTCTTTTGGGATTTCCTCTCTTTTTACTATAAGTTTTTAGTTTGTTTTGCTTTCTATATCATTTTTATTGTGGAAACTATAATAGTTCCGGTGATTTTTTTTTAAAGTTTTTTAAGTTTAAGTTTTTAATTTATCTGTGAATTAATAGTTTCGCTTTATTTTAACTTTTGTTTTAAGTCTTCTATCTTCGTTTAATTGTCTCTTTCTTGGTCTCTTTCTTCATTATTTATCAAGGTTCGGTTTCTCCTCTTCGTTACGTCAGTCATGTGATCACGCTCTCTTTGTCGTTGTTCTCCTGTTCTCCTGTTCTCCGTTATTCTACTTTTATCTTCCATTCCTTCCATCTTCCCCTTTCTCATCAACGTCTCTCCACTCTGATACACGTGACTCTGGGAGTGTTACTGTGGGACACGTGACTCTGGGAGTGTTACTGTGGCACACCTGACTCTGGGTGTGTTACTGTGGCACACCTGACTCTGGGTGTGTTACTGTTGTACACCTGACTCTGGGTGTGTTACTGTTGTACACCTGACTCTGGGTGTGTTACTGTGGTACACCTGACTCTGGGTGTGTTACTGTGGCACACCTGACTCTGGGTGTGTTACTGTTGTACACCTGACTCTGGGTGTGTTACTGTGGGACACCTGACTCTGGTAGCGGCACTGCTGTTCCTTAGTGCCACTCAAATATCTGCCTTCTGGCATGCCGGCCCTGAGGGCCATCAGGAGGAAAATACCAGACATCTTCAACATGGGTTTCCAATACCACATCTCCTCCCTGATTGGCTAACACTCTGGCACCCACTCAATAGGACAACCACCGCCTCCGCTCGTAACGACCAATTACAGTCTCGATGGTCGTTTGGCAAGTGCCTTATTATTGTTACGGCAAGCCTATTAGCTCCGTCCTCCCCAGCCACTATACTGCTAAACGATCGTCCTGTGACTTATTATAATAACTTCACCTGTAAGAGGCAAGATATCCTTCCTGGAAATAAAAATAACATCCAATTACGGCCCGTAATAGAACACGCAATTATAGACTTAAGCGTCGTCTGGTTTATGGCTGTTATTAGCAAACTTTCGCGTTCAGTAACGGTCTCAATGTGGCGTTAGCGGTCGAGAATTTATATAACGCGG
>NC_091173.1:14850377-14905377 GCF_040958095.1 Procambarus clarkii
TATATATATATATATATATATATATATATATATATATATATATATATATATATATATATATATATATATATATATATATTATTGCCTAACTCTTTGGTTAAAGAGTTAGGGTGTTGTGTTTGCGACGAGAGCAGAATACATCAGCAGGGAATTACTAACAAATAATGGAGGTGTTGGACCCAGAGGCAGAGTGTGTGTATATTTTAAGAGCGGACTCGATGAACGTAAGAGTTTAGCTTCAATATTTGATGAATACCAGGCACTAACTTTCCAGTCTCATCTTTATGATTTAGGGAGGACTGTGTACTCATCTATTTGTGCTTGCGGGGGTTGAGCTTTGTCTCTTTGGTCCTGCCTCTCAACCGTCAATCAACAGGTGTACAGATTCCTGAGCCTATTGGGCTCTGTCATATCTACACTTGAAACTGTGTATGGAGTCAGCCTCCACCACATCACTTCCTAATGCATTCCATTTGTCAACCACTCTGACACTAAAAAAGTTCTTTCTAATATCTCTGTGGCTCATTTGGGCACTCAGTTTCCACCTGTGTCCCCTAGTGCGTGTGCCCCTTGTGTTAAATAACCTGTCTTTACCTACCCTATCAATTCCCCTGAGAATCTTGAATGTGGTGATCATGTCCCCCCCCTAACTATTCTGTCTTCCAGCGAAGTGAGGTTTAATTCCCGTAGTCTCTCCTGGTAGCTCATACCTCTCAGCTCAGCACACACACACCAGTGTGTGTGTGTGTGTGTGTGTGTGTGTGTGTGTGTGTGTGTGTGTGTGTGTGTGTGTGTGTGTGTGTGTGTGTGTGTGTGTGTGTGTGTGTGCGTGTGTGTGTATGTACCAGCACGACACACATACACAAACCAGATATCCATCCCTTCCAATCCCTCTTCAAAGAACGCCCACCCTGTTCACCTCCGTCACATGTCCATCCCACCTCATCCCCCTCCCCCCCTTCCGTCCAACCCCACACTCCCCCTTCCCCCTCCCACCCCTCCCCCCATTATCACCACCTCATCTCTCCCAAGTGGGCAACAGCTGGCCTCTCACACTGCTACAACATGAGAGGTGTTTCCTGCATTCTACATCAATATCATCAATTTAATAAATGGTAAAACATCGCCGTCATAAGTGTGAAAAAAAGATGTACAGGTTTCGCCAGTGGTCTTGTGCACCAGTTGCCATCGCCAACGACATATCGGGGTAGTTACGGCTTCACTACAGAACAAGCAGGAACGAAGTGTAGAAAGTAAAGGGGTTTATGAGTGGTGATTGTAACTGGTGATTACTGCAGCCTTAACAATCACCACTCCGAGTGTGTAGCTCACTCCCTCAACTCCTTTCTCTTTCCCCTTCAACTATCACTACGGGCTCGCCATAGCCCGTGCTACTTGGAACTTTTTGTTCCAGGTAGCGAATCTTTAACAACAACAAACAACCCCTTCAACTCCCCTCTCTCCCCCCTACAACTTCTTTCTCTCCCCCTTCAACTAACCAACCACTTGGGCTGGACGGTAGAGCGACGGTCTCGCTTCATGCAGGTCGGCGTTCAATCCCGGACCGTGCAAGTGGTTGGGCACCATTCCTTCCCCCCGTCCCATCTCACATCCTTATCCTGACCCCTTCCCAGTGCTATATAGTCGTAATGGCTAGGCGCTTTCCCTGATAATTCCCTCCCTTCACCCCTTCAACTCCCCTCCTCACCCCCTCGAATCCTCATACATAACAATGCCTTACTTCCCCTTCCTTCTCTTCCCCTCAGCAGGTTGGCAACAAGACCATTTAAGGACAAGGGCAGTTAGCCTGTGTCTTAATGACCCCTGGGGGAGCCTTTGGCTGCAGGTAATTAACACGTCGTTACTTCAACAACTCGTTCACCCGCTAACTGTTAGCAACTGACCCTAATATTAGATCAACAACAGCAAGAGATATTGTGTCGTAACCAGGCAGTTGTCCTGGGTATTTGAACTGGTCTCTTGAATGAATCATGGTTTAATTACTGTGTTAATGTGTAAGCGATGCGAAATGAATTATGTAAATTAGGGTAATGTGGTTTTGTCTCCATTCTCTCAATTACGGGGTATAAATGAAGTCTCAATACAGAGAATTAATTTCATTTCACGAATAAACTGGTTTGCTATTGGTCGTGTGAGTCTGTTCAGAGAACTGACTGTCTGGATACACACAGACACATACATGTGGCTGTGGTGGGGAGGGCCTCTGACACCCCCCCCCTTCCCTACCCCCACCTTACCCCCCTACCTTCCCCCCCCCCTCCAGGTGATCTATGGCTGGTGGCCATTTATCAACGTTATGCTAACTCCTGCATGGCTGTTCCACTGGATCCACTTGATTCATACATCATATGTAAATTCTGGGGAAGGGGGGATGGGGGGTGACGAGGGGAAGGGGGTGATAAAGGGAGATGGGGGAGGGGGTGACGAGAAGAGGAGGTAAAAAGGGTGACGAGAGGAAAGATGAAATGGGTTTCGATTTGTTCAAATAATTGATAAGAAACTCCTTTCAAATTTAACGGCGTGTAACGGTCGTTAACCGTCACTCTCAGTGTTGAAAACTGAGCTAGCCTCTTGCACACGACATTTCTTAAAATTCAGAAAATCCGAAAGTTAAACAGTAAAAGCAAACAGCGAAATCTGAACAAGGCAGCGATGATGAGTGTTGAAAACATTCAAACAAGAATGGAAAAAAAATTTCGGTCCTGGACAAATAAAAACAAAGACATCTGGAAAATTTCTGTCTGGTTCTAGACAGAATATCTGAAGACGTGAAAGATGATTCAGTATACAAATTATATAATGATGGGGTCATTATAATGATATAATTATTTAAAAATGGAACCTTTCGTTTTTTTTCGAAATATTTTTCTCATATTGGCGAGAGATTGTCTGTTGAATTAAATTGCAAAGTGCATCGCACCATGCAACAAATGCTAGCAATCTACAAATCCACGCTTGTCCGAACAAAGCAAAGCTCACAAGTTCTGTAATCCATCTTTCAATCCTGGAATTGGATCTTCCGACAACTCAAAAGCCAAGTTGTACTTTTCAGAGCTGGGGTGGGGTGGGGGGTGGGGGGGATATGGACTTGGGGTGGGGTGGGGGTGGGGTGGGGGTGGGGAGGGGGTGGGGTGGGTGTGGGGAGGGGGTATATATGCTGTTCCTATTGGTGTCCCTGAAGGTCAGACCTGGTCCAGAGCTTGGTCTCCAGTCTTGTCAGGGATAACTGGCCACAACTGGAGAGCGAGTGGAAACCTATTTCATGTCGTCATACAGATATGTACACGATCATGTAGTCAATCCTGATTCTACTCAGCTGTACACTGACTGCTTGAGGGTTAGGGGCCCTCATGATTACAATGAGTGCTTGAGTGGGGCCCTTAGCTTACACTGAGTGCTTGAGGGGGGGCCCTAACCCGATCAATTTATAATAACACCCTTGTTGTTACAACATAATCCGCATCCATAATAATATCACTTTGAACAAACTACATTCCTCTACAAACGAACCGGATTTCTTTTTAAATTCCAACTATCACATTACAAACATACGCTTTCACTAGTGTCGGAAGGGAAATCGTTCCCCAATCACAAAGGGGCATAAAAAAGCTCCGTCCAACTTGACATGAGGAAAACAAAAAAGTTCTCCCAGTTCGACACTGACCCCAAAAAAAAGGAGCCTTGCCCGGCATCACACTATGAAAAAAGTTCCCTTGTCACTTTACACTTGGATCAAACAGCCTCGCCAGACCACTCACACCAACGATGTAAAATATCACACTTTACTCCTCTCCCCCCCCCCCTCCCCCCTCACACTTTGTCTCTTGCTATACCGGACACAAATAGTTCCACTTAAGTCGTTCCTGAAAATAATAACTCCTTTCCAAAAATTCCTGCTGAATATCTATGTCTGTAAGTCTGCCTGCGAGTGTGTATCTGTTCGAGGTTGGAGGCCAAACGTTATGGGATAGCCTCGTTAAACCTCGTAGGATTAATGGTGATTTAATCGGGAGTGACATAGGGTAAAAGGGTCGGGTCAGCCCAGTGTTCACCCCACCCCCTCCTGAAGGGGGACACGGCCCCAATGACCCTCTTTCATGTAGTCCATACAGACTTTAGCATTACTTTAAATTATACTGAATTCAGAGATTGATATTTTCAAAACATATGTTCAGATGACAGATTTGCATTGTGGTTGCCACCTTTTGGTTACACTGACCAGGACAACATTGACCACATCTTGAAATATATACTATAGCCTGAAATATATATATATACCCCATCATGAAAGTCGGACTACGCCGCTTGAGGGAAGGTTTGGTTCGGGCACACACCCCTCTGTTGTGGTCCTCTGATACAGTGGGGGATGTTGTGGGCCTCTGATACAGTGGGGGATGTTGTGGTCCTCTGATACAGTGGGGGATGTTGTGGTCCTCTGATACAGTGGGGGATGTTGTGGTCCTCTGATACAGTGGGGGATGTTGTGGTCCTCTGATACAGTAAGGGATGTTGTGGTCCTCTGATACAGTGGGGGATGTTGTGGTCCTCTGATACAGTGGGGGATGTTGTGGTCCTCTGATACAGTAAGGGATGTTGTGGTCCTCTGATACAGTGGGGGATGTTGTGGTCCTCTGATACAGTGGGGGATGTTGTGGTCCTCTGATACAGTAAGAGATGTTGTGGTCCTCTGATACAGTGGGGGATGTTGTGGTCCTCTGATACAGTAAGAGATGTTGTGGTCCTCTGATACAGTGGGGGATGTTGTGGTCCTCTGATACAGTGGGGGATGTTGTGGGCCTCTGATACAGTGGGGGATGTTGTGGTCCTCTAATACAGTAAGGGATGTTGTGGTCCTCTGATACAGTAAGGGATGTTGTGGTCCTCTGATACAGTAAGGGATGTTGTGGTCCTCTGATACAGTGGGGGATGTTGTGGTCCTCTGATACAGTGGGGGATGTTGTGGTCCTCTGATACAGTGGGGGATGTTGTGGTCCTCTGATACAGTGGGGGATGTTGTGGTCCTCTGATACAGTGGGGGATGTTGTGGTCCTCTGATACAGTGGGGGATGTTGTGGTCCTCCGATACAGCCCGGCTGTAGCTCCAATTGCTACAAAATTCATCTAATTTTTTGTTTTGAAATTTAAGGTTATAAACGTCTATATTTTGTGGGGTTACATATTTTTAATTTTATGATCCAAATTCTGGAGGCTTCTGGAAGGTTGTTCATCGTCTTAACTACCGTCGATATTCCTTTTGGTCCGAGCAGACCTCAGGTGCAGTGTTGCCAGCTCTTCATCAGCCTCGGGGGGGGGGAGGGGTCCGGGATTACCACATGCATGGGGGGGTGTTTGGAGGGGGGGAGGGGTCCGGGATTACCACATGCATGGGGGGGTGTTTGGAGGGGGGGGGGGGAGGGGTCCGGGATTACCACATGCATGGGGGGGTGTTTGGAGGGGGGGGGGGAGGGGTCCGGGATTACCACATGTTTTAGTGGTGTTCATGTCTCGCCAGGTCTGGCACAGCGTAATATATATATATATATATATATATATATATATATATATATATATATATATATATATATATATATATATATATATATATATATATATATATATATATTGGGTGCCACCTCTGGTTGGGTTTCTAGGGACCCACAGCCTCGAAAGAGAGGATATACAGCACCCGGGGGGGGGGGAGAGCCTTGTCGGGCTGTCTGTCTGCCAGGCAACTATTTACTGCTAGGGTGAACAGATGCAGGAGGAATAAAACGCTGCCAAATTGTTTCTGTCAGGGCGGGATTCAAGCAAGGAACTTACGCCAGTGAATCAAGAGTTGTTCACCGATAGACCACGGTGTCTCCCCTTTATATCTCTGTCTCTGTCTGTCTGTCTGTCTGTCTGTCTGTCTGTCTGTCTGTCTGTCTGTCTGTCTGTCTCGCCCACCTCACTCCTAGATTCGATTTAATTTACATGTTCCACCGACCCCGGACGTTTGGCGGCTCTGTCCTTAGAGAAACTGCAATTAATTGATGATTCAAATTAGGATAAAATCGGCGGCCAATTGAATGGCGCGAGTGGAGGGCATCACTTGACCTGAAAGCCTTAGTCGGCGACCCTCAGAGCTCAAGCACAGGTTAATTAAAACACCCATTGCTCTTTTTTGGGTTAAATTCTGCCTTTGGCGCGACCTCCTCCCCACACACACACACACATCTCCTGGTGGTGGTGTGTGGGGAAGGAGGAGGAGGAGGAGGGGGGGGGGTATCTACCTACATGTGGGTACTTATCTACGTGTGACTACGCCACCAGGGCGCCTGGTGGCTGAGTGGACAGCACGCTGGATACGTAGTCCTGTGGACCGGTGATCGATCCCCTGGCCATGGCGGAAACAAATGGGCAGCGTTTCTTTCACTTTGATGCCCCTGTTACCTAGCAGTAAATAGGTACCTGGGACTTATAGACAGCTGCTACGGGCTGCTTCCTGTATGTGTGTGTGTGTGTGTGTGTGTGTGTGTGTGTGTGTGTGTGTGTGTGTGTGTGGAAAATAGGCTTACAGGTTGCGGAAGATGAGAGAAAATGTCAGCACTGTGGAGAAACGCCCGACACACCACTGGAACATTATCTAACACAGTGCACAGTTACAAGCCTCCCCCCCCCAAAAAAAAAAAAAATTACAACTGAGATTTAACAACGCTGAAGAAGTTGTTAACTACATTAGACATGATCTTACTGAAGCCAACGTAAATACTCATTCTGAGTAATGAGTAACAGAAATGAGTAACAATGGGTCAGAGGGATAGAGTAAGAGCATGTGCTGGAATATCCCTGGAAAACAACAACACCATCCTAATCATCACCACCGTCGTCACCATCATCATCACCATCATCAAACTCATCTGTATACACATAGTGTTTGTATAGTTGTGATTCTCCGGTTATTTCGACTGAAATTCTCCTGCAGTTTTGTTTCTGATATTGCTGTAGCTGTGATGTTCCTGACCTTAAGAGCGGGATATTGCCTCACATAAGGTTGTAATAATATTCCTTATGTGTTATTGATGTAGTTTTGGGATGAAATCCTCCTCCTATTTTTCCCACTGGGATAATCCTATAGATTTAGTTATTACGCTTTCGTCATTTGTATATAGTGCCAAAGGGGATCAAGCGATTAGTGAGACCAAAAACCCAATTATCGAAAGAAATTAATGAAATAATGAAAACCTTTTTAGCCAATGGGTCAAAAATTGAGGAAAATTTGTTTAAAAGCAAATATGACAAAAAGCACAGCGGGTACCAATGGACGAGAAGATGCAAATGGATTTTTTTTTTTTTTTTTTTTTTTTTTTTTTTTTTTTTTTTTTTTTTTTTTTTTTTTTTTCCTACCACAGACGTGGCCACACATTTACAATGCTAACCAGCATATATACATTTTCTTCTGTCCTCCATGGACAGGGTTAGAGAAGTTCCATGCAAATGGAATAGTTGATCATTGATCCACTTCCGCCAGCTGTCTGAAGCCATCGCCAACCACCCGAACACCACAGCTTTTCCGAAACAGTTGGCTAAATCCTTGCCGTCGCCAGGTGCGACACCCACTGCTCCTCAGCCTTGTTCTGACACTTAATGCATTGCAATTTTGACGCAAACGACCACATGGTCAAAATTACGAAGTTTCAATGAAATGAAAACCACCACAATATTGACGTATCAGCTGACTAATGAGCGCCTACCCGCCAAACACACACCGAAACTACGACGTTGGTACAACGTTCGAACAAGTTTTAACACCTCCTAACCAGTTATAATAACCAATATAGCAAGTTGTCACAACGTTCTAATACGTCATACACATGTTAAGCCAAGATGTAACAACTTTATTACAAGTTGTAACAAGCGGAAAATAGACAGTTTCGTTTTGTGTTTCCAGGGTAGGCTCGTATTTCATACTGGAAAATGCAGAGGTTTACCAGTGGTATGATATCGTATGGCGGAAAATACAGATGTGGGCCAGTAGTATGGCGCATATCCGGTATATGTGTTAGTATGTCCGGTATATACGGACATTAATGTTTGCGGACCATTCAAGCTTGGTTCACATTGTAGGCTCAGCGCGGGCCGAGCACACAGCAGTGTTTGTTGAGCAACTTGACAACATTGTACCGCGAGTGTCGCCGGGAACTGGTTAGTCAAGGAGGGGTTAGTTAATAAGCTCCAGGACCCACCCTACAGGCGATCGCTGGTGAAGTGGTTATGGTGCTCCCCGAGGTTCGAACCCTGGTCGGGTCATAGAGGTCTTAAGTGATACGTATACATTATATATATATATATATATATATATATATATATATATATATATATATATATATATATATATATATATATATATATATATATATATATAAATACACACACACGGAGGATTACAAGGTGTTAGTAGCAGCCAGCAAAAACCACGTCATGGAAGGTAATCCAGGGGTGTGAAAATGACCCCCATGATGGGAGTAAGTAAGGGCGAAGCAGGATGCAGGTTTTGAGGTGAGGGATAAGTGAGTCAGGTGCCCCAGGTGAGGAGGGAGGGAGGGAGGGGGAGAGGGATGCCACATGGGGCACTCCCCCCCCCACACACACACTAAGTAACACCATCCATTACTTGAAGTGGTCAGCCGATGCCCCTTCTGCGCCCCCCTCTCCCTTCCCCCCTTCAACCATTCCACATAAGCGTGGAAGAGAAAATGAAAGGGGGGGGGGGCAAGAGAAGAGAAGACCACGAAAAGAGTAAGAAAGTAATTATCAAAAGAAGGCACCAAGCCGTGGAGGCTATGTACGAAAAGAATGAGACACAGAAGCTAGTACGCATGCGCACACACACACACACACATCACTATGTACGTACACACTCAATCCAGTACGCATGCGCGCACATAATTTTTTTTTTTACAAAATACAGAGTTAAAAGCTTCATGTAATAGAAATGATGGATAAAAGAAAGCCTGTTCACCATATGGATTCAAAGCGTAATTACAAGCAAATAGAAAATGAAGTTAGGAAAAATTTACTATCCAATTAAAGCTGAATCTGTGAGGATTTGGTGCAATCCTTTCCTGCAGATTAATTTTCTGCCATACGTTTCATAGTTGAATGACATTATATATATATGTGTATATCACGAAAATAAACACGTGATTATATATATATATATATATATATATATATATATATATATATATATATATATATATATATATATATGCAGAATAACCACATATGAAAAATAGAAAATGCTTAACGCGTTTTCGGCTAATTCGCCTTCATCAGAGCAAAGTAGAATCTACTTTGCTTTGAATCTACTTTGAATGATTTGCTAATCATTCTACTTTGCTCTGATGAAGGCGAATTAGCCGAAAACGCGTTAAGCATTTTCTATTTTTCATATGTGGTTATTCTGCATACTTGGATCAGTGTTTTTGTGATCATTGTTGCATATATATATATATATATATATATATATATATATATATATATATATATATATATATATATATATATATATATATATATATATCAGCCCGTCCTCCAAAAATGGGGAGGTAAATGTAACAGCCTCATAAGTGCAATTATGTACTATGTATGACAGTCAGGAATTGTACTTATTTTCACTTAGTATTAAACCGTACTGTCAAATATATTGTGAATATTTGTGTTTACCCGAAAAGCTGAATAGAAAACCACGACCTAACCTAACCGTCTTAGTTTTTGAACATAAGCATTTTATTGCTTTTTAATTAATTACAATTACTACTTAACCTATAGCTATATTGATATTACAGTTTTATAAAAAAAAAAACTAAAAAAAACTAAAATATTTCAATAAATTGTAAAGTAACTCAGGATATTTTGAAATTTTGTATAAAATCTCTATTGTTTAATGAAACTGAAAGAGAAATTCCTGATATTTAAACCTTGTGAACAGCAAACTGAACATTAAAAATTCATCCTAAAATTCTGAGTATCTTAACAGAAGACTAGGAGAATAAATGGGGAGATGAATGAAACAGCCTCATAAGTGTAATTATGTACGATGTATGGCAGTCAGCAAATGTACTTATTACACTTAGTATTAAAACGTAATGTCAATTAGGAGGATGGGTTGCAGCATATATATATATATATATATATTGTGAATATTATGTATGTATGTATATATATATATATACATACATATATATGTATATATATATATATATATGTATATATATATATATATATATATATGTATATATATATATATATATATATATATATATATATATATATATATATATATATATATATATATATATATATATATATATATATTGGTGTATACTGGCAGCAGGTTTTCTTTCAAACATGTTTCATTGAATATGACCGCATATTCTGTATTTATTATTTTCTGGTTTAGGGCTTCTATCCCTCTAACTATTTTCTTAGCATCAGGGCTTAATTGAAATAGGAGTTCTCCAAAACTCATTTTCGTACTTTTAAGGTGAAGAAAAGAAGTGATTTACTATAGAGTGTATTTACACTATTCTATTCTTATGTGAATTGCCTCAAGAACTCCTTATCAAAAACAGCCCGAAGCCGACGGAGAACCCTCTACAGCAGTCAAGCGTTGTATACATGTACACTTGCCCCCACGAAGGATGTAACCTTCAATGTAAGTACATGCCATCTTCAATCTGGTGCCCCTAGGAATCACATGAGACAAGCCCATGACATTACTCTAACAAGAGAAATGTTGAACAAGAATACTTGCATAATAGACAAAACCCAAGATTCAAGAAGATTACAAATTCTTGAGGCAATTCACATAAGAATAGAGCGACCTACCATGAACACCCAAATCACGGAACTATTTACTCTACCCACCATGAGAGTAAGGACAAGACAAGAACATATCGATGCCAACACAGAAGACAATGTCCAACATAACAGGCCAATTACACTGGATTAATCTTTGTGTTTAGATAGGAGATGCCTCGTATGGGCCAATAAGCCTTCTGCAGCCCCTATGTTTATCCCTTATGTATCCCCCCATGTTTTCACCTTCATTGTATTATCACCTGACCTAATGCGGGTATAAAATCAACTAGTATTGTAAGATCTGTTCACTTGAGAATGAACCATGGAGGTTCGAAACGTCGTGCAAATTATACAAATAAGTGTAAATACACTCTATAGTAAATCACTTCTTTTCTTCACCTTAAAAGTACGAAAATGAGTTTTGGAGAACTCCTATTTCAATTAAGCCCTGATGCTAAGAAAATAGTTAGAGGGATAGAAGCCCTAAACCAGAAAATAATAAATACAGAATATGCGGTCATATTCAATGAAACATATATATATATATATATATATATATATATATATATATATATATATATATATATATATATATATATATATATATATATATATATATAAAGATGGCAATTCCAATAAGTTGGGTCTTAGATAATATCTTGTTTTATATTAGTGAAGATTATACCACCACCACCCCCCTACCCCTCCTCCCCCCCCCCCAACCCGGGACGTACTCCCCCCCCCTGCCTCTGGGGGGGCCTCTGGGGGGGCCTCTGGGGGGGGGGCTCTGGGGGCCCTCTGGGGGGCCCTCAATGGCCCCCAGGAATACGTATTACCATCAAATTTTCATAAGGCCGAGGCAGGAGGCATGTGATTAATGATTACTTCAGGATTTAATTAAAGCGTCAGACAGCTGCGTTGGTCCGCCGAGACGACCATACCAGCTGGCAGCAGCAGCGCCACCAGGAACAGCAGCAGCGCCACCAGGAACAGCAGCAGCGCCACCAGGAACAGCAGCAGCGCCACCAGGAACAGCAGCAGCGCCACCAGGAACAGCAGCAGCGCCACCAGGAACAGCAGCAGCGCCATCAGGAACAGCAGCAGCGCCACCAGGAGCAGCAGCAGCGCCACCAGGAACAGCAGCAGCGCCACCAGGAGCAGCAGCAGCAGCAGCAGCGCCATCAGGAACAGCAGCAGCGCCACCAGGAACAGCAGCAGCGCCACCAGGAACAGCAGCAGCGCCACCAGGAACAGCAGCCGCGCCACCAGGAACAGTTGTATTAGCAGCAACAACAACAGCAGCAGCAACAGCAGCAGCAACAGCAGCAACAACAGCAGCAGCAGCAGCAGCAACAACAGCAGCAACAGCAACAGCAGCAGCAACAGCAGCAGCAGCAGCAGCAACAGCAACAGCAGCAGTAAAGCCATAAGATACATCACCACCAGCAGCAGCAGTAGCAATAATATCAGCTGCAACACACCAGCAGTAACAGTCTCATCAGCTGTAACACACACCATTCCCAACTGACTCAAGAGTCAGAGTTGTCAACCTCACCACTGACTCAAGAGTCAGAGTTGTCAACCTCACCACTGACTCAAGAGTCAGAGTTGTCAACCTCACCACTGACTCAAGAGTCAGAGTTGTCAACCTCACCACTGACTCAAGAGTCAGAGTTGTCAACCTCACCACTGACTCAAGAGTCAGAGTTGTCAACCTCACCACTGACTCAACAGTCAGAGTTGTCAACCTCACCACTTCAAGAGTTCCCAGTATCCACTCCCCTATCCCCGTGCTTGACACAACAGCCCTTCACGGGGCCACCATTGCTTGATCATGGGGGTCAGGCATGGGTTGAGGGGGGCCATAGCGTAGCCAGGGGGGTCCCCAATACCCGTTGGGGACCGTCTGCCCAGGAATGGGGGGGGGGGGGGGCGCGGGGACCTCTATAGCCATGTTAAGGGGCTTTAATCAGCTCAAAATTGTTCCCGCCGCATCAAATCACACGACTCAGGTTGAATAAACTCGTTAGTGATAAGCGGAAAGTGGCGGTTGGACGCCAGCAAATGATGCGCTTGATGTTGTTAAGAGCTGGCGGGAGGGGGGGGGGAGTGCAACGACAGCAGGGACGACAACGGCAGTAGGGGCCACAACGGCAGTAGGGATGACAACGGCAGCAACGACGACAACGGCAGCTGCGACGACAACGGCAGCAGCGACGACAACGGCAGCAGGGACGACAACGGCAGCAACGACGACAACGGCAGCAGCGACGACAACGGCAGTAGGGACGACAACGGCAGCAGCGACGACAACGGCAGTAGCGACGACAACGGCAGCAGGGACGACAACAGCAGTAGGGGCCACAACAGCAGTAGGGACGACAACGGCAGCAGGGACGACAACGGCAGTAGGGACGACAACGGCAGCAGGGACGACAGCGGCAGCAGGGACGACAACGGCAGCAGGGACGACAACGGCAGCAGCGACGACAACGGCAGTAGCGACGACAACGGCAGCAGGGACGACAACGGCAGCTGCGACGACAACGGCAGTAGGGACGACAACGGCAGCAGGGACGACAACGGCAGCAGCGACGACAACGGCAGCAGCGACGACAACGGCAGCTGCGACGACAACGGCAGCTGCGACGACAACGGCAGCTGCGACGACAACGGCAGCAACGACGACAACGGCAGCAGGGACGACAACGGCAGCAGCGACGACAACGGCAGCAGCGACGACAACGGCAGCAGGGACGACAACGGCAGCAGGGACGACAACGGCAGCAGGGACGACAACGGCAGCAGAGAGAAGAGCGGCAGCTGGGAGGAGAATATCTGTAGGGAGAAGAACGACCAGTGACGAATCTGCTCAGCACTCGCTGTGTAAACTATGTAAACTCACCACATTATTGTCCGGTCATTATAGAGAAATCAGACCTGCCGGTATGAGGTGCCTGGAGCTCCGATACCCCCCCCCCTCCCCTCCCCTCCCCTCCCCCCCCCTTCCCATGTTCATGAGGACAACCTCATAATCCACTCTACGCTGGCCAGTGCTGGCCACACGCCCTGGTCACTCACGCACTTGTTGGACTTTGTCTTTTGAACTACTAATCGCAACGGCTAAGAGGGAGAAAAGGGGAAAAGTGAGTCTGTGCCTACTGAGCTGTGAGGGGAAAAATGTAGTTGATTCTACACTCTTCCAACTGGTTTCAGGTTCTACCCTGTGAAGCTTATGCTGGCCGCCACGGCTGTTTGAGCACCCATCGTAGGTGATGGAGAATTCAGTACCACAGACCAGGGGCTAGATTCACGAAAGCACTTACGCAAGCACTTACGAACGTGTACATCTTTACTCAATCTTTGACGGCTTTGGTTACATTTATTAAACAGTTTACAAGCATGAAAACTTCCCAATCAACTGTTGTTATTGTTATAAACAGCCTCCTGGTGCTTCCGAGCTCATTAACTGTTCAATAATTGGAAACAAAGCCGCCAAAGATTGAGAAAAGATGTACAGGTTCGTAAGTGTTTGCGTAAGTGCTTTCGTGAATCTAGCCCCAGCTCTAGATCCCAACACAGTAACCGGCTACAGGCTCACCATAGCCCGTGCTACTTGGAACTTTTTGTTCCAGGTAGCGAATTTTAAACAACAACAAACCTTCATTAGTGGTGTGAGTGGGCGCATAGATGTGGATTTAATTAGTATGTTTGTGAAGGGGAAACACAAACAAAAATAATCACCCTGGACAGATTCGTTTTTCGGTGCTCAGACAGATGGCCGGAGCACCTTAGGTGTTTACGACCAGAGGGCTTCGACGAGGCCCCTCAACCCCTGCTCCTGTCCTTGTTAACCTTCCATTACCGCCCCCTGGTCAACACCTTCCTGAGGGAGGGAGGGAGGGAGAGAGCCCTACGGAACAGGTGGAGGGAAGATGAGGGGAGGGATGAGAGAGCCACCGGTAATGACCCAGCAGGTTAAGAGGGGTAAAAGGAACATCAACAATGCACACATTCACGCATGAGGGGAGAGGAGGTGGCGGCGGCTGCCTCTACTATTTACAAAGGAGCCAGGAGAGGGAGGGAGGGGGGGGGGGGGAGCAGAGGGTAGGTTCTAGCGAGGGGGAGTTTCTAACGGGGGTGGGTTGGGGAGGGTGGGGGTGGAAAGGAGTTTTGAGTCTAGCGAGGTGGGGGTGGTGGTGTGGGTTAGAGAGTTCGGGTGGACTAGCTAAGATCACCCAACTACTAGAGACATGCTCGGGAAAGTGTTGTTGGAGATCACAACGACAGTTCTGCGTCCCGGCGTCGCCCGGGACGCAGAACACAATATCCCCCAACACAATATCCCCCCAAAAAAACGAGGCTTTAGAGAGACCAAAAAAAAAAAAAATACAGCGAACACTTAGCATAGTAATACTATCCCTTTGACTTCCAAAATACCATTCTTCCTCCCCACAAGTATTTACGAAAAAAGGGAGAAACCAACCACAACTAGCAAATTGAAATACTCTTGATGTACCATAAGCTGGTGCAGGGGGTCGCGGCCTGCAGACAGCGGCTTCCGTCTGTGGCTTACAATTCTGGTGTGTAGAGAGGAGGATGAGAGGTGAAGAAAGGGGAGGTAGCGATGGCTGCTGTGTGGCTGTGGAAGGCAGCCTCTTCATCTCCTCGCTGACTTCACTCTTGTGAAGTCTGTGTCTTCCTGGAAGAAAGCCTTTCCTGAGCAGTGACTTGTGTAGTTGGTGCGGGAAGGGGAGAGGAGATGGCAAAGGAAAGGGGGAAGAATATTGGAGTAAAAGGGAAGAGGAAGAAAGGGATGGATTAAAAAAATGAGTAGGGAAAGACGAACTTAGACGTGGCGGGGAGTCAGAGGGAATGAATATAGACAACAGATGCATCAAAATATAAAAGAGCTAGTAACTCATCTGCCGTATACAGCACCTAGCACAGACAGTCGACCTGTCTGCCTACCAGTCAGAAAGACAGACACATAGCCAGTCAGGCATGCAGACGCCCAGTCAGGCATGTAGACGCCCAGTCAGGAAATGCAGTCAGTCATTCTGGCTTGCAGACATTCTGACTGTCAACCAATAAGGCAGGAAGATAGCCAGTTCAACTGACAGTCAGAGAGACAGACACACACACACCAAACACCACTCTCGAAGCACTGGGAAACACATCCATAATTCAACACCCATAAAAAGCTCTGAAGCCAGTCGGATCAGGACGCAAAAAGCTAATTGTTTTGTCATATAATTAAATCCCTTTGAGCGGGATGAGTGACGTCAGGTAATTACCAAACAGGCAACAGTGCTGGGGGGCTTATAAGACCGTGGAGGGGGGGGAGGGGGGGGGGGGAAGGGGGGGAGGGGTTCCAAAATCGGCTGATTTCGAGGTGTTCAAGAGACGGTGTTGAGTGTTATAACCTGCTAATGTTCCATTGGTTGGCTTCGTACACGGCCTGTTTACGATTCTGGGTGGGTAAAATAGGTCCAGAATTTCATGAGTTTTTAGGAATGTTTTGACGGGGGGAAAACACAGAAGTAGAGATGAGGTTTTGGGGGTCTCTGTCTCTCATTCTCTCTCTCTCTCTCTCTCTCTCTCTCTCTCTCTCTCTCTCTCTCTCTCTCTCTCTCTCTCTCTCTCTCTCTCTCTCTCTCTCTCTCTCTCTCTCTCTCCATCAGGTACTGAACATGTGAACATTTCTTAAAAGTACTCGTCTATTGAACAATTCATTCATTTGTTGTTGTTCATTTGTCATCTTGGGAGAGCCTGGAAGGTGCTAGTACTCTCTCTACGCTTGTTGATGTGTGTTTGTGTGTGTGTGTGTGTGTTTGTGTGTGTGTGTGTGTGTGTGTGTGTGTGTGTGTGTGTGTGTGTGTGTGTGTGTGTGTGTGTGTGTGTGTGTGTGTGTGTGTGTGTGTGTGTGTGTTGATGTCGTATGATGTCTGTATGTTGTATATTGATGTTGGTGGGTGAAGTTAATATATCTAGCCGATTTATGCGTGAGAGAGAGAGAGAGAGAGAGAGAGAGAGAGAGAGAGAGAGAGAGAGAGAGAGAGAGAGAGAGAGAGAGAGAGAGAGAGAGAGAGAGACGCTGGAAGACACCGTATTAAACCCGTAGAGAATAAAGTGGGTGTTACATTCCACACTTTTGGCCCTACAGACAGCTGTAGCCCCGAGGGAGAGAGAATGAGGTGGGGGAATTATGGGGAAATTATTCTTGGAGGCTCTCCTCTCTCTCTCTCTCTCTCTCTCTCTCTCTCTCTCTCTCTCTCTCTCTCTCTCTCTCTCTCTCTCTCTCTCTCTCTCTCTCTCTCTCTTGTGCTCCCCCTTTACCTTTATCCATATATCTTCTCTTATCAACATTACCCACGCTTACCAGCCTATATCCGTTTGTATCCTCTTTCATTGGCCTAACCTGACTCACTCTCCTCGCTCATCCATGTATACTCCCTCACTCACCTCTCACTCATCCATGTATACTCCCTCACTCACCGCCTCTCACACCCTATCGTTGTTCCTTCTCTCAAACCCTCACTCACCCTTCACGCGGTCATGAATGCTCCCCTCCCTCTCACTCACTCACTCACTCACTCACCCATCACTCATCCATATGCAAGCACCCCCACCACTGCTATCTCTGCCATTAGTGCACTATACCCTCTACTCTTTGTCCATAGCCCCAAGGGGAGCACTGTGCTATTTGGACAGAGGGCCCCCACTGTCAACCGAACATTAACATAGCTCTAAAGCTATGCTATACTGTCAAGCTGTCAAGCTGTGATGGTGATTGCTATGCCTACACGGTTGCTAGGCAGCTCGGTGCTAGGCAGCCCAGCCCCCCCCCCGCCCCTCAGTTTAGCGAGCCGCTACGAATTACGGCATACGTCATATTTTGGTGTACTGGTGTACCAGTACACTACATGTATGGTACTACCAGTACACTGCATGTATGGTACACCAGTACACTACATGTATGGTACACCAGTACACTACATGTATGGTACACCAAGTACACTACATGTATGGTACACCAGTACACTACATGTTTGGTACACCAGTACACTACATGTTTGGTACACCAGTACACTACATGTATGGTACACCAGTACACTACATGTATGATACACCAGTACACTACATGTATGGTACAAAGTACACTACATGTATGGTACACCAGTACACTGCATGTATGATACACCAGTACACTACATGTATGGTACACCAGTACACTACATGTATGGTACACCAGTACACTACATGTATGGTACACCAGTACACTACATGTATGGTACACCAGTACACTACATGTATGGTACACCAGTACACTACATGTATGGTACACCAGTACACTACATGTATGGTACACCAGTACACTACATGTATGGTACACCAGTACACTACATGTATGGTACACCAGTACACTACATGTATGGTACACCAGTACACTACATGTATGGTACACCAGTACACTACATGTATGGTACACCAGTACACTACATGTTTGGTACACCAGTACACTACATGTTTGGTACACCAGTACACTACATGTATGGTACACCAGTACACTACATGTATGGTACACCAGTACACTACATGTTTGGTACACCAGTACACTACATGTATGGTACACCAGTACACTACATGTATGGTACACCAGTACACTACATGTATGGTACACCAGTACACTACATGTATGGTACACCAGTACACTGCATGTATGATACACCAGTACACTACATGTATGGTACACCAGTACACTACATGTATGATACACCAGTACACTACATGTATGGTACACCAGTACACTACATGTATGGTACACCAGTACACTACATGTATGGTACACCAGTACACTACATGTATGGTACACCAGTACACTACATGTATGGTACACCAGTACACTACATGTATGGTACACCAGTACACTACATGTATGGTACACCAGTACACTACATGTATGGTACACCAGTACACTACATGTATGGTACACCAGTACACTACATGTATGGTACACCAGTACACTACATGTATGGTACACCAGTACACTACATGTATGGTACACCAGTACACTACATGTATGGTACACCAGTACACTACATGTATGGTACACCAGTACACTACATGTATGGTACACCAGTACACTACATGTATGGTACACCAGTACACTACATGTATGGTACACCAGTACACTACATGTATGGTACACCAGTACACTACATGTATGGTACACCAGTACACTACATGTATGGTACAAAAACAACGGAACCCTCCTTGTAGAGAGCATTTCTGAGGTGAATACAAACATTAATAGCCAGTACTCGAACCAGGGTCTTCCCACATGAAAAACCAGCAGCCGGGTGATGCCGCTAACCGCATCACAGACGGGATGACTTGCTAACATTCCCTATGGATAAACCCCCATCGTTCCAAATTATCCTGCATCCCTCTGTCATCAAGGATATTCCCAGCGTGTCGTCGCCTCCTATTCCTTCCCATCCTCTCTCATCATAATGGGAAGGGAGAGAGGGAAGACCAGGTTGCTGTTTAAGATTTGCTACCTGGAACCAAAAGTTCCAAGTAGCACGGGCTATGGCGAGCCCGCAGAGGAGAAGACCAAGGCGGTAGAATTAGCAGCCGGCGATCATGTGACGGGAGCATTAGGGAGGGAGGCGCCTGTGGTGGGGGTGGCGACGCAGCTCTCTCTCTCTCTCTCTTTAATATTCATGGGTTTTTTATTTCTTTGGCGGAAAGTTTCAGATATGCCCGAGTGTATGACAGTGAAGGGTGATGAATTGTGACGGGAGGGGGAGTTAATAAAGATGATGAGGGAGGGAGGAAGGGTGAGAGAGAGAGAGAGAGAGAGAGAGAGAGAGAGAGAGAGAGAGAGAGAGAGAGAGAGAGAGAGAGAGAGAGAGAGAGAGAGAGAGAGAGAGAGAGAGAGAGAGAGAGAGACAGAGACAGAGAGAGAAAGAGGAGCACTGAAACAAAAGTGTGAGTTAGAGGAGAGAAAGCTGAGAGAGAGATCGCCTATAGTAAGAGAACACACAACCACACATTACACAGCTCCAGACCTGGCATATACCCTTTGCAACCAGTACCTACGAGATAGGCCTTGTTGATATTGCAACATTGCTAAAGGACAGAGAGTAACATACATTAAAACATTGATTGTAACCATGATATATATGTGCTTCAGCCTACAGTTTAGACCTATTGTCTTGTGTATGACCCTCTGTCTAGCGTGACAGTGAATACCAGCATTATCCTCACTTTAATAAGACTATCAAAATCCTCAGATTAGACAAAATTGTAATTAATTTTGTCAATAAAGATGTTAATAATAATAATAATAACTGCCAACGCCAACGCCGTTGTGGTGGCCAGAAACGACCAGGTAATATGAAAATAACAGGAACAGAAGAGGCGTGACTCCCGTTAATCAAACAGAGGAGGAGGAGGATACTTTAGACATTCTCTTTCACAAACACGAACGGCATCACAGATCTTGCCAAAGGTCACTTGAGCAACGGGGGTGAAAAGGTGCTGTTGCAATTACGGGCTCTCCATAGCCCGTGCTACTTGGAACTTTTTGTTCCAGGTAGCGAATCTTAAACAATAACAACGGTGCTGTTGTAAACTCACCTGTGGACACCTGAAGTAATCAAGGCTCGGTAATCAAGGTTCAGTAATCAAGACTCAGTAATCAAGGATCAGTAATCAAGACTCAGTAATCAAGGATCAGTAATCAAGGCTCAGTAATCAGATCTACACTTAACCCCCCACCTACCCACCTCAACACCCAGAAATTTCCTGTACCAACGATACACTCCCAACACAAAGTAGTAGATACAGTAGATACTGTATCTACTCACACTCCCAACACAAAGTAGTAGATACAGTAGATACTGTATCTACTCACACTCCCAACACAAAGACCCACCCACAGCTCTAATCCACACCCACAACACCCACCCACGCCCACACCCAAGTACCCCCCCACCCACACCCACCCACGCCCACACACACCCACGCCCACATCTGGTATCTGCAGCCCAGAAAAGCAATCTGAAGCAAAGCTGCAGCCGGACAAATATCGCCTCAATTGGGCTAAATAATTGAAGTCACTCGCGGCTGTGGCACCTCAAGGCTGAGGCAAGATTATATTTACTCTCCCGGCTCCACGCTACACAGTGGTGCACGCGCGTGTGTGTGTGTGTGTGTGTGTGTGTGCCAAAAGACGCACACGGCCCCAGTGGCATCTGTGTCACACACTCACACACACACACACACACATGTGAGGGCACGGCAAGGTGTGAGGGGTAGGGGTGGTGTGGGGACATGGGGAAAGGATGAGGACAGAAGAGGGTATTAAAGGAAGGAAGGAAGGATTGAAGGAAGGAAGGAAGGAAGGAAGGAAGGAAGGAAGGAAGGAAGGAAGGAAGGAAGGAAGGAAGGAAGGAAGGAAAGAAGGAAGGAAGGAAGGAAGGAAGGAAGGAAGGAAGGAAGGAAGGAAGGAAGGAAGGAAGGAAGGAAGGAAGGAAGGAATAAAGGAAGGAAGGAAGGAAGGAAGAAAGGAAGTAAGGAACGGGGGGTGATGTGAAGGGATGGAACGTCTAAGGAGTGATGGGAGAGGAAAATGTCACTAGGATAGTGATGGCGTCTCCCCCAGCCCATGCATCACCACGGCGCAGCACCACCTCTCCGGAGGTCGCCAGGACAACACTGGTCGTCATGGTCACCCCAGGTCGCTGGTTCGAATCCCCCCCCCCCCCCCAGCATTGCCCCAGTTGATTGTCTCAAGGAACCCATCCTCACCGCGGTGCTCCGTCTCCACAATGCTACGCACGCACACCTTCAAATGCGTAACCCCCCTCCCCCCTCATAAATTTTTCATTTTTTTTTTCATTTACGCCATTTTTTTTATATGCTCCGACCTCATTTGCATACTGAATTTGCATAAGATTTTTTTTCTTATTCGGCTAATTTTTTCAGCCTTATTCTGCGTCACGACTTGCGTCTGGGTAAATCGGGGTTTTAGCGTCCTAGGAATTCTAAGTGGAAATTTGTTTCATGTTAATTCTGTTGGCGGATAGTGTTAGCTTGACTTTTTAAGCCTTAATTTGAATAGCTTGTGTTGATCGGTTAAGTTGTGCGGGTTGGCGATAAGTGTAATTTAAATACAAATTTGTAATGTATATTTGTTCACCTGGGAATTGAATTGCGGAATCGAGCTTTAGCTCCTAAGCTTATAACGTATCGTATATGGTTGAAAGCTGTGAATAGGTGTCCTTTCAACATCTTATTTACTCATTTCATTTACAACTCTTCGTGTATAACTTTTACTCAGAAAGGAAAATAAATCGATGTAGCTGTGACTCATTTGCGCCTCCACCTACAAACTATGCCGTTACGATTACTATTGATTCCTTGTACACTTTGTCTGCTCCCTTGGAATTTTGTACGTTGCAATCATGTCTCCTCTGTTCCTTCCGTCCTCCGGTATTCTGAGGGTTCAGTTCTTCGTGTTAGATCCAGCCTTGTTGCACATGTCTCCTCTTTTTCTACCAGTGACTGTGGTACTATAACTTTATATATATATATATATATATATATATATATATATATATATATATATATATATTCTTGTAAAGCCACTAGCACGCATAATGATTCGGGCAGGCCATTAATCTTAATTGACCCTGGAATACGACCCGCCTAATCGTTTAACAACCAGGTACCCATTCAGGTGAACAGAGGCGTACAGTCAAGGAATGGCGCCAAGTCAATCCTCCCAGGCCAGGATACGAACCCAGGCCAAATCCCTGGCGAAGCGCAGGGCGAGTGTGTTCCCACTGCGCCACGGGGACTGCATAGGGGGGGGGGGGAGGGGAGGGGGAACTAGCACTGACTGCACAACAGTACTGTTAATTACAAATAAATGTGAACGAAATCACTTATTCATATATTTGTATTTAATTCCAGAATATCAACTTTAAACTTCCCCTCCCGTTCCTCCCTCCCCCCACCCCTGACTACCCCCTTTCCCCTTCCTTCCCTGTCCCCCTAAACTCCCTGTCTACCCCCTTCCCCTGCCTTCTCTGCCCCCCTAAACCCCCTGCCTGTCCCTGGCGGGAAGCCCTAACCAGGCCTCCAGCCCCCTAAGGAAGGTTGCTACTGTGTTTCAAGGACACGAAGGGAAACACAGCGAGCCGTCAGGTAAATCCTGGAGGTACCGGCTCATAATTGTGTTTTACAGGTGGACGGGTGGTGGGTAGACGGGTGTTGGGTGGACGGGTGCTGGGTGGACGGGTGCTGGGTGGACGGGTGCTGGGTGGACGGGTGCTGGGTGGACGGGTGCTGGGTGAACGGGTGGTGGGGGGACGGGTGCTGGCTGGACGGGTGCTGGCTGGACGGGTGCTGGGGGGAAAGCTGGGTGGACGGGTGCTGGGTGGACGGGTGCTGGGTGGACGGGTGCTGGCTGGACGGGTGCTGGGGGGACAGGTGGGTGGACGGGTGCTGGGTGGACGGGTGCTGGGGGGACAGGTGGGTGGACGGGTGCTGGGTGGACGGGTGCTGGGTGGACGGGTGTGGACGGGTGCCAGCAATACATGACGCAATATATTGAGACAAGTGCCAGTAGAGAGAGTGGCAGTGGGTGTTGTTGCAACACTAGTGTCAAGTGTTCATCTTGCATATGCACGACGCAGCAAGGTTGTGGGAGGCGGAGGCAGCGAAGAGTAGGGAGAGAGCCTTCGGCTATCCTCACCTCGCCTCTATCTATAGTTACTTCCTTGATATCTTAGTTCTTTCTCGAGTCGTTATCTTCATTCTCTGTGTTCCTCCATGTTCACTCTTCTCTCTCTCCCTCTCTCTCCCCTTCTCCTTCTCCTCCTCCTTCTTCCTCTTCTTCTTATATATCATTTGCTAAAAGCGAGGAGTGTCTCGCATGAAGCCTGTGGAGGCTACTGCTGTGTTTGTGGTAAGAGAATTAAGGCTGTGACAAAGCATCCCTCCCGGCCTTGTTTACCCTTGTCAGGCTGTGAGGCGCAGTTTACGCCCTTTAGTGCCTCCGACGGCCAGGAGTGCCTCCGGCAGTCAGGAGTGCCTCCGACGGCCAGGAGTGCCTCCGACGGGTTGAGTGCCTCCGGCAGTCAGGAGTGCATCCGACGACCAGGAGTACCTCCGACGGGTTGAGTGCCTCCGACGGCCAGGAGTGCCTCCGACGGGTTGAGTGCCTCCGACGGCCAGGAGTGCCTCCGCCAGTCAGGAGTGCATCCGACGACCAGGAGTGCCTCCGACGGCCAGGAGTGCCTCCGACGGCCAGGAGTGCCTCCGACGGGTTGAGTGCCTCCGACGGCCAGGAGTGCCTCCGACGGGTTGAGTGCCTCCGACGGCCTGCAAGGTGCCCAGGCAGCACCGCCAGCAGAGTTGTCGCGTCATTAGAGTCAAATCTCATTTCCTCTTAGGAAGGGAGGAGGAGGGGAGCCTGGCCCGTGGCACGCGAAGGACTGGCATGCTGGACGCACTTCGAACAGCCCATCAGGGGTCATTCATGTGGACATATCTCCAGTGGAACAATTGACTCTTTTGGTACAAATGGGGATTTTTGGTACAATGGGACACATTTGGTACAATGGGAAACCTCTTGGTTCAATTTATTCAGAGTTGTATTAGGAAGTCTGAATAAAGTGATCAGATTCAGGTCTCCTACAGAGGCTAGAGAGAGAGAGAGAGAGAGAGAGAGAGAGAGAGAGAGAGAGAGAGAGAGAGAGAGAGAGAGAGAGAGAGAGAGAGAGAGAGAGAGAGAGAGAGAGAGAGAGAGAGAAGGGGGGGGGGAGTAGTCTCAGAAACGCAGGATACAAAATTGAATGCAAAATTCAGATTCCAGTCCACGGGAGTTTAAGCTACTACAAACTGATTAGGTAGCAACACAGTGGAGATTGGAGAGTCCCAGACTGGTAACAATGGCTTTTGAACACAGCCAATCTGGCAACAGTGGTCGAAGGTTACCTGGAGTATACCTGTAGAGGGTTCTGGGAGTTCGTCTACTCCCCTAGCCCGGCCTTGAGCAAGGCTTTACTAGTGATAATTTGATCCAACAGGCTGTAGCTTTAAGCGGCTCGCAGGCCTGCATAGCCACTGCAGCCCGCCTCTTTGGTCCCGCCTCTCAACTGTTAATCAACTGGTGTACAGGTTCCTGAGCCTACTGGGCTCTATCATATCTACATTTGAAACTGTGTATGGAGTCAGCCTCCACCACATCACTTCCTAGTGCATTCCATCTGTTAACTACTTTGACACTTAATAAGTTCTTTCTGCCGTCCCTGTGGCTTATTTGGGTACATATTTCCCCACCTGTGTTCCCTTGTTCGTGTACCACCTGTGCCAAACTGTTTATCTTTATCTACCCGTGTCAATTCCTCTGAGAAATTTGTAGGTAGTGCTCATGTCTCCCCTAACTCTTTTGTCTTCCAGCGTCGTGAGGTTCAGTTCCAGTAATCATTGCTCATAGCTCATTCCTCTCAGCTCGGCGACTAGCCTGGTGGCATACCTCTAAACCTTTTCTACGTTGTGTGTTTGACTAGATATGGACTCTCCACGCTGGCGCTGCATATTCCAGTATTGGTCTGACATATGAGGAACAAAACGTTTTGAATGATTCCTCACATAAGTTTCCGAAGGCAGTTCTTATGTTCGCCAGCCTTGCATACCCCGCAGGTGTGTGTGTGTGTGTGTGTGTGTGTGTGTGTGTGTGTGTGTGTGTGTGTGTGTGTGTGTGAGTGAGCGAAAGGGAGACGGAAATCCTAGCCTTGGAACCCAGTAGGTTGAACCATAATAACCAAATGCAAATGTGGAGTCACTCGCAGTAACTCAACCCCCCCCCCTCCCCCCCTCACACACAAACCTCTAGGCTGATTTAATTCCAGGAAACACACACACACACGCTGGCAACACCGTGCTTGCTGAGAAATTCCTTGTCGAAATGTTTAGCGATGAGGAATGTAAGGCTTTAGGAGCATTGTATGATTGTCTATCCCACTCCCACCCCCCACCCCCCTAAGACTCTGGCAGACAGCTCACGTTTAGTTCTCAGAACCTAAATCTTAGTTCGTGACAACCTAGCTTCTAGTATCTCAGGCCTAGTCTCTATAATCACGTAGCTAAAACTAGTGCCTCACAGCCTTGCCTTTGATCCCTTGCGTCTAAGGCAAATAGGATCTGGAATCTCCCAACTTTAGGGTTAATAGCTTTGTTCGTGAGTGATTTGTATAAATCATTAGTACTAGTAGTAGTACTAATTATTACTAATAGTACTAAAACTAGTACAGCCGTAAAACACCTGTACCACTAATACAGCCGTAAAACACCTGTACCACTAATACAGCCGTAAAACACCTGTACCACTAATACAGCCGTAAAACACCTGTACCACTAATACAGCCGTAAAACACCTGTACCACTAATACAGCCGTAACAAAAAATATTGGCAAAACATATAATACATTATTAGAAGAAGAATACAATTTGAAGGATAACTGACAAACTAATTATGCCAAAACGTTACAGAAATGTACACAGCCTCGGCCTTTCACAACAGATTGAGGAGCTCACCAGGATTAAAATACCATACAATACCTATAATTTGGAATCTCACAATTTACCTTTAATCCCCTCGACCTAATTCCAATTCAGCCCGGCCTCTCACATGTCAGTCCCTGGCGACCTAACCCATTGGTTTTCATCCATTTAATCACTATTCCCTCACAACATAATCTCTCGTCCCTCACTACTCAATCACAAGGGGCGCACAGCCGAGTCCCTTGTCCCCTTACAACCTAGCACTTCAGTCTCTCATAGCCTTAACTCCTCCCCTCACTAATTGCCTCACTTCCCTTTATTTCACGTCTCAGTCGATTAGACCTTTTCCAATACCCCCCATTTCGCTTGCCTGTCATTCACTCTCATTCCGAATCATCCAGTTTACTGTCCAACCGTTTGGTTTGGTTCCTGTTCACAACGGAAGGGTTGACACACTGTCACATCTCCTTGGCTCCCTTCACAATCCCTTAAATACCTGAACAAATCCACAAGGGCCGTGATGAGGTTTCGAACCTACGTCTGAGAGTATCCCAGACGCGCCTTAATCTTTTGCTCATTTGATGCATCACGCTATTGTGATTTCTGTGTCCTTAAATATCTTTTATTCCGTGAACTTTGAACTCAATCTGAAGCCCTCGGCTCCCTTTTAAATCCTTCTGCAACATGCGGCCTTCAGCTTTGTTAATCTCCTGTCAATCCAGTCTTTTAAATCTCTTAGAACCCATTTAAATCCTTTAAAGTGTTTGTTTAACTGTACAAAAATGTCTGAATCCCAAAACTTCATTTCAAGTTCTTATGACGCCAGCCCAACCACTTGGGCTAGACGGTAGAGCGACCGTCTATCATGCAGGTCGGCGTTAAATCCCCGACCGTCCAAGTGGTTGGGCACCATTCCTCCCTTCCCCCTTGTCCCATCCCTAATCCTTATCCTGACCCCCTTCCAAGTGCTATATAGTCGTAATGGCTTGGCGCTTTCTCCTGATAGTACCCCCTCCCTCCTACGATACCAGCTGCTACCCAGAACTCCAATCCTATTTTCAACAATTCAAAATTTCTCCAATTTTTTTTTTCAACATCCTCTCCATTATCATTATAATCACTTAAATTCCATAAACCCATCTTCCTAATTTGTAAGTTCCACGCTTCTCTCCCAATTATGTTTCCTCTCCCAGAATCCCAATCTTTATTAAATTATATTTTTAATATTCCTAATCATTTAGTTGACGAAGCCCTTTCCAGTTCCTCAGTTGAAAACCTGCCTTTCTGATCGCCCACTTAACTTTCTGAGATATTTAAATATTTCAGCCCAATTGTATTTATTACTCAATGGTCAAGAATCGTGATCTTTGAAATTGTTAAGATTGTTTCAAATATCAGTCAAAAAAAAAAAAAAAAATATATATATATATATATATATATATATTATATATATATATATATATACATATATATATATATATATATATATATATATATATATATATATATATATATATATATAATGTTTTTGCACAGAAATTGCCAAGTGTAATATTCTGTACCAAGATCATATATTACAGGTGTTGCATGCAGGTGGCGCCCGTATGCAAAACGCAGCTCCGCTGAAAACCAGATTCATATGTGTGTGCGTGCGTGTGCGTGTGCGTGTGTGTGTGTGTGTGTGTGTGTGTGTGTGTGTGTGTGTGTGTGTGTGTGTGTGTGTGTGTGTGTGTGTGTGTGAACTCGCCTATTTTTACTCACCTATCTGTGCCTGTAGGATCAAGCATTGACTCTTGGATCCCGCCTTTTTAGCCATCGGTTGTTTACAGCAATGACCCCGGTCATATTGCCCTATCATATCTAGTTTTAAAATTATGAATAGAGTTTGCTTCCACAACCTGCTCCTTAAGTGCATTCCAATTTTTCCACTACTATTAGTGTGTGCGTGTGTGCCTGTGTGTGTGAGTGCGAGCGTGTGTGTGCGTGTACACATCAGGCAGAAAGGTGGCAGATTAGGTCCTCCAAGCATTAATATTCGGATAACTGTGTGATATATCCTAAGTAGATAAACATTCTCAATAATGCTCAATATCAGGCGAATAGTGAAAAAATCTGGGGACCTGTATTTTGTGGTATAATTATTCGTTGAAAAACATTGTATCACAATTCATATAAAGTTAATAGATTTTTATTTTTATTGAAATCAATTATATAAATTATTTCTGCTACTTCTCGGGGTAAAAACAGGCGTGAACTTTTATGTTGTCGATATCAAGTCAATGCTGTTTTGTAACTTTTGTATCTTGTATTCAAGTGTGAAACTTTAAGTTAAATGTGTAATGTTTTTTGACTTGTCCTTGTTGTATTATTTACGCAATCAATAAATTCGTCAAAATTGTCCTTGTTTTAGTCAAAATTAAAGCACCGAAACATTTTTTTATTTGCACAGAAAACACCGTTTTCTGAGCATTGACCTCAATATTTTAACCGGTTACTTCGCTTCGAATGTTTCGGGTCAGGCGAAACAGTTGTATCTTTCACCGTGTCATATCGTGAGGATGGGGGGTGTCCAAACCCATTAATTTGAGGCTCCTATAGGGCCTGGGGAGGGTCCCCCATCAACCCATTCTCACCCATTTTATCAGCGCCCAATTTTAAATGGTAATTTTTGTTAAGAAACAAGTATAGTCACCAGCTGTTCTTTTGAAGACGACATTTATGTTAAATTTACTACAGTATGTCCTAGTAACTTTATAAGCCAACTAGATGATTCTAGTTGATTCTAGTTGGTGATTCTAAATGGCAACTAGAATCTCGTCCCTTTCTGGGAAATTATTCTGACGCTCCTTGGGCCAAAACTAATTGTGTATGATCTGCATGATATTTGTATAATTGTGTTTTGTATCGGTCCATTTTAATTGAGTATACAAAAACAGAATTATACTCCATTCCGGAAGGGCAATATAATATCCGGATTCAGCGAGGCGAACGCTAGGCTTTGTTTTGTATGCCAGCGCCACCTGTCGGCCACACCTGCTCGGCTTCATCATTCTAAATTAGTTGTTTTTAATTAAGGATTTCAGAGACGCAATTGGAGATATGAAATGATTTATTCATTTTAAGGAAAAAGAGTTTGGGATGATATATACTGTGGGCTTTGGGCCACATATGTGCAGTGTGTGTGTGTGTGTGTGTACTCACCTATTTGTACTCACCTATTTGTGTCTGCAGGATCAAGCATTGACTCTTAGATCCCGTCTTTCCAGCCATCGGTTGTTTACAGCAATGACTCCGGTCATATTTCCCTATCATACCTAGTTTTAAAAATTATGAATAGAATTTGCTTCCACAACCTGCTCCATTTTTCCACTACTCTCACGCTAAAAGAAAACTTTCTAACATCCCTGTGACTCATCTGAGTTTCCAGCTTCCACACATGTCCCTTCGTTCTGTTACTATTCCGTGTGAACATTTCGTCTATGTCCACTCTGTCAATCCCCCTGAGTATTTTATACGTTCTTATCATATCCACCCTCTGCCTTCTTCTTTCTTGT
This sequence comes from Procambarus clarkii, assembly GCF_040958095.1. Lineage (NCBI taxonomy): Eukaryota > Metazoa > Arthropoda > Malacostraca > Decapoda > Cambaridae > Procambarus > Procambarus clarkii. The sequence continues at coordinate 14,880,383 of NC_091173.1, forward strand.
GTCGTAAGGCACAGTTCCTTCAGGCGCTCTTCATACCCCATCCCTCGTAACTCTGGGACGAATCTCGTTGCAAACTGCTGAACCTTTTCCAGTCTCCTTATGTGCTTCTTCAGGTGGGGACTCCATGATGGCGCAGCATACTCTAAGACTGGCCTCATGTAGGCAGTGTAAAGCGCCCTAAATGCCTCCTTACTTAGGTTTCTGAATAATGTTCTAACTTTTGCCAGTGCAGGTGTGTGCCTAGCCATCATTGTTGTCAGTGCAGGTGTGTGGCTAGCCATCATTGTTGCCAGTGCAGGTGTGTGGCTAGCCATCATTGTTGCCAGTGCAGGTGTGTGGCTAGCCATCATTGTTGCCAGTGCAGGTGTGTGGCTAGCCATCATTGTTGCCAGTGCAAGTGTGTGTGCCTAGCCATCATTGTTGCCAGTGCAGGTGTGTGTGCCTAGCCATCATTGTTGCCAGTGCAGGTGTGTGCCTAGCCATCATTGTTGCCAATGCAGGTGTGTGTGCCTAGCCACCTGAATTGCCTCCCCTGGTGCGTGCAGAGACATCATAGTTACCAGCACCGGTGTGTGTGTGTGTGTGCGCCTAGCCGTCATTGTTGCCAGTGCAGGTGTGTGCCTAGCCATCATTGTTGCCAATGCAGGTGTGTGTGCCTAACCACCTGAATTGCCTCCCCTGGTGCGTGCAGAGACATCATAGTTACCAGCGCCGGTGTGTGTGTGTGTGTGTGCCTAGCCGTCATTGTTGCCAGTGCAGGTGTGTGTGACTGGCAACAGTGAGGGGGAGACAAATGAGTCTCCGCGATACACTAATGGAAGACCAAACACCCCACAACACACAGTTCATCACAGTACATCCTCGCGTGATTCGAAAATGTTTTTTTTTTTTTAATTTCTGATTGGAGCAAAAGAGCCGAGGACCCGGAGACTGTGAACCAGGAAGTGGAGATAAAAGTACGAGGAGGATTACAGGAAGAGGATGAGAGGAGGATTACAGGAAGAGGATGAGAGGAGGATTACAGGAAGAGTATGAGAGGAAGATTACAGGAAGAGGATGAGAGGAGGATTACAGGAAGAGGATGAGAGGAGGATTACAGGAAGAGTATGAGAGGAAGATTACAGGAAGAGGATGAGAGGAGGATTACAGGAAAACGTGTTTTAGAGAAGGCAGACAGAAACAAAAAGTTCAACGCTTCCTGTGAAGGATATTCGCCCTCTCTGCTCTGCTCTGCCTCCTCACAATCCTATATAAAATTAACACTCGTCACTTCCCCCTCCCTCACCCTCCCACCCCCTCTCACCCCCCTTCCCCCCCCCCTCCCACACCCCTCCCCCCCCCCTCCCTCATCACTGAGCTTAAAAAACACACATTAAGCTGGTGCAGAAGTAACCGGGATGTTGTCGAATTAATAACAGCTTAACAACCAGAGCCAGTCGAGCACATAACAGGATGAGAGGAGGAGAGTGGGGGAGGGGGGGTCGGTAAATGGGGGAGGGGTGAGGAGGGGGTGGGAAGGGGGTTTCTAGGGAGGGAGGGGGACGGCAGCAAAAGAGGGGGGGAGGGGGAGGGAGTTGGGGTTGGAGGTTGGGGGGGGGGGATGGAGGAGAGAGGTGTCAGGTTAAAATTATGAATTCACAGGTATATGCTATAGCCCCTTTAGAGAGCTTAGGGGGGGGAGGGGAAGAGGGAATGAGGGGGGGAGGGGAAGGGGAGAGAGGGGGGGGGGATTATTTTTGTGTGTTTACGGCTTTTGGCATTGTTATTCCATTGTGTGTGTGTGTGTGTGTGTACATCTCCGCGCTCACTGACACAAGTTGCGTGCATCTCCGCACTCACTGACACCAGTTGCTTGCATCTCCGCACTCACTGACACCAGTTGCTTGCATCTCCGCACTCACTGACACCAGTTGCTTGCATCTCCGCACTCACTGACACCAGTTGCGTGCATCTCCGCACTCACTGACACCAGTTGCTTGCATCTCCGCACTCACTGACACCAGTTGCGTGCATCTCCGCACTCACTGATACCAGTTGCGTGCATTCCAGGCTCGCGGACAGCACCAGTGTAGAGCCCCGATTATAGGATTGTAATCAACCCACTGCAGGAGGCTGGTGCAACTGTGGGCCGCTTGGCACAGACAGCAACATCTGCTGAGCTTCCTGCGGCGGTTGGAAGACAGCAACATCAGTGGCAACAGGAGAAGATGGCAGCCATACGGGATGGCAGCCCTACACGAGAGGGATGATGGCAGCCATACACGAGAGGGATGATGGCAGCCATACACGAGAGGGATGATGGCAGCCATACACGAGAGGGATGATGGCAGCCATACACGAGAGGGATGGCAGCCATACACGCGAGGGATGGCAGCCATACACGAGAGGGATGGCAGCCATACACGAGAGGGATGATGGCAGCCATACACGAGAGGGATGGCAGCCATACACGAGAGGGATGGCAGCCATATACGAGAGGGATGGCAGCCATACACGAGAGGGATGATGGCAGCCATACACGAGAGGGATGATGGCAGCCATACACGAGAGGGATGATGGCAGCCATACACGAGAGGGATGATGGCAGCCATACACGAGAGGGATGATGGCAGCCATACACGAGAGGGATGGCAGCCATATACGCGAGGGATGGCAGCCATACACGAGAGGGATGATGGCAGCCATACACGAGAGGGATGATGGCAGCCATACACGAGAAGGATGATGGCAGCCATACACGAGAGGGATGATGGCAGCCATACACGAGAGGGATGGCAGCCATACACGAGAGGGATGGCAGCCATACACGAGAGGGATGATGGCAGCCATACACAAGAGGGATGATGGCAGCCATACACGAGAGGGATGGCAGCCATACACGAGAGGGATGGCAGCCATACACGAGAGGGATGATGGCAGCCATACACGAGAGGGATGATGGCAGCCATACACGAGAGGAATGGCAGCCATACACGAGAGGGATGATGGCAGCCATACACGAGAGGGATGATGGCAGCCATACACGAGAGGGATGATGTCAGCCATACACGAGAGGGATGATGGCAGCCATACACGAGAGGGATGATGGCAGCCATACACGAGAGGGATGATGGCAGCCATACACGAGAGGGATGATGGCAGCCATACACGAGAGGGATGATGGCAGCCATACACGAGAGGGATGATGGCAGCCATACACGAGAGGGATGGCAGCCATACACGAGAGGGATGGCAGCCATACACAAGAGGGATGGCAGCCGTACAAACACAACCCGTCACATCCAAAGGTTTCCCCAACGTCAAGAAACTGTGGTACTAAAGTGCCCCCTTATCCTCACCTACCAGAGGACCCAAAACAGAAAACGGAGCGGTACGTCAATTTGACCAGCCATTTTCTAATACGGCCAATTTTGGCCCTTAGGTAAAGAGCAATACGTCAAAAATGCGACGTTCTATTAGGAGGACGGGTTGAAGCGACTGTGATTGTCTGTCCCTTCATCAAACAAGAACTCATCAGGAACTGTACACCAGGGACTCTACGTCAGGGACTCTACGCCAGGGACTCTACGTCAAGGACTCTACGCCAGGGACTCTACGTCAAGGACTCTACGACAGGGACTCTACGCCAGGGACTCTACGTCAAGGACTCTACGCCAGGGACTCTACGCCAGGGACTCTACGCCAGGGACTCTACGCCAGGGACTCTACGTCAAGGACTCTACGCCAGGGACTCTACGCCAGGGACTCTACGCCAGGGACTCTACGACAGGGACTCTACGACAGGGACTCTACGTCAAGGACGCTGCGTGGAATAAGTATTGGGAATTAACCTAACCTAGGCCTAAATATGAACACTATGCTAGCGTATAATAATATTGATTTATATATATCAGAACATTCCTGTTTATTGAACGAACCTCAGGTTAATATCGACGCTTCTTTTGAGGTCAGCCTCTGGACCATTGCCAGAGGACAGGTTGTTAAAATGATGTGGCGTCGACGCAGAGCTGGTTGGGCAAACTGGCGTCTTCCAGCAGGTGTGTCAGAGATCGACACTGGCGTCCCCCCCCAGCAGGTGTGTCAGAGGACAACACTGGCGTCCCGCCCCCAGCAGGTGTGTAAGAGGACGACACTGGCGTCCCCCCCCAGCAAGTGTGTAAGAGGACGACACTGGCGTCCCCCCCCCAGCAAGTGTGTAAGAGGTCGACACTGGCGTCCCCCCCCAGCAGGTGTGTAAGAGGTCGCCACTGGCGTCCCCCCCCAGCAGGTGTGTCAGGTCGACACTGGCGGTCCCCCCAGCAGGTGTGTAAAAGGTCAACACTTGCGTCCCCCCCCCAGCAGGTGTGTCAAAGGTCAGCAGGTCCTAAGCAGCAAGACAAGCCTCTTACCCCCTACTCCCCCATTCCCCCCCCTCCAGGGGCGAGTCCCCCCCAAGGGGACACTAACCCCCCCCCCACCCCCCCTAGCAACCTGCAGCACCGCGCCTCACTCGGGACACTAGGCGCCCCCCAGCCAAACAGAAACCGCCAGACGCGACGTCAGAGAGAAAAACGCGATTCTGGTTGGCCACCTGCAGCGTTTATAAGGGCAAATGGGGCGCTTCCCGAACACTTTAAGCGGGGTTTTTGGTGGCGTCGTTTTGGTCTGGCAGCGCTGCAGTTTCCTTCTGAGGTTCTCTTCTTATATATTAATATTTATTTGAAATATTTGGAAAAACATTTCCATGGTGACTTCATGATAGGCCTATTAGATTTTTTTTTTATAATCTGTGTTATATTATTATTAGGTGTATTATAATGCTAATTTAAATAATAATGATGATTGGTATGAGACAAAAATATCAGTGATAAGAGTGGAAATATTATTATTAATAATAATATATAATATTTGGCACCAGATCTTGACCAGAGTAAAGCCAGAACTGCCAGAGGAGCAAGGTTTATTGACACACACACACGTACACGCACTCAAACGCATACACGCACACACATGGCAAATAGGTACCTGGGAGTTTGACAGCTGCTACAGGCTGTATCCAGGGTTCTGTGTGTGTGTGTGTGTGTGTGTGTGTGTGTATCCTTCACGCCGGCCCTCAAGGTGTGTGTGTGTGTGTGTGTGTGTATCCTTCACGCCGGCCCTCAAGGTGTGTGTGTGTGTGTGTGTGTGTGTGTGTGTGTGTGTGTGTGTGTGTGTGTGTGTGTGTGTGTGTGTGTGTGTGTGTGTGTGTGTGTGTGAAGATGTGCAGGGTCTTGAGGGGAGAATAGAGGATATTCCTGCACGGGCCTTATGCCTCTGGCTGGCCCACTAAGTGTCACTCCTCTCTCACTTACTGAGGCTGTGGATGAGTGTTTACGGCTCGTGTGTTGCTCCAGTGAGTGAGTGTTTACGGCTCGTGTGTTGCTCCAGTGAGTGAGTGTTTACGGCTCGTGTGTTGCTCCAGTGAGTGAGTGTTTACGGCTCGTGTGTTGCTCCAGTGAGTGAGGTTATGCCATCTTTGGCTACTTCTTTTGTGCTGTTAAGTCCCACTGCAAATCTGATTTGGTTTATAACTCGCCACCGTTTTAGATAATGTTTTTACTTGTTAATGTTGTGTGTGTGTTAATTTACTAATGTGTTAATTTACTTGTTAATGTTAATGTTTTTACTTGTGTGTTTAGCATTTCTCCACAATGTTGACATCTCTCTTCTTCTTCTTCTGGAACGGATAGGCCTATTTCCCGTGCACATGAATATCTAAGTTTGATGTGGTGTAAATGCACTTCTCTCGTTCTATTGTTCCAGGTTATTATAATTAGTGGTTGTAAGTTGGTTGAGTTCTTGTACCACCTCGCAGATGCTGACGCTGTGTTGTGGTCACTGGACATCTTCTGTGTTGCTCTGTCTCTTATTACTGTCTTAATCTATGCCCGACTCTGTCGAAGGTAACTGTCGACATTCCTCCTCCTTAGCTGTAAGGTTCACAGCTATACCACTTGTGGTCAGATACTGTCCCAGAGGTCTTCAGGGAGAGCATCTTCCAAGACTTTTGGAATGGCTAGAATCCCTGTACAGCTGAGCGATCGTTTGAGAGCTTCCACCTGTGCTATACAATATCCAGCCCGGCCTCATCAACAATGGTCAAATGCTCGTTAATGCAATCGCTAAACCTCCTGTTTATGAATGAAAAACGTTTTTTTAACGTGACTGACCTACCTGGCTCGTTACCTGTCCACCTGTCCTTAGGCTAGTTTCAGCCATTCTGCTCTCTCTCTCTCTCTCTCTCTCTCTCTCTCTCTCTCTCTCTCTCTCTCTCTCTCTCTCTCTCTCTCTCTCATAACAGGCATAACAGACCAAAAGAACATTTTTTTTGTTAACAAGGCTGCCAACGTTAACATATGCTAGACACGGTTGACTCTGGGATGTGTTGAGGTGTGTGAGTGTGATGCCCAACACAGAGACGAGTTAACAAAGTTTCTCACAGCAATTTGTGACTCATGACTTGGTAATGCTGCTTGATGACGTCGTTATGGCAACTCTGCGTGAGAGAGTGAGAGACTCCTGGCAAACTTTTGTCCTCCATTTGCACAGTGTGGTAAAACTCTCCAATGTTTACTACGCTCTAGCTAATGTTTTATATTAATTTGCATACATATATGTATATATATATATGTATAATATATATATATATATATATATATATATATATATATATATATATATATATATATATATATATATATATATATATATATATATATATATATGTATTTATTGTATTTATATATTATACATATATATTGTGTATATACATACACATGTACGCGTTCACACACACACACACACACGCACGCACACACGCACGCACACACACACACACACACACACACACACACACACACACACACACACACACACACACTCACACACGCACACACACATGCACACACACACACATACACATACACATGCACACGCACACGCACACACACACACACACACACACACACACACACACTACATATGTCAGGCCAATCCTGGAGTATGCAGCCCCAGCATGGAGTCCATATCTAGTCAAGGATAAGACTAAACTGGAAAAGGTTCAAAGGTTTGCCACCAGACTAGTACCCGAGCTGAGAGGTATGAGCTACGAGGAGAGACTACGGGAATTAAACCTCACTTCGCTGGAAGACAGAAGAGTTAGGGGGGACATGATCACCACATTCAAGATTCTGAAGGGGATTGATAGGGTAGATAAAGACAGTCTATTTAACACAAGGGGAACACGCACAAGGGGACACAGGTGGAAACTGAGTGCCCAAATGAGCCACAGAGATATTAGAAAGAACTTTTTTAGTGTCAGAGTGGTTGACAAATGGAATGCATTAGGAAGTGATGTGGTGGAGGCTGACTCCATACACAGTTTCAAGTGTAGATATGACAGAGCCCGATAGGCTCATGAATCTGTACACCTGTTGATTGACGGTTGAGAGGCAGGACCAAAGAGCCAGAGCTCAACCCCCGCAAACACAACTAGGCGAGTACAACTAGGTGAGTACACTCTCTCTCTCTCTCTCTCTCTCTCTCTCTCTCTCTCTCTCTCTCTCTCTCTCTCTCTCTCTCTCTCTCTCTCTCTCTCTCTCTCTCTCTCTCTTCCTCACTATCTCCCTTTCTCCCAATCTCCCGTCCCTCGGCACCCTCTCTCCCACCCTCCCCACCATTCTCCCTCCACTCTTCCTCAACACCCCCCCTCTCTCTCTCCCTTTCTCACCACTCTCATCTCTCTCCACATCTCATCTCCCTCTCTTCCAACATTATGCTTCTCTCTCACTATTTCTCTCTATCTCCCTCCTCCCTCTCCCTCCTCCTCTCTTTCCCCATTCTTCTCTCCCTCTTCTCTTTCTGTCTCCTCATTCTTCCCCTCCTCTCTCTCTCTTCCCCCACCCCTCTCTATCTCAGAAAATGTAATATCTAAATAAATTCACATTCGTCATTTTCGAGTAAACCATGAATATGCGTGAATAATTTTTTTTTTATTAACATATTAGGTACATCTGCATTAGTGCAGCTACCCTAGACTATATGAAGTGGAGTACAGTGTGTCAAAAAGAAGCTAACTAGGTGATGCTAAAAAATCCCCATCACACAGGATGGTTAGTCATACAGAGGCATGTGATAAGCGGTCTGCACTGGCAGACTCCGGATGCATTTTGAGAATATCAACACCACAAGATTGAATAAGGTAGCAGTGGTAATACAAGTCCCCATCTCGCAGGATGGTTAGTCATACAGAGCCATGTGTTTAATAGCCTGCACTGGCAAATTTTGGGTATACTGTGAGGATATCTTCAAGAATACGAGAGTGAATAAAGTAATTGCAAAGCTCCAGGTACCTCATGCCAACTGGTCTGAAAGGTCTAATAACTGGGCATTCAGTGATGTAGTGCGGGAGATCATGCCGTAGTTCCTGCTCACAGAGTTTGCAACTGGAGTGCTCAGGATTGGGAGACCCGTCACCTGCAGCCACCTGTCACAGGTAACGGTAACCCAACCTGATCCTTGCAACCACTGTGTCGCACAGTCTAGTGGACGTTTTGTGCTGTCCATAGATGTAGGTTTCAGATCTGAACAAATCATAGCTTTTTATACTAGTACTTTCAGGTCGTTGGGAGTCAGTAAGTTCTTTCCTATCAGATCTGAATGTTTGGATCAATACAGTTTTGACAGCAGAGATCTATACCTAGATCTAATTCAACTTCAAACTTGTTACACGCTAATTTGGCTGCAATGTCTGTCTCATTATGAGGGGTTATATTTATGTGTGAAGGTATCCATACAAAGGAGATTCGAGACCCTTTACTCTGTGCATCAATTAGGTCATTTATAATTGGGAGTATGAAGTTCTTGCTGTCGATGCGTGAATAAATGGCACGAGTAATCATCAGAACTCTAGGGAAAGCTCACCCACGGTTTCATTTCACACCTCGTAAAAATCGCAGGGGATCTTTATAGATAACGATATTTCTGAAAGAATGACACCTGGACCGACCCCCCCCCCATAACTGGCCTATGATACTCCCATACCCATCATGTGCCATGGTTGAAAGTTGGATGAAGCTTTCCCAAAGAGTCTGGACTCGTCTTTTGGCCAGACAAAAAAATAAACATTTGATTGTATAGACATAGATGTAGGATTGTAGGATGTAGATGTAGGCTGTAGGCTAATAACGAAGAATGTATATTTTTGTATAAAATATTAATAATTTATGTAGAACGTGAGTAACTATGATTTTACTTGGAAATATACATTTTTTTCACTGAATATGACCAAAAATATTAAACGTTGAATTAAGTAAAACAAAGTCAATACAAAAAATGTAACATATGTTCCTGGTATAATGTTGGCAATAAAAGTGAATGTTGAATAAACATAAGTTAACCAGTTAAGTAGCACACTACATTCGTGTACTCACCTAGTTGTACTTGCGGGGGTTGAGCTTTTGCTCTTTGGTCCCGCTTCTCAACTGTCAGTCAACTGGTGTACAGATTCTGGAGCTTATTGGGCTCTTATCAAATCTTCATATGAAACTGTGTATGGAGTCAGCCTCCATCACATCACTGCCTAATGCATTCCATTTACTAACTACTCTGACACTGAGAAAGTTCTTTCTGATGTCTTTGTGGCCCATCTGGGTTTTTGAAAACCCAGATGATTACATAATCTTGTGATTATCACTAGAGTTCAGCACCTGTGCATTGTGTGAAGGCTGAGACACTGCCACTGGTGGGTATCTATCCACTTGGGCTGGACGGTAGAGCGACAGTCTCGCTTCAGGAGGCATAACTTAGGATATTAAAAAAATTTCAATTTCAATCAAACATTTTTGGATAGTTGCAGACGAGGAGTTTTGATATACAATGAAAAGGGCTGCAACTGATCCAAGTTTCATTATCACAGCCTAAATAGAAAGGGAGAAAAAAAATTCAACGAATTTTCAACAATTTTAAAATTGCTCTACAACCACAAGTTTCAAGTGAAATCATTTCTATGACTCTCATCAATCACATTAGCATATAATAAAGGAATTTACCAAAATGATTATCTAAAATATGTTTAGTTTTACTAATAGAAATTTTCAAACTCCCCCAAAAAATGTATGCGAAAATATTTTTACAAATATTTATAAAACCAATAAATGAACTTATGAATAAAATATCTTTGCTTAATTGTAGAAACATAAGATATACATATAAGGTGTAAGTTTCATGTAAATTTAATAATAAATGAAAAAGTTTTTATGTTGAAAAAAAAATGAAGTCAAAGATTCTGCCACCTGTGGCAGAGGTTGACATAGACAGATTTTCTCCAAAATTTACACCCTTACAGATAGATTTACGTTCAGTACAATGTATAAGTTTCATGCAAATCGCCCGATAAATAAATTAAAAGAAAATTAGAAGAAAACAAAAACGAAATTTGTTTTTAACTAAATATATATTGGATAAAACTAATTATTAAAATTCTTTTTTATATATGCTATTGTGATAGCTGAGATTCATAGACATGATTTCAGTTGACACTTGTGTTTGATGTTAATTTTTGAACATTTTGAAAAAAAAAAAATTAATCATAAGTAAATATTTTTTTCTTCCTTTCGATTTAGGCTACGATGTTGAAACTTGTCCAAGTTGAAGCCCTTTTCATATAGAACTAGTAAAAAAAAATTGATTGAAATTGAACAAGTTTTCATTTATTGCATATTTTAAAGTTATGCCCCCCATCATGCAGGTCGTCGTTCAATCCCCAACCATCCAAGTGGTAAGGCACCATTCTTATCCCAAATCCTTATCCTGACCCCTTCCCGATCAGAGAAGGCAGAGAGGGTCTACCTCTCTGCCTCACTGCAGGCTAGGAGGACCTGAAGGCCCACCCGAGACTAATTAAAGCTTAACGCAAGAAAACCTCCCTAGTGTACTTCCTCCCCCCCACCGTGGAGTCGAACCCGGATCATGTTGTATGCGAGGCGACGTCCTTTACACATGACGACATTCAACGCGAGCAGACCAGCTGTGACAAGCAAACAACCATCACCCCACAGTTAAACAACCCTTGACATTGTCGGTCAAATTGCCAGCGCAACGATCAAGCCAAAAAAATGGTTGTATTTTCATCACGTGTGAAGTGACTGCTTCCAAGGATATTATTCCCCAATTAAAATGAAACACTTTTAAAGTATATATATATTAAGATGTCTATATTCTTGAAACACTATCGACAACACAACTATTAGTGCCGGCAAGTAAGGAGTAGTCAGGCTAACGTGATAACTATGGCCTCGTGTGATAAATGCGTGTTGCAGTGTTTGTGAAATTAATACAGTTCCCCCGCGTTGTTTTAATTAACCCGTTTTTTTTGTGTCGGTGTTTCGCATTTTTCCATTTTCTATTTTTAACAAGCGAGTCCCCGGCTCTGAACGGGACACAATTGTTTACTAGGGGGAGTCGCATGGCCGTATATAGACACAATAATTGTGTTTTAGTTCTGCCAATTTCCAGTATAAGTGGCCAGAGGCATCCCGGGCATGCATATATTTATGTATAGAAAAATACATTCATTCATTTAAAAAGAAATGATTTATTTTTCATCGACGAGCCAGATTTTCAATTTTTTTTTTGTTGGATTGATGGATGACTGTTGTATCTCAGTAGTCTACGTCCTTGGTTCACAACCGAGAATCCCGGGATATATTCACAGGCGGGACACAGAGACGGTTGGACACGTTGTCATTCACCTGATGCACCTGTTCACCTAGCAGTAAATTGGTACCCTGGGGATTAAGCAGCTGTTGTGGTGTGCATACCGAGGAAGGTCTTCAGCCAAGGGTAGGTGGGGGGGGGGGGGGACCTCGATGAACATAAGAGCAGGCTTCCTGTCCCCGACTGTGGGAAGCAGTAAGATGTATTGTAATAATAAAGTAAACAGCATCACAGATATTAATAAGAAGCAGGACAGAGTTACACATAAAAGAGACAATTGACTTGTATTTAAGAAAAGCCCTAGTGGTAAGGTAAGGTGTTGCGGCTTGAAGACAAACAAAGGGAGAGTAACGGTGTGTGAAGAGGGGGAGGGGAAGGCGATAGTGATGAGGGGAAATGAGGTGGGTGGGGTGAGAATACTAAATGATCAAGTGTAGGGAAGGGGAGAGTGAGGGGAGGGGGGAGACGTTAAATTAGAGAGATATAGAGGGGAGAGAGAGGAGAAGGAGGGGGAGGTGTCCCATCACAGAGGGGGATTATGTTTTTACACCCTCCTCATTAGTTGGGACGCCCCGTGGAGTAGGAATACACTCCCCGTGGCGCGTTGTGCTCGGTTACGGGCTATTCATGCCCGTGCCACCTCTTGGGTGGCTTAATTTTATTCAGCGTTGTTCTGTATGAATACACGCCCCGGGGAGCGTTGTTCAGTATGAATACACGCCCCGGGGAGCGTTGTTCTCTATGAATACACGCCCCGGGGAGCGTTGTTCTCTATGAATACACGCCCCGGGGAGCGTTGTTCAGTATAAATACACGCCCCGGGGAGCGTTGTTCTCTATGAATACACGCCCCGGGGAGCGTTGTTCTGTATGAACAACGCTCCCCGGGGCGTTGAGACAACCACCTTGAGCCTCTGTTCACCCACAACAGCCAACTGTTGTGAGTTTTTGTCCCAAGGAAGGTTAGCCGCCGTCCTAGAGAAACTTAAATAATGCCACTATCCACTATCCCACTGTTAGGTCTCACTATCCGGGAAACCTCCAGGATCTCCAGGATAGTGGGACCTAACGAGGCTCATCCTAACCTAACCTAACCAAACCAAACCTAACCTAACCTCGGCTAATTTAGTGCAACCTAATCGAGCTCTTCATAACCTCTCCTAATCTTCCTAACAGCGTCCATTAAGCCTCGACAAAATTGCAAGCAGAAACATGCAGGAGATGTGCGAACGCAAATAGAAAGACAGGAAAAGGGAAAAAAATAAAATGAGTGTAGGAGAATTTGGAAAAGTGAGAAGAAGTGGAGGACGTGAAGGTGAGATGAAGGGCGAGGGAAAGTGTAGAGGGGGGGAAGAACAAAAGGAATATCTGATACGAATAGGAATTGAGAAATGGCAAGATGTTGAATGGAAGCTAAATAATAAGACTTGCAGGGCGTTAATGGGATTAAAGGGGGGTTATCAACATCATAGGAAGGGGGTTGAGAAGGGCTTCCGTCAACAGAAGGAGGATTCCAACAGTAGAGGAAACGGGTGTCGAGGCTTGACTAAACAGCTGAGGATGAATTTAGGAAGTGTTCAAACTGTAGCCTCAGGATAATCAGGAAGTTTTCAACACCTGGTGAGAATAAATCCATTTTTTCAAATGGTTGCTGAAGACATCCAATACCAGATTACAATAAAGGACTCTCAATAAGGGAATAATGTAACCTACAGCAAAAATAGATCACAAAGAAAACGACACGAGAAATAGACAATTCATATGGACACATAAGCCAAGGAAACATAGTGAATGGAAAGATACAGCAGCAAGTATGAACCGTGAGGGAAATCTTGGAGTGGATGAGAGGCGGAGAGAGATACATGTTTACACCCAGCTGGGGACCTGAGTGCCCAGGAGACTAAAGGAGGAGAGTGTCTGGAAAACAGCATCTTGGAGTGCCCCCAGGAGACGCCAGGAGGACTGACTTGGGGAGAGAGAGCTGCTAACGAGGGGGGGGGGGTGGTGAGGGAGCAAGACCTGCAATCACACTAGCAGACTTGTTGATAATCGAAACGAGGAGGTCGAGGGTGTGTGTCGGGGGAGGAGGACCACGTTGGAGTTAGTCAACCTCATTTACAAGATAAACAACGCCGGCTGAGTCAACCATTTCCATGTCACTGCTTGCTCCATCATTGTGCTTGGTGGCAGTGTGTGGAGGCTGGTGTGGGCTCTGTGGGGGTGTGGGGTGTGGGGGAAGCTTGTGGGGTGTGGGGGAGGCTTGTGGGGTGTGGGGGAGGCTTGTGGGGTGTGGGGGTGGCTTGTGGGGTGTGGGGGAGGCTTGTGGGGTGTGGGGGAGGCTTGTGGGGTGTGGGGGAGGCTTGTGGGGTGTGGGAGAGGCTTGTGGGGTGTGAGAGAGGCTTGTGGGGTGTGGGGGAGGCTTGTGGGGTGTGGGGGAGGCTTGTGGGGTGTGGGGGAGGCTTGTGGGGTGTGGGGGAGGCTTGTGGGGTGTGGGGGAGGCTTGTGGGGTGTGGGGGAGGCTTGTGGGGTGTGGGGGAGGCTTGTGGGGTGTAGGGGAGGCTTGTGAGGTGTGGGGGAGGCTTGTGGGGTGTGGGGGAGATTTGTGGGGTGTGGGGGAGGCTTGTTGGGTGTGGGGGAGGCTTGTGGGGTGTGGGGGAGGCTTGTGGGGTGTGGGGGAGGCTTGTGGGGTGTGGGGGAGGCTTGTGGGGTGTGGGGGAGGCTTGTGGGGTGTGGGGGAGGTTTGTGGGGTGTGGGGGAGGCTTGCTGGGTGTGGGGGAGGCTTGTGGGGTGTGGGGGGTGGCTTGTGGGGTGTGGGAAGCTTGTGGGGTGTGAAGGAGGCTTGTGGGGTGTGGGGAAGGCTTGTGGGGTGTAGGAAAGGCTTGTGGGGTGTAGGGGAGGCTTGTAGGGTGTGGGGGAGGCTTGTGAGGTGTGGGGGAGGCTTGTGGGGTGTAGGGGAGGCTTGTGGGGTGTGAGGGAGGCTTGTGAGGAGTGAGGGAGGCTTATGGTTGTGTGGGGAAGGATTAAGTGCTGGTGTGTGGGAGGTGGTGGTGGAGATGGTGAGCGGTGAGGTAAACACTGTCAGCACACCGTCAGCTCAAGGCGTCAGCGACCAGCTTATCCTTACAGCTTGAGGATCAAGGGGTTGCGCCTCCTCTCCCCCCCCCTCCCCCCTCTTCCTATCCTCTGAACCCCATGAGAAACGGGGACTCAGGCAAGAGAGATGTTAACATCTATCCTGGTGGGATTGTGGGTAGAGGGACCGTGACTAAACGCTTAATACCATTCTAAACTAAGAAAACATGCCATTCTTAAGTAAAAAAAAGCACCATCCTTAGGTAAACAAACATACGATTCTTAAGTAAGAGGTGAAGATATTGAACTGATGAAGACCAACCGAGAAGTATCTGGTCTTGATGCGATCTATTGAGCACAGTTGAGATAGTGTCTTATCCGTGAAGATACTCAAGAGAGAAGCAGGAGTGACTTGCATGCCTGCCTGGGTCTGGCATGGAACTTGTCCTTCTACAAAGAACGTCGCATTTCGCTCGTAGGCGTTACACCAGGTCAAAAATTGTCTTACTAGAAAATAGAAGTGGCTCGCGAAAGTGACGTACCGTCCCGTTTTCTATTTGGGGTTTTCTGGTAGGTTAAGTGAGGAATCTTTTAAATTGGCCGTTTTCTTGACGATGGGAAACCTTAGGAGGACGAGACGGCCTGAGACCCTTCCTAGGTTCCTCGTCTCCTTCTTCCTTTGGTAGTTTATTACAAAATCTCTTCAAAATCTTCAAAATCTCAAAATCCTTCTTAAATACCATTGCCATTTATGGTATTTTCTGGACAAAATAGAAACCCTTTACAGACTGTCTATATCTCTGTCCTGACAACTAACACGTCTCCTTGTGTACACAATGGTCCCCAACGTGCAAACTACGGAGTACTATGAAAGCTCACAAAAATCCATTTTTCTATACATTGGTAGGTGAGGTTAGGTGGGTTGCTAGGGTTCATGCGTTTCGGGTTAGGTTAGCACTTTGCATTTTGCACGTTGTGGCAACTTGGAAGGGCTGCTTGCTGTACAAGAACTTCCCAACTCGCTTGTGTCTCTACATTAGCTCTTCACTCTTGCTCAGCGGACCTTGCAAGAGCATTGCAAGGTCTTGCAATACTTGCAAGTAAGTATTGCAAGTAAGTAATACTTGCAATACTTGCAAGTAAGTATTGCAAGTAAGTAATACTTGCAATACTTGCAAGTAAGTATTACAAGTAAGTAATACTTGCAATACTTGCAAGTAAGTAATACTTGCAATACTTGCAAGTAAGTAATACTTGCAATACTTACTATTGTAAGTAAATTGTAAGTATTGCATCGCTCTTCTAATATCTTGCTGCTCAGGGAAATGTGCTAAACGTCGTTCAGATGTGAGGTACAACAACGACCTATCGTCGTCAAGTCTCTTCCCTGCAACACCCACCTGGTCGTTAAGACCCCCCCCCCCCACTGCCGACCTGGTCGTTAACACCCCCCACTGCCGACCTGGTCGTTAACACCCCCCACTGCCGACCTGGTCGTTAACACCCCCCACTGCCGACCTGGTCGTTAACACCCCCCACTGCCGACCTGGTCGTTAACACCCCCCACTGCCGACCTGGTCGTCTGGACGACAATTATAAGCTTAAGATAATATACATAAAACAAATTATCCTGTGAGACGCGACCCCACAACTTCCTTCCCAATACACTAATGACTTCAGTCATTCCGCCGGCAAGACATCCCCCCCCCCCACCCCCCCCCCACCCAGCCGCCAAGTCGCCCACCCCCAACTTAACTACATTCTAAGTCTATGCTTTATGTCACTTTTCCAGAGTAAAATCCCTTGTTAAACTCAAGCTATTCCTCCTCCTTCCCCGTACAGCTTACATCTCTGACAAGGCCTACCCCTTCCCCGTACAGCTTACATCTCTGACAAGGCCTACCCTGCCTTATTTCCTTCCATATCATACATACCTACCTCTTCCGCCTTCTCTTGCTGCTGCTCCTACGCTTTCTCTTCCTTGAGCTCATAGGCCTACTCCAACTCACACTTCTTTCTCCCTTCCCTTTCGTCCAATTCCTTCCCCTCCGTCCCATCCCAAATCCTTATCCTGACCCCTTCCCAGTGCTGTATAGTCGTAATGGCTTGGCGCTTTCCCCCTGATAGTTTCTTCCTTCCTTCCCTTCTTTCACTGCTCTTAATTTTGGTTCCGGTCGAGTACACATACATTCGAGTCAGTTGAACAGCTCCTCTCACCTCCCCCACTCTACCCCCTTCCCCCACGTCCACCACCGGTCCATTGTGGTTCCTCAACTACCTAATTTGTTCCTTTCAACCCTCTGCTTCCTCCCCCTTTGTTGCTCACGTCAAAAGTCGCTCGGCTTATGTACACTCTCATTTATTTTGTTTTTTTGTTTGGAAGGGAGGGGGTATGAATGGGGGGGGGAGGGGGTATGAATGGGGGGGGGAGGTGGAATACGATGGAAATGGGATGCCGGGAGAGGGAAATGTTAGGGAGGGGAAGCCAGTCAAGAGGAAAGTTATTCTCCTGTGACTGAAGTCTTCCACGACTTCGGAAGCATTACTAATAAATAATATTCTTTTCCAGGAGCTTCCTGAAAAATTTCTGTATTTGGTATTTTTTTTTATATAAGTACAGCAAAATATACATTAATAATCACATAAAAAAACACATAAAAAACACCGAAGTACCAGAATCACTCTAAACAGAAAACACAGACAAACAACTAAACAACACAACACAAAAACATAAATTAGGATACAGAAACACGATACTGGATACCGATTATACGGAAACTTCAATTTGTAAGCATTCCACACAGCCCACACTTCGTCCGTCAGGGGGCCACCGTCACAGGGGCGATACATAAAGTCCGGGATCTCCACCCCTGGCGGAGGCAAGGCAGGCGGCGGCTGCTGCATAGAAGACTGAATCCCAGGGGGCCTACGCACAGAGGGCAGAGACACAGAGGGCTGAGACACAGAGGGTCACACACCTGGGGCCACCGAAACAGCTTCCTTCTTTAGAACAAACACAAAGTCATGGTCCGAAGAATCCCACACAGGGGGAACAATCTCCAAGGCCGGGGAGCCCACACTCAAGGACTTGGGACTGGACACAGGAGCCGGTGACGAAACCCCCGCACCAGCAATCGGCACCCTGACATGTACGTCCGCCACCACTATGGACCGACCAACATCAGGCACAACTGAGGCAACAGACACACCACCAGCCCTCTCGTCAGAGAACAAGGAACTCGAAAAGTTGTCAACATCTCCCAAGCCTCAGCACGAGGCGGCGATGAAACAGAAGACTTCTTCAGGTGTTTGGAGATCCTCAGAGCTATCCACCTCGACCACCGGAGACGCCTCGGAAGCACAAGAGGGCCGCCCAACATCACGCAAACTCCTGTCACACAGCATCGCAGCTGCCGCAGCCGCTGCAATCACTGGAGGCACAGGCCCAACACAACAGGCCACCTAAGCGGAACATATCTGGAAACACCAGGCACACTTCCCGCAGGCTCGGGAACCACCACAGAAATAACGGCACATCCACAACAACCGGCAGAGGAGGAGTTGGGGCTACCACCGCACTGGCCAATGCACTCAACATCACGTCATCCTCACATCACGCAGGCAGGCCATCCACAGCCACAACAACATCGCCCTTCAGTGGGGTGAAATCCTCTTCACGAAACAAATTCACGGGATCCACACGTACCGCACTGCACCCTGCAGCAGATGCCCCACCAACCCACACCGGAAGCACGTCCGAGGCTGCCGAGCATAGAACACACGAAGATAAAAGCCCAACAAGCGAACAGACGATGGGATGTCAGCTTTCAGGTGCATAGTGACGGTCCGATTACCGTTCGGGACACCCTTCAGCTGCCTGAAGGAGAGAACAATCATCCGTACGGCCAACACCTGTCCAAACTGCCCAAAGTACCTGCGCAACAACGCCTCAGGGAGCGCAAAGGGCGTACCCTGGACGGCAACGTATGTGGTGGTGCCACTCTGATCAGAAACAGACACCAAACCAGCAGTTCCAGGCAACTTGAAGGACCAGACATCATACCGCTTTACAAAATCACTGTAGACGTGCAGGGAGCCAAACTTGACGACCACTCGGTGACTGGAAACACGCTGTACGCCAGCAACAGCAGACACAGCCACACCCAACACATCAAACAGCGTCACGTCCACCATCAGGAAGTCCACAATTTCGGTACACTCTTAATCCAATCGTCGACGACCGGAGCACAGGAGACAACGGAGAACGCATCATGCAGGGAACACATGGGCACAGAACCCCCACAAACGGCTCCGGCAAAACGACCAGACACCACATCCAGCCGGCAACTACTCCAGTCAGCACCATGGCAGGGACAAACCTCTCATCACACGCCATCTTGGGTCTCCTGCTTTCTGCGAGGCTCTAGATCACCGCCATCAATCTTCTCTAAATCCACTTCTATCACACCTACAATATAATCCAGGTATACATTTATCTTCTCCATGTACAAAGTTCATATGTCTTCTGATTAGTAGTTCCATTCCACTTTCTCCGTATTTTGTAATCAGTGCATTTAGCATCATTTTGACTATTGCTATAACCTGCCAGGTTACCTGTTCCCCGCTTTTGTCTTCCAACTCTTCTACCTTGCATGTAATTCCATTTGCATTTGTATACCAGATTTTGAGGCTTTTTGGCTTAGAGGTCTGGAATGGAGTGTCTGAGGAGGTCTCTTCCAGATACCTGCTGAAGGGGAAAAGACAGCCGTGTTCTGGTGAATCTTGGAGATGCGCCGTAGTGGGTAAAATGAGAGGGATACTGTGGGAGGACGGCTCACCGAATTCTATCTTGGAGAAACTGAATAAAATGAGAACATTAGTAGATCAGAAGTGATGGGAGAAGTTTAGGGGCATGTATAGGTTAGTGAGAAGGGGCTTTAGGGTATGGATAGGGAAAGACTAGAGTGGGAAGGAGCAGAGGTAGAGGTGTCATCGTGAATTAGGGAATTGCTTGGAGGTGGAGGGGTAGTTATCTTGAGGGTGTAAGAGATTAAGGGATCAGTGTGTACACTTACAAAATTGTATTGTTGATTTTAGGCTCTATTGTCCCGCCTCTTCTTTCAATCAATTGGAATACAGGTTTCCAAGTCTATTTAAATCTTTCATTCCATCAGGCTCTATAGCACACAAACCCTCAGGTACAGGCTCTATACCACACCTGTCCTCAGGTTCATAAACTCACCGCCATACAATCTCACGCGTGTATAGAGTTTATCCATATAAACCTGCGTACAGGTCTATGGACGACCACCCATACTAACGTACAAAACAACCTCGTATAAACCTAATTGATTACAACAACAAAAAGACAACATTGTTGTGGAAACAAAAGAACTAATTACAAACCAGTGTAACCAACACAAAGGTGTAACTGCAAGCCTCACCCATTCTTTACTAACAACTGAACCACCCTCTGCTGGCTGGTTCCCGAAGCCTGATTTTGCGGAGATTAATTCAGCCAATTCAGTTTCTTTTTTACTTCTGACCTTTGTGCGTCGCGAAAAGGAACTATTAAAGTTTCAATAAGTGTTAATTGCATTTAATATTCTGTTCAAGCAGCCGCCAGAATCAGGAGGAGACTCCGCGCTACATGTTTGGCAACACTCCTCCGGACGCGTGCATGCGTCTCTGGCCACGGCGTCATTAATCCCTCAACAATATGTGGGTGGTTTTCTTTGGCATTTTTCGTTTAAATATGTGTTATGCGATAGGAATGATGAGTTCATTATATACAGTTTACGTGTGTTCCGATTTTGAGGCGGGAATGAGTGTTTGAGAAATGACGAGTGTAAGGGGGATGTTAATAAAGCCACGGGAGCAGTTTGAAAGGCATGGAAAGGGTGGGGTCAAAGCACGACTAATTGTGTTCGAATTGAAACACCGTCTTGCTCGTGGTGTTGGGGGGGGGGGGGGGGCTCGTGGTGTTGGGGGGGGGGGGCTCGTGGTGTTGGGGGGGGGGGGCTCGTGGTGTTGGGGGAGGGGTGATGGGGGGAGATATTGAGAAAGAGGGGGGGGGGGGTTGGGTTAGGGGAAAATTTGGGGAGGGGGGGGGGGGGTGTTATTGAAAAGGAGGCGGTGGTTAGGGTAACATTTGGGTTGGGTGAGAGGGGAAAAAGGTGTTTTGGTGAAGAGAAAGGGTTAGGGGGACATTTGGAGGGGGAGAGATACTGGGATTTTAGTGGGAGGAAGTGGATAAGAGGGATAGTTGGGGGAGAGGGATAACTAGTGAGGCTGTAAGACATCTCTTAATATACACGAGATATATACATATATATCAGAATGAGAATCAGTCTCAATCGGATTAGTGGGTTGTGTATAGATTCTTTCGCATTTGACTAGACAAAAAACACTGCAAAATTTATGGTCGTCGCATCTACTCCTTCTCTTTGTTACTCTTTTACCCTTGTTACCCTTGTTACCCTTCTCTTTGTTACTCTTTTTATTTATTTTATTATTTTACACGAGTACAGCAACGACGACGTCTGATACGGTCAGCGGGCCGCGAGAGCTTTCCCATAGCTATCTCGATTAACTATTGTGTCTAATATGACAGTGTTAAGTGAGCTCGCAGCCTCTGTAGTCTGTAAAATCCTTCACTACCTTGAGGTTACCTTGAGGTGTTTTCGGGGCTTAGCGTTCATGCGGCCCGGTCGTCGACCAGGCCTTCTGGTTGCTGGGCTCGTCAACCAGGCTGTTGGACGTAACCCTAACCCCTTCCCAGTGCTATATAGTCGTAATGGCTTGGTGTTTTCTTCTGATAGATCCCTCTGTAGTCTATATTCTATACCTTGGGTTGGTGATACCTGGTCAGGTCTATACAATCCTCAAGTCCCTGTGGGCTCTCTCAGGCCAGACCTCTGACTAACCCCCTCCCATCATCCCCCCCCCTCACCCCCATCTTCCCCATCCCACGGAAGAGCGTTGAGGAAATTAGGGATAATTACAATCTTGTCTCTATTATAATCGACGGGACCCCAAGACAACACGTTCTGCTTCTGAATGTCAATTGGCGACGCCCTCATTTGCATACTGTGTCTAGGTTATGGCCCCACGTTCCACCGTCCTGTTGGAACATCGGTGTTGAGCGTAAGGGTTTTACTGATAGAGTAACAGGCTTTAATGATGCGAGTTGTAGACTATGATAAGAAACAGTCCGGGTGAATGGAATGTAAGTAGACTATAATGATTAACTAGCAGGCTATAACAGTCTAGCATGCTTATATATCAGGCTGTAATGACAGTAGCAGGTTGAAAAGTTAATGCTGTGATTAACATTGTTAGTGATTTTAGTGTACCAGTTAATCGGCTGTTACAGGGCTGAGAACGAGCAATCACCCTGCGCTTCTGAAGCCCCCCCTGGAACGCGTCGATATAATTACACAAACACAAAAGTTATCTTCCTTTAACACTAACTGGTTTCTTAAGACGGCTGACTGTTAAACCGTCGAGGTGATTGCGTAGTCTTAAATGAGGTCAGGGATGGACTCTGTTGAGTTTGACATTGTTTATGGTCTATGCTAAAGCCTCATAAGAAACTCTTTATGCACTGCCACAAGATCTATTTTATAGGCATTCGTTGTTATATATAAATAATTATAAATTGAGCTGTTCACTTAAATTTAAGACCAAAGACCAATTGTTTCGGCGAATGGAGAGAAGGCAGAGATGCTGGGGCGTCTATGTATCTAAACTAACATTAAGTGGCTCTAAAATAACATATTAGGTGGTTCTAAACTAACATACTAGGTGGCGCTGTGTGCCTGCAAGTAACACCTCAGGTTAACGATTATGGAAGGCTGAGAATGTAGGCCCAGTGGTCCTCTAAGCCTGACCTTCCAAGCCCTTGAGGGTATTGGAGAGTAAAAAAAATAATGCTTCAATAATGCTCTTTAGTGACCTTACATGTATGTGAATACCCCACTAATGCCCCACTAATGCTACTGATTGACCTTCCTTGAATCTAGTTGGCATGCAACTAGATTCTAGTGGCAACTAGTCGAGCCTTCCATACTCGACTAGTTGCTGTCTGTGAACTTATCGATTTTGCATCTCATTCGTACTTTCCCGTAAAATGAAAAATTTATTTAACATCATTTTACATTAAAATTAAAATAATTCATAAATGAGAATCATTAGCGAATATTACAACATAAATACAATGTAACTCAGAGGGGAAAAAACAAGCCGGTGGCTAAGTGGTGTTTAATTAAAACAGTGAAACGTGAAGACCTGACTTCGAGCCCAAGTGTGTAAGGGTAAACGTACATAAACGCAATCACCTGTATACATGGCTTATCATATAGAGTGTACAGGGAAGGTGTGTGTGTGTGTGTGTGTGTGTGTGTGAGTATCTCCCACGAGCACTGCTGGTTGAAAACAAACTTACACACACACGCACACACACACACACACACACACACACACACACACACACACACACAGACACACACACACACACACACACACACACACACACAGACACACACACACAGACACACACACACAGACACAGACACACACACACACACACACACGCACGCACACACACGCACACACACACACGCACACACACTCACACACACACACACGCACACACACGCACACACACATACACATACAATATTCCTCCTCCCCCACCCCACCCTCCCTCTCTCTCTTTCCGTCTCTCTTCCTTTCTGCCACATTCCCCCCTCTCCTGGCTAACAATATCAAAACATATCAGGGCAAGGGATTTAGATGGCAGGAGGACGCACCAGGGACACAGGGAATAGTCAAAGTGACCAAATAAAGGAAATGTTAGCCCAAGTTTTGGAGGAATTCAGGAAGGAGATGCATGAAATGAGGAATACAATTAGTAACCTGCAAAGTGAGCTGACAGCAGCAAATGAGGAGATCAAATCCCTCACAGAGAAAAATAATGAGACAGAGCATCAGATAATCTTCCAAAGGGAAGATGGAATTGGTTCATTGGAAGGAAATGCCTCTGTACCTGAAACATTTGTGGAAATACTGAGAAAGAGGACATAAGCAATGGCCACAGTGAGAGAGGTAGCCATGCAAGCAGCTACCTCACAGGAAGCAGCAAGGTGCACCAGTCAGCTGCTGGAAAGAAAAAGATCAGTGATAGCTGTAGGCATCAAAGAAATGGAAAGGATCCAATAAGCAACAATGGAATAGCAAGGACAGAAAGGCAGTAAATGGGATACTAGAGGGGTTAAAGATGGAAGGGGCTGAACAAAACATTGAGAAGGTTTTCAGGTTGGACTGGTACAAGAAGGACAGAGACCGCCTAGTGAAGATAGTGTTTGCAAACGAGACCACAAAGGAGGTTATTCTAGAAAGGAAAGTCATCTGCAGTATGTGGAGGAATACAAAAAAGTATTCCTCCAAAGGGACATGGACGAAGGAGGAGAGAGCCAGGGTGACAGAGACAAGGAAGAAGCGCAGGGAGAGAGGAGTAATCCAGGAAATCACAGCCCCCAACACAACAGTCCCAGAAACAAGAGGGGAACCCACAATCACATTAGAGTTAGAGGGGACATGATCACCACATACAAGATTCTCAGAGGAATTGACAGGGTAGGTAAAGACAGGCTATTTACCACAAGGGGCACACGCACTAGGGGAGACAGGTGGAAATTGAGTGCCCAACTGAGCCATAGAGACGTTAGAGAGAATTTTTTTCAGTGTCAGAGTAGTAGACAAATAGAATGCATTAGGAAATGATGTGGTGGGGGCTGACTCCATACACAGCTTCAAGTGTAGATGTGATAGAGCCCAATAGGCTCAGGAACCTGTATATTAGTTGATTGACACTTGAGAGGCGGGACCAAAGAGCCAGAGCTCAACCCCCATCAAGCAAAATTAGGTAAGTACACAAGTGCGTGGGATAATGCTAAAAAAAGATGAACTTCGCCACACTTGGGAAGAAACTGTAACATGTGCGATCATGATTACGACATACAAGATACAAAGGGGAAGATACATAGTAAACCAAGAAGGTGCTTAGTGTGAGGAACTGGAGAACACTGATCACGACTGAACACAGCGCCACGCGTAGCTCTCTCTGTGTCTCCATGTTGTTGTTGTTATAGATTCAGCTAACTCGGAACAAGTTCCAAGTAGCACGGG
>NC_091173.1:14907877-14927877 GCF_040958095.1 Procambarus clarkii
TTTTTATTTTATTGTTTTAGTTTACAGCGCATTTTCATGATTTACTGGAAATAGATGAACAGAATGCATTAGGGTTAAAGTGACGAAAATAGTGAGTAGTGAAGATGGTTTATGATGCTGAAGATAGTATATACAGTGAGGGGTCGAATATTTAGTGAAGATGGGAGATGGGGAGACGGGGAAGATGAGGGGGAGAGGCAGGACAAGGAGGGAAGAGGGGATGAAATGGGGGAAGAGGCGAAGAGAGGGGGAAGAGGGGGGGGGGGGAAGAAGAGGGGAGGGGCAAAAGAGAGAGACTCACTCACAGCTCCCCCCCCCCCATATCTTCCTCTCCCCCTCACTCTCAGCTGCTCCCATGTCTCCTTGTCCCCTCACCCCCTATATATTTACCTTTCCCCTCCCTTAACACATTTTAGTTACCTCTCCCCTCCTTGCCTATTCTCCCCCTCCCCCCTGTGTCCTCTCAACCCCTCCCCCCCCCCACACACACACCTTTAATTCCTCCTCCTCCCCCCCATCCCCCCATCTCCCCCTCATCTCCCCTCATCTCCCCCTCATCTCCCCTCCCTCCCCCTCCCGCACCAATGACCCCTCGTGCCGGCGCGTAGGGTTGCTATAGCGATCATTGCCGCATATTGTGACATTACATCTGTGTTGGAAATTAAGTTGCTGGCATTTATTTGGTGCCTGGAAAACAAATGGATTTTTTTTACCCCTTTCTCTCGTCCCCTCGGAGTGTTGTGTGTGGGGGGGTATTGTTAAGGGGGGGAGGGAGTGTTGTTGGTGTTTGTTGGTTTGTGTTGTCTTGTTAGTGTTTGTCGCTGTCTTATTTGGTTTGTGTTTTGTATAGATTTTAAGTTTTATTTTTTATTTATTTATTTTTTTGAGAGAGAGGATTTGTAGTGATGAGAGGCACGTGTCTGCAGGCTGAAGGTCCTTGTTATATGAGTTGTGTTGGCCATGGTTGTATGTGTGGGGATTATTATGAGGAGGATTGAAACAGAGGATAATAGTAAGAGGCTACAAGATGACCTAGATAGGCTGAGTGAATGGTCCAACAAATGGCTGTTGAAGTTCAACCCGAGTAAATGCAAAGTAATGAAACTAGGCAGTGGAAACAGGAGGCCAGACACAGGATACAGAATAGGAGATGAAGTACTTAATGAAACGGACAGAGAGAAAGATCTAGGAGTTGATATCACACCAAACCTGTCTCCTGAAGCCCACATAAAAAGAATAACGTCTGCGGCATATGCGAGGCTGGCTAACATCAGAACAGCGTTCAGGAACCTGTGTAAGGAATCATTCAGAACCTTGTACACCACATATGTAAGACCAATCCTGGAGTATGCGGCCCCAGCATGGAGCCCGTACCTTGTCAAGCACAAGACGAAGCTGGAAAAAGTCCAAAGGTATGCTACTAGACTAGTCCCAGAACTAACAGGCCTCAGTTATGAGGAAAGGCTGCGGGAAATGCACCTTACGACACTGGAAGACAGAAGAGTAAGGGGGGACATGATCACAACCTACAAAATCCTCAAGGGAATCGACCGGGTAAACAAGGATGAACTATTCAACACTGGAGGGACGCGAACAAGGGGACACAGGTGGAAACTGAGTACCCAAATGAGCCACAGAGACATTAGAAAGAACTTTTTCAGTGTCAGAGTAGTTAGTAAATGGAATGCACTAGAAAGTGATGTGGTGGAGGCTGACTCCATACACAGTTTCAAATGTAGATATGACAGAGCCCAGTAGGCTCAGGAATCTGTACATCAGTTGATTGACGGTTGAGAGGCAGGACCAAAGAGCCAGAGCTCAATCCTTGCAAACACAAATAGGTGAGTACAACTAGGTGAGTACACACACACACACACACACACACACACACACACACACACACACACACACACACTCATTTGATTGACAGTTGAGAGGCGGACCCAAAGAGCCAAAGCTCAACCCCCGTAAGCACAATTAGGTGAGTACTCACACAGTTACAATAGGATTGCTTTGCTGTGAGAAACAACACACCCTCAAACCACCTGGATACTTATTTAGATATCTGTGATGGTCTGAAAGCATATTAATAGTCTACATGTAAACTGGAAATTGAATCTTTGTCGTAAACAGAGTTTATGCTCAAATTATATCTTTATACCTTGTTTTCTGTAAAGGGAATTCGTGGGCACACTGAAACAGTTTTCGAATTGCATGTTTTACATTATCGTTAATAATACATGGTATTAATGTATACAAATGTAATGAAATCTAGCCTAAACTAATCAAACCTTAACCTAAACTAACCTTACTTAACCTAACCGTGGAAAGAGAGTAGATAATAGCACTATGTAATTGTTCCCAATCCATTCTACTGAAGGGAGATCCTCCCTGAGAACAGGCTGCACGCAGCCCCATATAAGAAAATGCCTAAGAAAACTCGTAAAGACTCAGAAGTTTGTAACGAGGCTCGTCCCAGAATTGTGTGGGGTTGGGTGTGTGGGGAAAGACGGAGACAAGACGGGAAGCCGGTCGGCCGAGCGGACAGCACACTGGACTTGTGATCCTTTGGTCCTGGGTTCGATCCCAGGCGCCGGCGAGAAACAATGGGCAGAGTTTCTTTCACCCTATGCCCCTGTTACCTAGCAGTAAAATAGATACCTGGGTGTTAGTCAGCTGTCACGGGCTGCTTCCTGGGGGTGGAGGCCTGGTCGAGGACCGGGCCGCGGGGACACTAAAAAGCCCCGAAATCATCTCAAGATAACCTCAAGATAACCAACTAGACCTGGTGTCGCAATAAAAGAGGAGAGAGTGGAAACATGATACAGACATATAAAATACTTAGGAGGGTGACAGAGAAGACAAATAGAAAACAGGCTTGGGGGTGGAGGTTGAGAATCAGACGAGTCATTTAGATGGTTGAACGCTTTCTTTTAGCGTAAGATTAGTGGGAAAATGAAATGAACTCAATGAATAAGTTACAGAGGCATTCTCCATTCATAATTGTAAAAGTAGATATGATAGGGAAGAAAGTCAGGAGTCATTGCAGGTAGACAACTGCTTAGAAAGGCGGAGTCAAAGAGCTAAAGCTCGAGCCTGAAGGTACAAATAGGCGAGTGCAGAGCAAAGACAATATCCCTCCCCCCCCTCCCCCCACACGTCACTTGCAAACCCTTGCCACCCCCTCCCACCCTCTGCCACATTCTGCTATCCCCTGCCACCCCCCATCCACCACCCCCTGCCCCCCCTGCCACCTCCTGCCACCCCCTGCCACCCCTGCCACCCTCTGCCACCCCCCTGCCACCCTCTGCCACCTCCTGCCCCCCCTGCCACCCCTTGCCACCCCCTGCCACCCTCTTTGCTAATAAGTGAAACTGATCAAACTAAGTCATTGTCTGGTCGCCAGGGGCGTTGCCTGAGGCAGTAAGGGTGATAACCCAATAGCGGAACGGGAGGCCCATCAACCATCGGGCTCAATTAGATTACACGGCACTGTGAGGCAGACCATAATGGCATTAGTGCCAGTCAGCGGTGTAGAGCTGGTCTGTACGATTGGTCTAGGGGCGGCTCTCGACCCATAGATGCCCCCCCCCCTGCGGCAGGAGCCTGAGATCTCCTGCGTCTCCTGAAGACACTAAAAAGGCAATTTTAGTGTCCTCTTGTTTCCCAAGAACGCCATTGGTAATTAGCCTTGTGTGTGTCCCTTCAGTCCACTTCAGAAACCTCTGCATCTCTCCTCACTCACAGCAGCTTTGAACACTTTGTGAGCTCCGAAGCGCTCTACTACCAGGTTCTCTTGATCAGTACTGACCTGGGGGTCGGACCAGGTCGGGAATGACCTCGTAGCTGATGCCGTGGTCGAATAAAGATGCACGGGTTTCGTCAGTAGGCACGTAAATGCTGAATAAATCCTAGGTGGTCGTGGGTCGTCTAGTAGTGGACTTGGGAAGGTATCCCCCCCCCCCAAGGAACACCTGTGAACAGCTGTCGGTCAACTGGTGTGTACAGGTGCCTGAGATTATTGGGTTGTTTAGCATGTGGGTAATCCCGCCAGGGTCTTCCTTCCTTCCTTCAGGAAGGAAGAGAAGAAGGAAGAAGGAAGTTCTTCTTCCTGAAGCTTCACCTCGCCCTTTGCTCTTTACTTGTTAGTTACATCTGTCGCCAGGTGGCTGGGGGTCAGATGTGTGGCCAGGCAGGGAGAGAGACACTAAGGCAGGGAGAGAGACACTAAGGCAGGGAGAGAGACACTAAGGCAGGGAGAGAGACACTAAGGCAGGGAGAGAGACACTAAGGCAGGGAGAGAGACACTAAGGCAGGGAGAGAGACACTAAGGCAGGGAGAGAGACACTAAGGCAGGGAGAGATGTGGGAACCGACCTGTGAGATTTATATTTATTTAATTTATATGAATTTATATTTACGTTAATTTATATACTTCGATAGCAATTTGTATAATGATAAGTGGACTGTATTTCTGCAATAATCTCTTAATCTCACAAATCGATCCTCTACACATTAGGGGGGGTTTATATTACACATATGCAGCCAATCAAATTACAGTAATAGCTACATACATTGATGAGGTTCCTTCTCTTATAGTACAGCAGGTTAGTCCACCAGGTATAACTAGAGTGTAGACACCAAATTATCCTCTTTGAGGTAGCTTCTATCACCCAGTAACTGGTGCACATAATCTTGCATCCTCGTCTTGACCTGTCAAAAGTGCGCTAGCTGTGAAGCCAGAATCCTATATATGACAAGTATATCAGAGAAAACAGTACATGGAACATGAGGACCTGGCTTAATTACCTTTAGTTTGAGGCTTCCATGTGATCTAACCGGATAACCCTACCCAATGACATTAATGGCCACTAATGATAGATAATGGGTTTCGGATAGACACTTAACTTGAATTTGTAGACAGCGTGTTGATAATGGTACACTTTTAGTTTCCATAACACTACGTCCAAGTAAATTAACAGGAGCCGAATTTGCTCCCGTGTGAGCCTCTGGTCTCGTATAAACAACAATGGCTGCCCTCCTTCCTCACTCTGACGCCTGGCTTACATTGTCCAGATTTCAGAACGTGATAGAAGGGTCACATTTACTCTACTTTAATATTGATAATTAAGTTAATTTATATAAGATGTTTTTATGATGGTAAAGTCCAAAGACTAATGTATTTAAGAATAATTCCCACCATAATAGGTGGTGAATTATAATAGTATGTGGTGATGATATCCCGTTTTCTTTAGACGGTAATTCCACTACAAGTTACGTTTTCTATGGGTAACTTGTTGGTAATACAGCTCTTATCTGTCTGTATGAAATAAAATGGTGTCGGATTTTCCGACATAATTCCCCAGGGGGCTGCTCACGGGTCGAAGTCCTCTTTAGAACAGACGAACACCGATACTCCTCCTTCGAATTATTTGATTAATTTGATGTTAGTAGTTAGTAATCACACATTTGTGTGTCTGTTCGTACAGGACGGATGTCCCGTACTAGAATTGCAGGGGTTAGAAGTCTAATGCAATTTCATTTCCCTGTCAACTCTTGAAAGGCTAATATTCAAGCCTTATTACATATTATTTAACCCAGAAGACTGGATGTGATCAAGTACTACAGTCAAGTATGATTCAGGGACTGCAGTGAGATCAGTGACATTAGATATAACTTGAAGTTTCTTCAGGTAACTGGTCACTGATATATAAACACTGAGGCCCATGGAATACATCTTGATTAAATAATAAATGTATCAAATCAGTCATCAGATTTATTGGGGTTTAATTTAGTTAATTGATTCAGAAGATTGAATAGCTCATCATTAAAGTAAAGTATGGTTCTGAGACTGCAGTGGGTTCAGTGACATTGGTCGCAGTGACTTGTAGCTGTTTTAGGCTACTGTTCACTGATTTGCCACTGAGGCCTCATGAACTCATCTTCAGCTTTAAATGATGATACTAACATCAACCTCTGTTGGTATAGTCAGCTGTAATCTCCTTAGTATAATGCTACTGGAGAAATATAATCAGCTGACAAATTTAGATTTCTATTGGTATTGTTTATCTGCAGGCATAGGTCTCCTCAGACTTGATACTGGGCCTGAGAGTAATTTACCTCCTGCAGAGTTTAACATGGTTATACCCTGATATTTAGTAGGGCTACCGATGAATCGATGGCAATAGTCTGTCCCTACAAGGAGATCGAAGTCGGTGAGGTGATCAGACTTAATATTATCTGCCAATTTTATTCCTCTATTTCTCAGGAATTTGGCTGTTGCTCTCAGACCTTGAACTTGTAGGTCTACTGGTATTTTGTCCACCACAATGGCTTGTACTCGACAGACGTACCTGCCTAAACGTACTGATGGTTGTACCAACTGGTAGACTTGAGGTCCTGCATCTGTTACAAACCCTGAGATGTTGAATGACATCTGGGCTACAGGCCTTAATTGTAATTCATCTGCCAACCTTTTAGTGACATATGTTCTCTGGGATCCTTGGTCAAACAACCCACGGGTATAGACCTTGGCCCTCTTATTCAGGATGGTAATTTGGGCAGTAGGCAAAGTCGTATTACCTTTAGACTTTGCCGATTGGACACTCTTTGTTGGTTGCACCTTGCAGTACTGTACTGTGGTGGGAATGCTATCTTCCACCTTGGGGTTTGGAGACGTTAATTTCGTATATTTGCACAGTGCTGCATGGTGCCTACCTCTTCTACACCTGTTACAGGTGTTGAATTGGGTATCACAATAGTCTATGTTGTGTGACTTGAGACACCTTGCACATCTCCCTAATTCCTGGAGTCGCTCCATACGAATGTCTCTGGTTGGATAATTAGCACAACAGTATGTTGAATGTTTCCTTTTGCAGAACATACATGTCCCCCAGCCTACTGCACGTTTGGAAGTTACCGGTTTGGGTGAACTAGTAACAGTAGGCTTGGAGGATGCTGCTGCATTGTCAGATTTTCTGCAACTTGATGATAGAGTAATTGACTGATGTTTATTTGGGGTAGTTGTTTTACCCTTTAATTGACTATTATTTTCTATTTCTGAAGGCTTGCATGAGGCTTTAACTTCCTCATTTGCACGTCGTTTGTTTATGATGGAATGTAAACCTTCAGTGATGTCCTGTACTGTCAGGATGGTGTTATGTTGATGTGCATATAATTCATCTAGTATATCGCTGGACAATTTTCGTTGAAGGACTACTTTGGTCATCCATTCACTAGTAGTTATATCAACCTTAAGTCTGAATGTTCTTAGTAGTGACTCAAACTCCATGCTGAAGGATTGTAATGAGTCAGCAGTCTGATCAGGTTGAGGTAAATCCAGCAATTGTAGTACTAGATGTATGACAGTTTTCTCATTGCCAGCATTATTCCTAGGAGGCTGGACTGGGAAATTAGTGCTGTCGCTATTTTCATTTACATTTTCTACTACTGGTTCAGCTTCACCTCTAGTTTGGAGGCATGTTAACTTAGTAGCTTCAGGTATTGGGTTTTCAGAAACCACAGAGACTGTGGATAAATTGTCTGAAAACTGCTTAATTTCTGGTGGTATATTATTGGGTGAAGCTGTAGTGGGTGAAGCTTTACTGGGTGAAGCTTTATCCTTGTTGATTAAAGGATCTAATCTGGCTTTACATTTATTCTCAAAAAGATCCAGATCATCCATAACATTATCTACTTTATTTGATGTACTTGCTATTTGTTCTGATTCAATTATCCTGTGTAAATGTTCCAACCTGCCTTGAGTTTCTTCTTCATATTGTGCTAGGTCAGACAGGAATGGTTCCACATCTTCAACTACTACATCATCGTGGACTTGATTTTGGTAAGATTTCCTATTTGCTTTCAATATATGCAATTGGGTTTGAATCTGTAACAGTGGTATTTTCAACCGATGATAATTAATTACAGGCTCATATAACAACTGTTCATATTGGTTGAGATCTCTTGTTAGTTGGCGTTTGCTTGATATTAAAGCACGCTTTGCTTTCTGTGGATTAGTCATGGTGACTTGTTAATTGAGCACCACTGGCTCATAAATTGTGAGCAAGTACTAATGGTAGCCTAGGGTAAATTCTGCACTCACTAGGCAATAATCCTACCTCTACTAGAGGTTAGCACTTAAAATTAATACACATTATATATATATACAATCATACACACTAATGATTTGAGTGATAAACCAGTGTCACTGGAAGTACCTTTAGGTTAGCTCTTCTATATCACCCTAGGATGGTAGAGACACTAATTAATCACTCAAAGGTGTAATGATCATAAGTAATTTATTATATATACAACTCAACTCGAGTTGATAAAAATTACACCCAAAATAGGGTCTGGACCATTC
The DNA here is from genome assembly GCF_040958095.1 of Procambarus clarkii. NCBI lineage: Eukaryota > Metazoa > Arthropoda > Malacostraca > Decapoda > Cambaridae > Procambarus > Procambarus clarkii. The sequence goes on from NC_091173.1 coordinate 14,916,242, forward strand.
ATTAATGGTGTTAGGTTGTTCAATATAGTACAACTGACTATTGTAATAATGGGACTAGGATGAACGATAATAGTTCAACTAGTCAATGGTTAATATCCTACCCTGTTGTGGGTTGGCAATTAGTAAATATTATACTGTGATCACTAGTGCAATATATATTAAATAATTCTCTATCTTGGAGAAATAATATACACAATTATTGATAATAGCCTCTTAATTAGCCTCTATGAAACTTCTAATATTATCTAGAAGTATTAAATATTATTAGTGACCTCGCGAAATAAAGTCCACAAAATTCGTAGATAATCTCTCGCGAAATGTAACACCACGAAATCCGTGAACAATCTCGCGAAGACACAGTCACTAATTTGGCTGGATTCTATATTAGCGCTGTCATTTCACGAAATAACACGCCACCAAATATCTGTGGGTGTGCATGAAACCGCTGACGAAGCTGAACTGGGCTGAGGGAGGCTCCTGAGCTCCCTCGAGGCTACGCTGCCGTCTTGACTGCTGGCTTTGTTTAAATAACACTGCACTAGTATATTTAATGAATCCACTGGTTAACTGGCTCATCCGGTACTAAGATGACCAAATGTGGGTTCAAAGGATCAAATAATCCGTCATCCGGTTCGAAGATGACCAAATAATCCGGTTCTGAAGGTCCAAATAATGTGGGAACCGACCTGTGAGATTTATATTTATTTAATTTATATGAATTTATATTTACGTTAATTTATATACTTCGATAGCAATTTGTATAATGATAAGTGGACTGTATTTCTGCAATAATCTCTTAATCTCACAAATCGATCCTCTACACATTAGGGGGGGTTTATATTACACATATGCAGCCAATCAAATTACAGAAATAGCTACATACATTGATGAGGTTCCTTCTCTTATAGTACAGCAGGTTAGTCCACCAGGTATAACTAGAGTGTAGACACCAAATTATCCTCTTTGAGGTAGCTTCTATCACCCAGTAACTGGTGCACATAATCTTGCATCCTCGTCTTGACCTGTCAAAAGTGCGCTAGCTGTGAAGCCAGAATCCTATATATGACAAGTATATCAGAGAAAACAGTACATGGAACATGAGGACCTGGCTTAATTACCTTTAGTTTGAGGCTTCCATGTGATCTAACCGGATAACCCTACCCAATGACATTAATGGCCACTAATGATAGATAATGGGTTTCGGATAGACACTTAACTTGAATTTGTAGACAGCGTGTTGATAATGGTACACTTTTAGTTTCCATAACACTACGTCCAAGTAAATTAACAGGAGCCGAATTTGCTCCCGTGTGAGCCTCTGGTCTCGTATAAACAACAATGGCTGCCCTCCTTCCTCACTCTGACGCCTGGCTTACATTGTCCAGATTTCAGAACGTGATAGAAGGGTCACATTTACTCTACTTTAATATTGATAATTAAGTTAATTTATATAAGATGTTTTTATGATGGTAAAGTCCAAAGACTAATGTATTTAAGAATAATTCCCACCATAATAGGTGGTGAATTATAATAGTATGTGGTGATGATATCCCGTTTTCTTTAGACGGTAATTCCACTACAAGTTACGTTTTCTATGGGTAACTTGTTGGTAATACAGCTCTTATCTGTCTGTATGAAATAAAATGGTGTCGGATTTTCCGACAAGAGACACACTAAGGCAGGGAGAGAGACACTAAGGCAGGGAGAGAGACACTAAGGCAGGGAGAGAGACACTAAGGCAGGGAGAGAGACACTAAGGCAGGGAGAGAGACACTAAGGCAGGGAGAGAGACACTAAGGCAGGGAGAGAGACACTAAGGCAGGGAGAGAGACACTAAGGCAGGGAGAGACACTAAGGCAGGGAGAGAGACACTAAGGCAGGGAGAGAGACACTAAGACAGGGAGAGAGACACACTAAGGCAGGGAGAGACACACTAAGGCAGGGAGAGAGACACACTAAGGCAGGGAGAGAGACACACTAAGGCAGGGAGAGACACACTAAGGCAGGGAGAGAGACACACTAAGGCAGGGAGAGACACACTAAGGCAGGGAGAGAGACACACTAAGGCAGGGAGAGACACACTAAGGCAGGGAGAGACACACTAAGGCAGGGAGAGAGACACACTAAGACAGGGAGAGACACACTAAGGCAGGGAGAGACACACTAAGGCAGGGAGAGACACACACTAAGGCAGGGAGAGACACACTAAGGCAGGGAGAGAGACACACTAAGGCAGGGAGAGAGACACACTAAGGCAGGGAGAGACACACTAAGGCAGGGAGAGACACACTAAGGCAGGGTGAGAGACACACTAAGGCAGGGAGAGACACACTAAGGCAGGGAGAGAGACACACTAAGGCAGGGAGAGACACACTAAGGCAGGGAGAGAGACACACTAAGGCAGGGAGAGACACACTAAGGCAGGGAGAGAGACACACTAAGGCAGGGAGAGAGACACACTAAGGCAGGGAGAGACACACTAAGGCAGGGAGAGAGACACACTAAGGCAGGGAGAGACACACTAAGGCAGGGAGAGACACACTAAGGCAGGGAGAGAGACACACTAAGGCAGGGAGAGACACACTAAGGCAGGGAGAGAGACACACTAAGGCAGGGAGAGACACACTAAGGCAGGGAGAGAGACACACTAAGGCAGGGAGAGACACACTAAGGCAGGGTGAGAGACACACTAAGGCAGGGTGAGAGACACACTAAGGCAGGGAGAGACACACACTAAGGCAGGGAGAGACACACACTAAGGCAGGGAGAGACACACACTAAGGCAGGGAGAGAGACACTAAGGCAGGGAGAGAGACACACTAAGGCAGGGAGAGAGACACTAAGGCAGGGAGAGAGAACTAGAGACAGGAAGATCTACAAGTTCTCCCAAACTTCTCATATTTTTGTTATGTTTCTCACATCTTTTTTCATATTCATGTTTCTTTCATGAGATGGAAGTTAAGTTTGTTGTGCCAGAAAGAAAAACACGAGAAGTTTGCTAATTTTACGCCTGTTGTGCCTCCCTCAAGTTGTGTGACAAGTAATAAAACTTGGCCCCCAATTTTCATAGTGTTCGGCCCCCTTTTGTTTGGTGGTGGGAATGATTGGGGGGTGTATTGGGAAGGTTGGGAGGGGGAGATGGGCCTCCACTTCCCCTCCTCCACCTTCCCCTCCACCAACGATGACACCTAATTCTTCCACAGGTACACGAACGCCTCCAACGACTACACTAAGTACTCCACGGGTACACGAAACAATGCCCACGTATATAGAGACCCACACTAACCCAGCACCCCAACAACCCACGTATATAGAGACCCACACTAACCCAGCACCCCAACAACCCACGTATATAGAGACCCACACTAACCCAGCACCCCAACAACCCACGTATATAGAGACCCACACTAACCCAACACCCCAACAACCCACGTATATAGAGACCCACACTAACCCAGCAACCCAACAACCCACGTATATAGAGACCCACACTAACCCAGCACCCCAACAACCCACGTATATAGAGACCCACACTAACCCAGCACCCCAACAACCCACGTATATAGAGACCCACACTAACCCAGCAACCCAACAACCCACGTATATAGAGACCCACACTAACCCAGCACCCCAACAACCCACGTATATAGAGACCCACACTAACCCAGCAACCCAACAACCCACGTATATAGAGACCCACACTAACCCAGCACCCCAACAACCCACGTATATAGAGACCCACACTAACCCAGCAACCCAACACAAACTACCGTACAAAAATGCGTCCCAAATGGTCCAGTTGCGTGGTGACTTCAGTAAATATGTCAGAGGTCGAGGGGTCAGAGGTCATTTACCCGCCCAGATAACTCCTGATATACTGACCTTCAATTTCCACTAGATATATATACGTATATTTGCGCCATAAAAATATATAAAATATATATACTCTGACAGTTCACACAAAATCTATAGTAATTGTCACATCAAGTCAAAAAACTGAATTGAATAATAATCGTGTCAATTTTTTGTATAATATTAATATGATTTTGTTTTAAATAATGCTATCTTTTTTATCAAAATTAACAGAAATTATATATATATATATATATATATATATATATATATATATATATATATATATATATATATATATATATATATATATATATATATATATATATACATACCTGTGTTACGTCACACGCGAATTTTATTTGTATTTGAAATTTTATTAACATTGGTAATCTAAAGATTAATGTATAACAACAATTTATACACCAGATATGCCAATGTTTTTACGTTCATTCAAAAGTCTAAGACATTAGACCAATCATTCAAACTCAACTATATGTCTTTCTGCTCCTATAACCCATCCATCTGTCAGATGTGATTCATTTTAAGTTAGGTTACCCTGCTAAAAAGTGCAAGAAATATCCCATTTTGCTTAATTTGTTCTTTATTTTCATGTGTTGAACATTACCTCCACCAGAGAGTACACACACCTAACATTAATAATGCTAATGTTAGAAAATATTTTATTATTAATTTTACTTTCGTAACTGTAGGTCAGTTTGGGGTAAATCTGCGGTTTTGTTTTAAGTCGTATTTCGTTATAAAATTATTATTATTTAGAGGGGTCGAGCCACTTGCAGACTCGACCCCTCACCAAGTTGTGAGGTTCCCTATGAGAGCAGGTCACGTGTAAATGGGAACAATAGTGTCAACTCTGACCCGCCCATGTTTAGCACATACCCAACACCAATAACCTTGCAAAGTTTTGGTGAGCTAGCCCAAGAGGTCTGGCCTCCAATTTCGGATAGAAAGACATCCTATTTTATATAGAAATACACATTTTAGAATACAAATTATGAATTGTTTATAAAAAACTATTAATAAGTTTACATTTTTCTTGCATAAAAAAATATAAAAAATTGGAATTCTACAAAAGAGTATTAAACTCCATCAGATTCCGCAAAAGGCATCTTGAGGGCATTTTTCACGCTGGTCGAGAGGGCAGCGCTGCGTGAAACCCTCTCTCACCTCAAGCATAAATTCCCGGCCTCCTGAAGCAATTCCCGCCGCTATTTATGCTGACATAAATACTAGGCGGAGGTAGCGGCCGGCAGGAGGAGTGGGTGGCCGGGGTGGGTGGCAGGGTGGGTGGCGGGGTGGGTGGCGGGGTGAGTGGCAGGGTGGGTGGCGGGGTGGGTGGCAGGGTGGGTGCTGGAGGTGGGTGGCGGGGTGGATGACGGGGTGGGTGCTGGAGAAGCCAAGAGGGTGTCGGCAGGAGTACAACATTGTACAACATTGTGTACAGTATCACTGATGTACATGTAGGAAAGCGCTGGTAAACTTGCTGTGTTTACCCATGTAACACCGAGCGACATTATTTTGAACTATTGTAATTAATTTTATATGTATCTGTTCATTATCGCTTATAATCAGAGCAGTCCCTTGTGTTCTCACCTGAACTGCTTCGATATACTGAAGATAAATGTATACTATTTGTCACACACTGGCCGACTTTTCAAATTCAAATTCAAATTCAAAAACTCTTGTGACCAGAGACCGTTAACGGTCACCCGGCTAGATGAAACACTTCCAGAGCCTGTCAGCGACCTCACACACACACACAAAAAATATAAACAAATGAATTAAATTTGCATACCATCATTTTGCACAAATAGGTGGACAGAGCGTTGGCCAAAAAGTACAGACTAAAATATGCAGACATGTAACAGAATAAAATAGCCCTCTAACGAGCAAACTACGTGTGGCCAGACACAATTTAACGGTGGTTAGCCAATTATCCTCGCCAGGATGAAGTTGATGTGGTAAATAGTTAAAAGTCACTCTCCACCCTCATCCCACCCTGCCCCAAACATACCCCCCCCCACCTCTACACCCTGACCCCCCCCCCACACACACAAACACACACCCAAACCCATTTTAGGCCTATTTTATAACATCCATATTCCTATTCACCTCCTCCTTCCCCATCCCCTCTTCCATACCATGGAAGAGGGGATGGGACCATATCCCCTCCCCTCTTCCCGACTAATACATCACCCCCCATTCTTGCCCCTTCCCCCCCTCTCCGTGTCTCATACCCCCCCCCCTTCCTCTATGTTTGGGTTTATTTATCTTCCCTCTGAAGTGAGGGGTCTTGGGGAGGGGGGGGGGGGGAGAAGCGGTTGTGAGAGAAGGGAGGGAAGGTGAGGCAGGTGTGAGAGAAGGAAGAGGTAGGTACTAGAGAGAGAGGAGGAAGAGTAGGAGGTAAAAGGGGAGGCATGAGAGAGAGAGAGAGAGAGAGAGAGAGAGAGAGAGAGAGAGAGAGAGAGAGAGAGAGAGAGAGAGAGAGAGAGAGAGAGAGAGAGAGAGAGAGTAGACACGGGGTTAGAGAATTTCACCTTCACATCCTGAGCAAGTTTTGTGGACCGGAGATGTACAGTATAATTGATCCATTTACATAGAGATGAAGAGCCCGAGTTATATACACAAATATTTCAGAGTTTTCCCCTCAGGTTCAGGAAGCACGTGTCGGGAGACCCACATGAGCACCACCCTTAATTACATCTTTGGCCTCACCACATTAACGTAGCACGACCCGTTACCAGGGTGGTATAGCACGGTACGACCCGTTACTACGGTGGTATAGCACGGTACGACCCGTTACTACGGTGGTATAGCACGGTACGACCCGTTACCAGGGTGGTATAGCACGGTACGACCCGTTACCAGGGTGGTATAGCACGGTACGACCCGTTACTACGGTGGTATAGCACGGTACGACCCGTTACCAGGGTGGTATAGCACGGTACGACCCGTTACCAGGGTGGTATAGCACGGTACGATCCGTTACTACGGTGGTATAGCACGGTACGACCCGTTACCAGGGTGGTATAGCACGGTACGACCCGTTACTACGGTGGTATAGCACGGTACGACCCGTTACTACGGTGGTATAGCACGGTACGACCCGTTACTACGGTGGTATAGCACGGTACGACCCGTTACCATGGTGGCATAGCACGGTACGACCCGTTACTACGGTGGTATAGCACGGTACGACCCGTTACCAGGGTGGTATAGCACGGTACGACCCGTTACCATGGTGGTATAGCACGGTACGACCCGTTACTACGGTGGTATAGCACGGTACGACCCGTTACTACGGTGGTATAGCACGGTACGACCCGTTACTACGGTGGTATAGCACGGTACGACCCGTTACTTCGGTGGTATAGCACGGTACGACCCGTTACCACGGTGGTATAGCACGGTACGACCCGTTACTATGGTGGTATAGCACGGTACGACCCGTTACTACGGTGGTATAGCACGGTACGACCCGTTACTTCGGTGGTATAGCACGGTACGACCCGTTACTACGGTGGTATAGCACGGTACGACCCGTTACTACGGTGGTATAGCACGGTACGACCCGTTACTACGGTGGTATAGCACGGTACGACCCGTTACCACGGTGGTATAGCACGGTACGACCCGTTACTATGGTGGTATAGCACGGTACGACCCGTTACTACGGTGGTATAGCACGGTACGACCCGTTACTTCGGTGGTATAGCACGGTACGACCCGTTACCGTTGCACCGTTATGTAGCGATGCAACTGACTGTGGTATGTTTATGTGGCTGTGAGAGACTCAAACATCATCACTATGTGGCTGAGACAGCATGACATGTGTGGGGGGGGAAGGGGGGGAGGGGTAACTGATACCAGAGACCAGGAGTTCTGGTCAGAAACCGGGCCTCGAGGACGCTGATCCTCGGAACCAAGGAGGAAAGGTAGCCGCAAGTAATCATGCAAGGGGGGAAGGTTCAGATCGCGGAGCCAACTTGTCCTCAAGCTAGGCTCGTCCAAGCGGCGGCCCAACCCAAAGACGCATTCATTAATGTTAACGTACTGCGCTTTGAAAATTTTGCATTTGATCATATATAAGGTAATATTATTGACATGCTAGAATGTGCTGAATAGTCAGACCTAACTTAAGTGATTAGGTTCTGTTTACCGTTATTACTGTTTACGTAATAACATATATATAATAACAGTATATATGGGTGTTGACCAGACCACACACTAGAAATTGAAGGGACGACGACGTTTCGGTCCGTCCTGGACCATTCTCACAATCGACTTGAGAATGGTCCAGGACGGACCGAAACGTCGTCGTCCCTTCAATTTCTAGTGTGTGGTCTGGTCAACATACTTCAGCCACGTTATTGTGACTCATCGCCTGCAGTATATATGGGTTATTACCTGGGTGTAAAAAAGGGCTTCCAAAGGTGGGATTCGAACTGGGGGCGTGAGCGAAGCACTACTCGAGAAAAATTATATATATATATATACATCAGCTGTGATTCGCGTGTAAAGTGTTTTTTCAGTCATAAACTCTGGGTTTGGCGGGTAGATTAACGAGCATTTGGACTGTGTTGATGAGGACGGGCTAACCATTTCTGTCCCATCTCGGGAATCAAACCCGGGATCACCGATTGTGAGTCAAGAACCAAGCCAACTATACTGAATAATATATATATATACTCTTTAACATAGCGGCTTAACTGATACATATATATATATATATATATATATATATATATATATATATATATATATATATATATATATATATATATAAACAGTAATGCTATTAATGTTCTTCCCAATCTAATTGTAATAACTCACACGATGTTTTCTTAATAGGAATTGTTAATAATGTTAAACAGAGATATTTAACATATATCTCCACATATATTGATATATCCACACATATCTCCACATATATGTGGAGATATATGGAGATGGAGATATATGCAAATGGAAGCTGGATATATCTCCACATATATATATATATGTATATATATATATATATATATATATATATATATATATATATATATATATATATATATATATATTTATATATATGCCACATATATTGTTTACAGTGTTTGGCCTTCACAAACTAGCACATATTTGTTCTCAATTTAGCGGTCTTTTGGGAGGCCATTGGCTGGAGAGATTAAGTGAGAGAACAATTGTTGCAAATGGTTGCTGCAGCCTTTTTTTAGCTTTTTTTTTTTGTGGACAGGACAATTTTGTGTTCAATTTCTCTGTTCGTGTATTGTATGATTCTTGTATTGTATGATTCTTGTATTGTATGATTCTTGTATTGTATGATTCTTGTATTGTATGATTCTTGTATTGTATGATTCTTGTATTGTATGATTCTTGTGTTGTATGATTCTTGTATTGTATGATTCTTGTGTTGTATGATTCTTGTATTGTATGATTCTTGTATTGTATGATTCTTGTATTGTATGATTCTTGTATTGTATGATTCTTGTATTGTATGATTCTTGTGTTGTATGATTCTTGTATTGTATGATTCTTGTATTGTATTATTCTTGTATTGTATGATTCTTGTATTGTATGATTCTTGTATTGTATTATTCTTGTATTGTATGATTCTTGTATTGTATGATTCTTGTATTGTATGATTCTTGTGTGTGTGTGTTTCTGTATGGTGGTGTATTTACTATTTGTATCTGCAAGATCGAGCCGTTAGCTCTTGATCTCCGCCTTTCTCACCGTCGGTTGTCTAATGTACTGAGTCCCCGAAATATTTTTCCTCTATCATATCTACTACATATATATTTCTAGCTCCACTACACACATCTCCAGGATGCGGCCCGTAGCAGTTATCTACCTATTTACTCCTAGGTGAACAGAGACATCAGGCTAAAGAAACTCTGCCCATTGGTTTCTGCCTCAGCCGGTAATCGAACCCAGGCCCTTAAGACTACGAACCCCGAGCGCTGTCCACTCGGCCGTGAGGCCCTCTGATAAGTATGTGTTTATATAAGAGGGGTTCAGAGTTCTGTATGGTGGTTCAGAGTTCTGTATGGTGGTTCAGAGTTCTGTATGGTGGTTCAGAGTTCTGTATGGTGGTTCAGAGTTCTGTATGGTGGTTCAGAGCTCTGTATGGTGATTCAGAGTTCTGTATGGTGATTCAGAGTTCTGTATGGTGGTTCAGAGTTCTGTATGGTGGTTCAAAGTTCTGTATGGTGGTTCAGAGTTCTGTATGGTGGTTCAGAGTTCTGTATGGTGGTTCAGAGTTCTGTATGGTGGTTCAAAGTTCTGTATGGTGGTTCAGAGTTCTGTATGGTGGTTCAGGGTCCTGTATGGTGGTTCAGAGCTCTGTATGGTGATTCAGAGTTCTGTATGGTGGTTCAGAGTTCTGTATGGTGGTTCAGAGTTCTGTATGGTGGTTCAGAGTTCTGTATGGTGGTTCAAAGTTCTGTATGGTGGTTCAGAGTTCTGTATGGTGGTTCAGGGTCCTGTATGGTGGTTCAGAGCTCTGTATGGTGATTCAGAGTTCTGTATGGTGGTTCAGAGTTCTGTATGGTGGTTCAGAGTTCTGTATGGTGGTTCAAAGTTCTGTATGGTGGTTCAGAGTTCTGTATGGTGGTTCAGAGTTCTGTATGGTGATTCAGAGTTCTGTATGGTGGTTCAGAGTTCTGTACGGTGGTTCAGAGTTCTGTATGGGGGTTCAGTGTTCTGTATGGTGGTTGAATATACTACATGGACACACCAAGAGTAGCCGGTTTGACAATAGCGGACATCTACCCACTTAAAGGTTTGATCACATGTGACAGACATACTAATGTTCTGAGGTCATGTATAGTGTTATAATGTACGTAGCTTATGTACCTTCTATTGTCGTGCATGTGTATATATGGTGTTGTTGTATGGTCTTGTATACTATAGTAAAGTATTTTACTCTAGTTTTAGTATAAGTATTAGACTCAAGATCACAAGCACTCGTACTAAGTTGGGACATGATCACAGCATATAAGATACCCTGAGGGGGAAATAGACAAGCTGTACAAGGATAGACGCCAGCAGTTGAGAGATAGTAGGACAAGGAGACACAGTTGGAAGCTTGAAACCTAAATGTTTCAAAGTGTAATGTAATGAAATACTTGTTCCCTGCGTGAGAGGTCCACGGGGGGGGGGGGGGGCGGAATACACTGAAAGAAGAAGAAGTTGTAAAAGCCACCTCCATCCACAACTTTATGGCCTGATTCGACAAAGAATCCGAATCGCCGGAAAGTTAAATTATAACGCAACTGGATACAAGAAGGCTAGTAGGCGGGGCTTAAGAGCTAGACCTGAGTTGCCTGTAGTCATTGACAGGTAAGGACAATCAGATGAACCTTGAAGTACTCACCTAGGTGCACACGGCTGGTACTGAACTAGGTGAACAATACTAGGACTCAGAAACACATATTATCATGTACAGACAAGTACACAATTCTATTGAACCAATACCATTAAAACACAAATAATATTTTGCTCACTTGAATACTTAAAAATGAACCTCTGTTCCAAAAAATATAAAATTGAATATTAATATCCTTTATATATAATTATTTATTAATAGATATTTTCAGGGGGGAAAAATGTTGGTGAGAGAATATAAGCAGCTTTCCTGGGGCGAGGTCGGTTCTTTCTGACTAAGCTGGCGTATTATACACAGACTTACGCCAACTTTTAATGAATGCGAGGTCCTGTTTACACCGGGTAATGGGGGGGAGGGGGGGGGTGTTACT
>NC_091173.1:14932877-14970377 GCF_040958095.1 Procambarus clarkii
CAGGGAGAACATCTTCATCTTGACCTTTCAGTCAGCAGTCACCATCACAAAGACTCGAGCCTCTTGCTTCTTCTCACAATTACTCTTGAAACATTGTCTGAAACTAAGCTCTGTTGCCTCTCATTCTAACTCATTACTCTTACTCACTTCTCTCACACTAAAGAAGCTCCCTCTCACTTATCAAGTTCTACTTATATGTCTTCATGTCTTACCTCGTCTCTTGCTAAACATCCATTTTTCTTCACTTTGTCAAACATTCTTAATGTTACCTGTTGCAATCTTGCAGTCTGACGCCTTAGTCTTTTTTCAGAGTAATGAAGTGTTGTTTCCTCAGTTTTTCCTCATAGGTCAGTCCTTTAAGTTCCGGGACCAGACTTGTACCAAACCACTGGACTTTTCACGGTAGCCGCTGATCTTTGACGTGGGTGTTTTACACTAGGGCTGGACATTTTTCGTATCGGCTCGTACGATAATATATTCGTATTAACGCATTTATAGTATATAAGACGACCGTATACCTTCCCTGTGTAAGTTCTTGAATGCTACACAAATGTAGGAGCGCTTACCGCTGATCTCCTCCTGTTAATGAGCGCTTACATGTCACATTATATATAGCGTCTATATATAATGTGACATATATATAGCGTCCATATATAATGTGACATATATATAGCGTCTATATATAATGTGACAACTGATTTTAGAGAGAGAGAGATATTTTATCTTCCCCCAGCACATTTTCCACTTACTCCCGTCTACCACAATGCGTAATGGCTTTCTGATAGTTCAGAAAGATAAGTGAACACCCACACAAACATCTCAGAAAGATGACTGTGTGCGATGTTCATGATACACTAATGAGGTTCATAGATGTTCACAAGCTTTAGACACACACATTCCCACCCCAAGGAACAACGGGATTATCTTGAGGTTATCTTGAGATGATTTCGGGGCTTTATTGTCCCCGCGGCCCGGTCCTCGACCAGGCCTCCACCCCCAGGAAGCAGCCCGTGACAGCTGACTAACTCCCAGGTAACTGCTATTTTACTATTAACAACATTAAGTTACACTAACTATTAAGTTACAGTGCTATTAAGTAAAAGTAACTATTTACTGCTAGGTTACAGAGGCATCAGGGTGAAAGAAACTATGCCCATCGTTTCTCGCAGGCGCCCGGCATCGAACCCGATCACGCGTCCAGTGTTCTGTCCCCTCAGCCACCGGCTCCTCCGCAAGTGAGGGAGGGATTACTCACAGCGTCAGCCCATGCACTAAGGGACAGTTAATGGAGTCACATGAAACTGAAACATTAGATCTTGTATCAGGGAGAACACCCTGCTCATAAACTTCTATCCTGCCGCGGAGATCGAACCCGTGATCATCGGTTGTGACCCGACGACCCCGCCCCCCCCCCCGCACGTAGCCCACTCTGCTAGTGTGTCTGTGTGTGTTCATGAAGAATGAGAAGGAGGAAGATGAAGATGATGAAGGGAGAGAGCAGGAAAGAAAGTGAGGGAGCAGGGCAAGGAAGTTACCGAAGGAAGGGGAAATGAAGCAGAAAGAAAACAGGTAGTTTCCCCAAGATCTCCATGCAACAAGGTATCTCTCCCCCACCACCCTTTCCCCCCCTTTTCCCCTCCTCCCCCACCACCCCCTCCTTCTCCCAGCAGCAGCAGCAAGAGCCGTCTTAATAGCCGTGCTGGGGTTCCTTAGTGGCACTCTGGCACCGAAAGCATGGCACCTCCGCTCCCTCCCCCACACCCCCCCACCCACCAACACAAAGCTCTCCTCATCTCGCCCACACAATGCAATTTTATAACACGGGACTCCGGCGCAGCGCCGTAACTGGATTCCACCCGTGGGAATAGCATCATCCTCCAGCCTCTACATGCATCTCCCCTGATCACATCTCTCCCCCCCCCCGCCCACCATCCACACACACCTTCGCTGTGTGGATGTGGATGGAGAATACAATACCCCCGGGGCCCCGGGGGTATTGTATTCCTCCACGTTATGTGCTGTTATTGTCCCGGGGGTTATTGTGGAACTCATGATCACTATTTTTACAATATTAGAGTATTGATTAGGATTTATGATCATCATCCCCTGTTATTATGAGTCATGAATAGTGTCAAGATTCTCGGATCACGCTACACGCCCCCTCATATGACTTATGAGAAGTGTTATCACTCCTACAACACGCAACACGGCCCTCACGTGGGTTATGAGAAGTGTTATCACTCCTACAACACGCTACACGGCCCTCACGTGGGTTATGAGAAGTGTTATCACTCCTACAACACGCTACACGGCCCTCACGTGGGTTATGAGAAGTGTTATCACTCCTACAACACGCTACACGGCCCTCACGTGGGTTATGAGAAGTGTTATCACTCCTACAACACGCTACACGGCCCTCACGTGGGTTATGAGAAGTGTTATCACTCCTACATCACGCTACACGGCCCTCACGTGGGTTATGAGAAGTGTTATCACTCCTACATCACGCTACACGGCCCTCATGTGAGTTATGACTGAAAATAGTTAAGACACTAATTGTTGCTTTCTGTGGTGTATAAGTACTCATCGGAATTAGCATCTCTACCAGAAAGTTAAATGACAGCCAGTGTAGTCCCGACCAACCAAGGCTGTTGACTTCAGGCTGCGAGCAGCCGCGTCCAACAGCCTGGTTGACCAGTCCAGCAACGAGGAGGCCTGGTCGAGGACCAGGCCGTGGGGACGACAAGCCCCGAAATCATCTCAAGGTAACCTCAAGGTAACCGATATACAGTAAGGGAGATAGAGAAGATGACACTGAACTATAGGCCAGTGTTCGTAGCTTGCATGCCGTGCAAGGTGATGGAGAAGATCGTGAGAAAATGGACAGTTAACTCCTTTGGAGAAAAGGAACTTTATATCGCACCTTCACAAATTTAATAGAATTCTATGATCTAGTGATAAAAAAAAAAGACAAAAGAAGTGTCAGCAGATTGCATATTTGTAAACCTGTCAGAAAGTCTTTGACACAATACTTCATAAGAAAATAGTGTGTTAGAGAAGCAAGCAGGAGTGACAGGGAGTACCTCAAGTGAGTTATGAGTAGTGTTATCACTCCTACAACACGCTACACGGCCCCTCAAGTGAGTTATGAGTATCCACAGGAGTACTCCGGTGGATAAGGGAGTACCTAAGCAACAGAAGACAGCAAGTCATTGCATCAGGCAAGATCTTAGTGGCTCGACATGTCTTTTAAGGAGTTCAACATGGGTCAGCACTCTGAACTATCCAGCAACTGGTATATGTAAACGCTCCTCCAGGGGGAATAGACTCATTACTCTCACTGTTTGCTGATGACGTAAAAATTATGATGATTAAGACGGAAGAAGGTAACAAGAAACTACAAAATGAACTTGAACAAACTGAAGGAATGTTTCAATAAATAGTTACTAGAGTTTAACTCAAGTAAGTGTAAAGTAATACAAGAAAGAGTAGAGAGGAGACCGGACACAAGACACCAAACGGCAGATGAAGTCATTCATGGATTGGACAGAAAGATCACTGGAATGATATCAACCGGAAATCATCAGCGGCGTACACTAGGTTGGCAAAAATAAGAACTACTTTACAAATCTAATTCAAGAACCATTTAGGATCCTATATATATTACATATGTCAGACTAATCCTGTAATATGCAGGCGCCAGCGTGGAGTCCTAATCTAGTTTAACACAAGACAATGCTGGCGTAAGTAAGCGGTTGCCACAAGACTTATCACCGGAGTTGAAAGGTACGCTCTACGAGGAAAGAACCCAGGAATTAAACCTTCTGTCACTAGAAGACAGAAGAATTAGGGAGGACATAATTACCACGTACAAAATTATCAGTGGAATTGATATGGCTTTTTACTCTACCATTTTCAGGGTTAGAGCTGTCAGTAAATGGAATAGGTTACATGTAGAAGTCATTGAAGCTAATTCGATTCAAAATGCTAAATGTAAATATGGTAAAATTGTCAGAAATGAGTCATTACATTAATCTAGGGAAGGCGGGGCTAAGAGCTTAGTTCGACCCTGCAAGTATATTTAGGTGTGTACATTTGGGTGAGTACTCCACACACACACACACACACCCACCCCTCCCACCCCCTCACACACACACCCCGCACACACACACCCACACATACACACACAGAGACACTCAAACACACATATACCCACCCCCCACACACACATACACCCACTCCCACACACACATACACCCATCCACCCATCTACACCCACACACACATCCACCCCACACATACACACCCACACATACACACACACAGACAGTCAAACACACATACACCCCCCACACACACACATACACCCACCTACACCCACACACACACATACACCCACCTACACCCACACACACACACATACACCCCACACACACACATACACCCACCTACACCCACACACACACACATACACCCACCTACACCCACACACACACACACATACACCCACCTACACCCACACATACACCCACCTACACCCACACACACACACACACACCAACAACAATTACCAAAGAAACTCTCTCACTCCACACAGAGAATCACTCTCAAATATTCCTTTGTAAAGACAGTTAATAAATAGTTCCGGCGCCCCTAGGCAGCCAATCACGCCACAGAGTAAATCAATGAGGCCACTTCAGTCTCACTTATCAGGATATCGACAGCTCGGATAGCAGGCATTTTGCAGATATCGGCTCCGATAATCGTTGCGTACCGAGAATTACCTTTTGCTATGCAAAAGGTTCTTTTGACGCATTGCTTTAGGCGAACTGTTGATGTTAGGATCTTGTTTTACTTGTGTTTCTTTTTAATTAGCAGTAATTGTCACAATTTATGTTTTTTTTTTTTTTGGCCACATGAATTGGCCCAATTAATTCATCAAATGTAATTGGCATAGTTCATTTTGATCAGTAATTGGAATATTTTCTTGATAACAGTAATATAGCCTTGTTCGTTAACATTAATTGGCATTAAATGTTATTAATTAATTAATTAATAAATTATTAATAACATAATTAATAAATTAATTATGTTAATCATAAAAATCAATAACACTCTCACGTTGATAGCAGTAATTGGCACCATTCACTGATAACATCTCCCTCACGCTACGATATCTTAAGTGTAACGTTACCTCACGCTATCGTAACATTAGTTAGCCTTGCGTTGATAGCAGTAATTGGCACCATTCACTGATAACATCTCCCTCACGCTACGATATCTTAAGTGTAACGTTACCTCAGGCTACCGTAACCTTAGTTAGCCTTGTTAGAGAGTCAATCTCACTCACAATAACCATTAGAGAGTGCCAACGAATACCAGCAATGACAACTATTAACGAGGATATTCTCCTCTATTAAATAAAAACCGACAATAACCTATGAGCCATTATAATTAAAGAGCAATGTATGTTAGTTAACAACAACACTTGTCACAACAAAAGCAATCGCTAACAACAGCTTTAAATGGTTCATATGTTCCCCACATATGATGAAAATGTGGGAATATGTGTGGAAATGTTCCTACATATGATGAAAATGTGGGAATATGTGTGGAAATGTTCCCTACATATGATGAAAATGTGGGAATATGTGTGGAAATGTTCCCTACATATGACGAAAATGTGGGAATATGTGTGGAAATGTTCCCACATATGATGAAAATGTGGGAATATGTGTGGAAATGTTCCCTACATATGATGAAAATGTGGGAATATGTGTGGAAATGTTCCCACATATGACGAAAATGTGGGAATATGTGTGGAAATGTTCCTACATATGATGAAAATGTGGGAATATGTGTGGAAATGTTCCCACATATGACGAAAATGTGGGTAATATGTGTGGAAATGTTCCTACATATGAAGAGCTGAATTGAAGACGTAATAGTGTCTTGTGAGATGTTTGTTTGCATCTTGAAAGCAACACGTTAATCTTTTTTGATATGTGAGGTGAGATTTTACTAGAGCTGTGAGAGTAGTGTGAGTAATTTGCACTCTCGTGATAAAGAATATTTTAAGAGAGGCTTGTGAGTCGTTTGCAATTTGTGAGTTTAGTATTTTTAAGCAATTCATATCATGTGAGAAGATCCTGTGAGTAGTCTTGTGAGTGGAGAGAAGATTGAGAGGTGCGTGTGAGCATCTTGTGAGATGGTAAGTCACTGTGTGGAGCCTCATATGAGCATTTTCTTTTATTATGAGAGTGTTTGGTTTGTGTAAATGACTCAAGGTTTGTTTTATAATTAAATGACCCCTTTTTTTTATTGATTTTTTCTCTGTTATTAGTTTTTTGTTGTAAAATTTTGGTTATATTCTCTTTCTCTCTCTGAGCTTATTCGTTCCAATATTTTTACTATCGTTCTTCCTTTTCTTTCTCATCTATATATTTTTTTTTACTTTTACCTATTCCTCTTCGTCTGTTTCTACCCCTTCTTCGTCTACTTTCATTGCTCTTCTTTTTTTAAATACAATTTCCCAAAGGAAACATTTACCAGGTATAAGCATCATCACTATTTCAGGGTTAACTTTGATCTATCTTGACACATCATCAATATTTCAGGGGTCACTTTCACCCATCTTGAAAACCTCATCAATATTTTAGGGGTAACTTTGACCCATCATCAATATTTCAGGGGTAACTTTCACCCATCTTGAAAATATCATCAATGTTTCAGGGGTCACTTTCACCCATCTTGAAAATATCATCAATATTTCAGGGGTCACTTTCACCCATCTTGAAAATATCATCAATGTTTCAGGGGTCACTTTCACCCATCTTGAAAATATCATCAATATTTCAGGGGTCACTTTCACCCATCTTGAAAATATCATCAATATTTCAGGGGTCACTTTCACCCATCTTGAAAATATCATCAATGTTTCAGGGGTCACTTTCACCCATCTTGAAAATATCATCAATATTTCCTGTGGGGTAACTTTCACCCATCCTGAAAATATCATCAATGTTTCAGGGGTAACTTTCACCCATCTTGAAAATATCATCAATGTTTCAGGGGTAACTTTCACCCATCTTGAAAATATCATCAATGTTTCAGGGGTAACTTTCACCCATCTTGAAAATATCATCAATGTTTCAGGGGTCACTTTCACCCATCTTGAAAATATCATCAATATTTCCTGTGGGGTAACTTTCACCCATCCTGAAAACTTGGAGCGACTCCCAAGTCAGGTTGCTGCTTCACATTACATAACATCGGTTCCTGTTGTTGATCCGGCTTGTGGTGTGGCTGTGTGTACTCTCCTACTGGTACCCACCTCAACTGGTGCCTGCAGGATCGAACCTTAGCTCTTGAACCTCGGCTT
The DNA here is from genome assembly GCF_040958095.1 of Procambarus clarkii. Taxonomy (NCBI): domain Eukaryota; kingdom Metazoa; phylum Arthropoda; class Malacostraca; order Decapoda; family Cambaridae; genus Procambarus; species Procambarus clarkii. The sequence goes on from NC_091173.1 coordinate 14,940,259, forward strand.
TCCAGCCGGCGGATGTCTAATACAATGACTCCTGACCTAAATTCATGCACTCAAGAGCTCTGGTTGGGCTTCCCTGGGGGAGGGGGTGATGGGTGTGGGGGGGGGGGGGCTGAGACGTGTACTCCAGGGTGTGTGGGGGGGGGGTGAGGACGTGCACTCTAGCTAGACTTCTGACGAGGATTGTGTCGATTCTTAGATTCCATTACTGCCCCACATGGTTGAATACTTACTTTCTCCTGTGGTAATACAGTACTTTATTTGATGTGTTTATACTAAAATCTTTTAAGTGTATGTTTGCAGATTCCTTAAAATATTTAGATTGTCTAAGTAATAGTACAAAAAACAATAACATAATTAAACTTAAACTAAAAAAACAAACAAAAAAATACAGTTATAAACATTACTTAAGCAGATATTCTTAAGTACGGGGTTATTAATTATAATTTTCAGAGCATAATATATATTTAATCTCATGTTCTTTATGCTATGGGATTTATTTTTTTTTACTTTGTATAAACATTTAAATTCTGGTTTAGGTTATATATATAATTATTACAAAATATTACAGAAACATTCTTACACATTATTAAACATTGTTAAACATCACATTGTCGTCGATGGGGATGGCAATCCCTGGTGTTGTAAACATTATATACATAAAACAATCAAAAATAAATAAAAATTAGTAATTGTGTTTTTACAATCAGAATGTTTGTGATTGTACATTATAACTATTCGTTATTATTGTTTAAATAATTCGTTATGCTCAATTATACCTTCTAATAACATGACGACCTTCCCAAGTACCTTTACCATCCCATCTTAATTTCTCATCCAATTTTGTCTTCATCTCCTCTTCTTTCTTATCTTACTCTTCATTCTCGTCTACTTCTCTCCCTGTCAGTTCTGACTTTTGATTCCATATCTCGCCTTCCTCTCCCATCTTCACGTTTACTGTCACTTCCTCTCCCATGTGCCATCTTTTCTGCCCCTCCCACCTTACTCCCACGTTCCCCTACCCTCTCCCATCTCCGGAGATAATTTCCAAAATCTAATCTGTCTGAGCAAATGAGGTCTCAACTGAACAATTACTTATCTGACCAAGTAGGAGGCGTCCAAAGTTTGAATCCTCGAGAGAGAGAGAGAGAGAGAGAGAGAGAGAGAGAGAGAGAGAGAGAGAGAGAGAGAGAGAGAGAGAGAGAGATAGAGAGAGAGAGAGAGAGAGAGAGAGAGAGAGAGAGAGAGAGAGAGAGAGAGAGAGATAGAGAGAGAGAGAGAGAGAGAGAGAGAGAGAGAGAGAGAGAGAGAGAGATAGAGAGATAGAGAGAGAGAGAGAGAGAGAGAGAGAGAGAGAGAGAGAGAGAGAGAGAGAGAGAGAGAGAGAGAGAGAGAGAGAGAGAGAGAGAGAGAGAAATAGATTAGGATCCAGGAAGGTGCAAACTTTGTATCAAAATATACGAAGTAAAGATGCAAGCAAAAACAATAAGAAACCAAAGAAGGAGATGTGGAAACCCCAAGGGGAGAAGGAGATACAGATATATATATATATATATGGAGAGGAACTGTGCGAACTGGAATAAATGCTTTTACATCAATTATGCATGCACAAGTGTCTGGCCAAACTTTGTCAGTAATACCCCGGAAGACCGCAGAGGAGGAGAAGGAGAAGGAAGGGAGAAAGGTGAGAGGAGAAGGATGAGGGTAGAAGGATGAGGGAAGAGAGGTAAAGGGAGAAGAGTGATGGGACAAGGGTAAGAGAAGAAGGGCCAGAGGTGGGTGAAATGAGGAGGATAAGGTGAGAAGGTTAAAGGGGAAGGATATTGAGAAAATATGGAGCTGGTAGAGAGATGAGAAGGGAGAATTATAAGTAATGGTGAAGATAAGAGGCAAAGTGATGAGGGGAAAAAGGGTGAAATAAGATGAAGACCCGTAAGTGGATCCCACCGCTGCCACCATATCCACCAGTGTTGTAATGCCTATTTCCCTGCTGGTTATCTCTCTGTATATTACCTTTAAACATGTTAACATATAAAAAATAACCCACTATTTTGTAAACACGAGGAAATGTAGACTGTATATTTCTATCCCAACCTGGGATCCTCTTCACTGCTGAAGAGGATCCCGGTTTGGGATCGAAATATATTGTCTACATTTCCTCGTGTTTTCAAAGTAGTTGGTTATTATTCTAATTTATTAGTGCGCTAGTGCTCTTCATTCTCACGTTAACGTATATGTCACCTCACCAATCTAGTCTAATTCGGTCTGTGATAAACATGTACTTGAAATATTAGGAAGGTAGCTAAGATTCAATATCATTTAAATGTTTAATACAAAACAGAGAATCTAGAAGAAATATATATACACTACACCCAAAATCTTTATTTCCGGGTATTAAAGGAGACTGCAGGCTATATCTGCCAGGCCATTTCTGGACAGCATATTCGGTCCCAACACACAAAACAACACCCTGTCGACACCGACACTCTGTCCAGACGCACTGTATAAACACCCCTGTCCTAACTCTCACTACACCTGGTCTTGTCTTCGAACCACACCTGGTCTTTCCCCTGGGCCACACTGGTCCATCTTGTACCATACTAATGACTGGACCCACGTGTACCAATATTAGACATCACTTCTAGCACTATTTATCAACATATATCACTAATAACCGCTTCTTAAATTAACCAATCACACTCCCACTCTCTGTTTACGCCACTTCCGAGTCTTACCCTAGGTTGTTGACGAGACCACACACTAGAAGTTGAAGGGACGACGACGTTTCGGTCCGTCCTGGACCATTCTCAAGTCGATTCAGACACACTAGAAGTTGAAGGGACGACGACGTTTCGGTCCGTCCTGGACCATTCTCAAGTCGATTTCTCTGAATCAACTTGAGAATGGTCCAGGACGGACCGAAACGTCGTCGTCCCTTCAACTTCTAGTGTGTGGTCTGGTCAACATACTTCAGCCACGTTATTGTGACTCATCACCTGCTTACCCTAGGTTGAGCCAAACTCTTGGCCCTGCCTCAGGTGAACTCACCATCCCCTCCTACCCATCCCCTTAGCTCCGGTACTCCAATTTGAATTCTCTCTCGTTGTGGATTTCGGTGGTTGTGAGTTAATCATCCCTGAAGCCCGGCGCTGTACGTGATTGGTTGACCCCGCTTGGTCAACACCCCCAAGCTGGCAAGTGACCCTGGCTCCACGCTCGCTTGACTGATCTCCATAGTCCTCCCCTTGCCAGCTGTTGTATTCTTGTAGCATACATGCACTCTGTGGTCATTCACTCTCTTTACTTTGTAGCATTAATATATATATATATATTTAAAGTTTTGACATTGTGAGGAGAGATGGAGGAAGAGAGAGAGAGAGAGAGAGAGAGAGAGAGAGAGAGAGAGAGAGAGAGAGAGAGAGAGAGAGAGAGAGAGAGAGAGAGAGAGACAGAAGGGGCCGGACACTGAGTGATCATCCTTGTGCCAATCCATCTCAAGATGGTAAACTGTTTGCGGCGGTCTATTCGAGATACAGCGAGGGCAAACAGCAATAGACACCCCCCCCCTCCCCCACCCCCCTTCTCTTGACACTGATACGTAAGTACACTGATAGACAAGTTCTGAGAAAGTCGGGCCAGAGAGTGAGGGGAAACTGTCGTAGAATGGGAGGGTTTAGGGAGGGGGGAGAGGGGAAGGTTTAACGATGGGTTAGTGACTGGGAGAGATTTTGATCTAGAAATGAGGGAAGGGCTTGAAAGGAGGGGATGTGAAGGAAAACGGGTGAACAGAGGGTATATAAGGGTAAGGACTGAAGGGGAGAGGGTGAAGGAAGTGAAGGAAGGGGAAAACTTGAAAACTTGCGATGGGGAAAGAAATATAGAACCATAAATATATGTAGGGAAGGATGAGGGAAGAAATGGTTCTGGGTGAGAGGTGAGGAGGAATGTGAGAGATAGTAAGGGAAAAGTGAGGGGAAGAGTGTGAAGGGACAGAGGTGAGGTGAGGGGAGAGTGGTGGTGGTCGAGATGTGAAGGGAGGTGTATAAGGGAAGAGAGGTGTTGGGGAAGAGAGGTGAGGGGAGAGAGGTGTTGGGGAAGAGAGGTGTTGGGGAAGAGAGGTGAGGGGAGAGAGGTGAGGGGAGAGAGGTGAGGGGGAGATCTTCAATTCATTTAGCTGGCTGGCTTATCATTAGTCTCTTTCCCCTTCACTGCACACATGTTAAGGGAGAAAGGGAGAAGGAGGGCAGGCGAGGCTAGCAGGGAAGAGAGAGAGAGAGAGAGAGAGAGAGAGAGAGAGAGAGAGAGAGAGAGAGAGAGAGAGAGAGAGAGAGAGAGAGAGAGAGAGAGAGAGAGAGAGAGAGAGAGACGTAGAAAATAGTTTGTGTGAAGAGAGGGATCACAGGAGGGAGGGAAAGAATAGAGGCAAGAGATTGATGGATATATGGATGGATTGCTAGCGGGATGAAGAGAGGGTGTCAGAAGAGGAAGGGATGTGGAGTGCCATATAGCTTGTGTGAGGCACATGTCATACAACAAAGGAAGCAGCCTAGAACCACTCAACTAGAAACTAACATCTTTAACACATATACTATACTATGAGCTACAGAGGAAAACAAAATACTGAAACACCGAGAGAGAATTAATCTCACAACACAGGTTCGGAAGAGGGAAGTCATGCCTCGCAAACCTATTTGGAGTCTTATGATAGAATGACTCGAATGAGAGAATAAATGGGACGGTTGGTAGACAGTATATTTTTAGATCACCAAAAATGTATTTGACACTATCCCACATAAAAGGCTCCTGTACAAGCTCGAGAAGCAAGCCGGAGTAACGGACAACAACGGAAATCCGCTTGGAACTTCCTAACACAGTAACGCTAAGAAGGGACTCTTGAAATGTCAGAACATCATTAGAGGAATTCCGTAAAGTTCAATGTTGGGGCACAAGGGGTTTCTAGTACACATAACTTGACATAGATGAAGAACTCGACAATTTGACGTTATTACTTGCTATTATTGCAAAGTTCACGAGTAGCATCGAGATCAATCACTGTAGGAGTTTCCCACAAAATTTAGATCAGCTGTAGGTATAGTAAACAAAAACATTAATTCTAGTCTGTTTGCCGCTTACAATTACTACACAGGAAAGGCACGACTGGTTCCCAACTGAGACGACAACAACAACCAAATGCTGAGTGAACTTGGAATCACAATGCTGTAAAAATGAAAGGTGAAAGGGGAGATATGATCGAGACATACAAGATTATAAATCAATATCCGGAGACATCACATCAGACGACCGTCAACTGAACCTGTGTGGCGCAAGAACTGAATGAAGCTCGACCCACGAGAACATTTAGATCAGCATATTTAGGCGAGTACTCACATTCAGCAAAAAAAAAAAAAAAAACAGAAAACCCAATAACCAGAATAATACATTTTTCACCCTAAATCCACACACCATCAAAAAAAAAGTAAACACAATTATTTACAACAATTGTGAAAATATTAAACGAAATTTGCAGGCTGTGCGAAATGCAATTAAATATATAGTTGAATTATCATCATCCCAGGGGAGGAAAGCCTATTAAGAATTCTCTCTCACTCTCTACCTTTGAATGTCCACTTTGAACAATTGAACACGGGAGGAGTTGTTCATATTGACTGGGAGGGAACAAAGCAAGGTGACGGGTGACTGGCCGTGTCTAACAGGCAGCGGGGCGAAGCCTATGTATCTCCAAATGGCAGCGTTTTTGTTGGGTCTGATTTATTGTTTTTACTCTGTTGTGTCTGTCCCTCGTCCCTGTGCGCGTGCGCACACACACACACACACACACACACACACACACACACACACACACACACACACACACACACACACTAGTTACAAACAACACCATATACCACTTCAACTCTTGCAACCCCACAGGACTGATTTACACAAACGACTCTTTATGTAAATGAGACGGCCGTCCTAGATCCATCGCTTATTTACAACGTAATGGAGGATATCAGTGGAGGCGATTTACAACTGGAACTTTATGTGACAGATTTACGTAAATCAGCTTTAAATAAGGGGTACTTAAGGGTCATATTTCCTCTGCCAAAACTTTGTTGACTCGGCCCTTGATAATATTTCGATATGCTTCCCATTGTTATTTCATCCATTGATATGGTTTATATGGATGTTGTTGATGAGGCTACTACTGTTGCTACTACTGTTGCTACTGTTGCTGCTGCTGTTGGTGCTGCTGTTGGTGCTGCTTCTACAGCTGTTGCTGCTGTTTCTAGCAATGTTGCTGTTGCTACTTCCATTACTATTACTAAAATTACTGTTGCTAGCAATACTTCTGCCCTTACTACCACTTCAAATGTTAAAACAGCTAATGCTTCTGAGATGCTAGATAATGCTTCCGTTACTGCAATATTCCTGTCAGGTTGTATTTTGCCATAAGAAGCCAAGTACCACGAGCTGTCAACGCTTAAAATCGTTAGCAAATGGTCAAAATGCAAAATCAAAATCAATCGAATATTCGAGTTTTCTCTCCAATGCGAATTAGTATTAAATATTGTATTTTTTTTTACTAATTTTCTCCCCAATAAGTATTATAAATATTCTTGTACCCTAGACTAAAGAAAATTGAAAAGGCTTGTGCTGTAAAATTGGAAAAGCCTAAATGTTGTGAAATTGGAAAAGCCTAAATGTTGTGAAATTGGAAAAGCCTAAATGTTGTAAAATAGGAAAGACCTAAATGTTGTAAAATTGGAAAAGCCTAAATGCTGTAAAATTGGAAAAGCCTAAATGTTGTAAAATTGGAAAAGCCTAAATGTTGTAAAATTGGAAAAGCCTAAATGTTGTAAAATTGGAGAGGCCTTAGTGTAACATTTTTGTTTTACAAATCTGCCAAATTTGCATATATACATTCGTTAATGTTTGATATATTCACCGGCTTAATGTTTAACGCATAATAATACCGAATATGCAGAGATGTTTAATGTTTAATGCTTGGGTAAATGCTCGTTAAATGTGTAATGAAACTCAAAGTACAATGTCTGGTGATGTTTATGAAGATTTGATGTGAGTTCGGTTAATAAATGTTAGTTTGTGTGTTTATTATTTGTGCCTGCAGAATCGAGCTATTAACTCTTGGACCCCGCCTTACTAACCAATCTATTTCTCCCTCTATTATATCTACTACATACATTTATCTCTAAACCACACACACACACACACACACACACACACACACACACATCCCAGGAAGCAGCCCGTGGCAGCTGTCTAACTCCCAGGTACCTATTTACTGCTAGGTGAACAATAAATAGCTCTTATGCCGCTTCTTCCTTCTTTCCAGACCCTTATCATACGTACACTGATGCCGTACCGTACTTTGATACCGTACCGTACAGTGATGCGGTACGGTATCGTACCGGTCATCGTACTGATGATGACCGCGATGATGACAAACAGTGCAGGTAACAGCCACCACGTACACAAATATAAACATTTTACTGTGCGTGGTATAAAGGTTTAGTGAGCAGCCGTCATCACTTACTACCAACGCTGCTTGGGGTACAAAGTCATTTCATAAATTTTACAGAAAGCTTAATTCCTTCTGTAGCAACGAGGAAATATATATTTGTTGCTCTCTCTCTCTCTCTCTCTCTCTCTCTCTCTCTCTCTCTCTCTCTCTCTCTCTCTCTCTCTCTCTCTCTCTCTCTCTCTCTCTCCAGGTCGTGGGCGAGATGTTTACAAAACAGCATTTTGTTTTACTTGCGTAAATATAATTGATACTGAGCTGTTTAGTGTCCGGTGCTTCTGGACACTGAAGACACATTAATACTGAGATATTCAGATAGGCTGATAGACATTGGAATATTAAGACAGGCTCATAGACGTATAGACACATTTAGACAGGCAGATACAGATTTAAACAGAGAAACGTGAATTTTCAGATTGCAATTTCTCTGTCCGTGTATGTACGAATTAATCTGTTCAGGGCGTGTACACAAGGTTAAATATACGTGTATAAACATTCCATAATTTATATATACATACCGAGTTAAATATGAATGATAATTTTGACGTATGAAGAAGTGCAGATAAACTCATACAGTCACACACACACACACACACACACGGGAATTGACGGTTGAGAGGCGGGACCAAAGAGCCAGAGCTCAACCCCCGCAAACACAACTAGGTGAGTACAACTAGGTGAGTACACACACACACACACACACACACACACACACACACACACACACACACACACACACACACATACACACACGTGGGTTAGGCGGGATCCAAGAGTCAATGCTCGATCCTGCAAGCACAAATAGGTGAGTACACACACACACACGAAAGTTTGTGCAAACACGCTACCATAAACGAATAGAAACTGCGTCTATGTTGCAACCATTTCGAGGGGGCGGGGGAGGTCTTCGCTGTTGCTGCCTTCAGCACGACCTTCATGTCCTTGTGCTGAGACACAGCTGATCCCACCAGCGTCCTCGCCCCCTCACTCAACAACAACACTACCGATCATACCATACACCTTCATAATAAGGACCTCGAAGATATATAACTGGTACACAACTGAAACTTTAAACCTTCCCTGCACCTCCATAAGTATCTGGAAACTTTATTATTATTATTATTATTATTATTATTATTATTATTATTATTATTATTATTATTACTATTATTATATATGCAGCATATAGGAGGGTACCACCTCCGGATGGAAGAAGGGGAACCATAGCCTGGGGAAAAAAACACACACACTGTATAAGAGGGGATTTTTGGGTCCCCTTATTGCCGTTTTCCTGTTCTTTTGTCCTACCCTCCCTTCCCCTTTCTCTGTGTTTTGTTTTGCTTTATTAGGTATTCAAGAGGTTAAAAGTTGTTGATCTCTTAGAGCTCCAGAGCTTCCGGACAGGAACCGAGGACACAGCAGGCGTTCCCCCTCTGGATCGCCACACTGAGGTGCTGAAGGAGAACACTGCCAGCTCTTGGGTCTCTGCTGGCGTCAACGAGCAAGGAATCCAATTCTTTGAGAAAGATCAAGGGGTTCCGATACCCTTGGGGCCGAGCGTCTCAATTGTTAGAGGAAGAAAGGTGTACTGACTTTTCAGTTGCCTGTACTTGTTTGAGTTTGTCGTTTTCCTATGGCTGGCTGCTCCTCCTGCCTGATCAGCACCCAGATGTATATATAGGTGTCAACAAGGGTATATTGTGATGCCTTCTGGGCGAAGCGCAAGACCGTCCAGGTTTGGGGCATTCAAGATGCGAGGTTCTCAATCTGCTGGGCACTGAGCTGAGCTGAGGCAAGGCTCCTCTTGATGATGTCATTAACCTCGTCGTGTTATGCAAGGACAGTGTACTATTTGCATGCCAGCACCGCTATTTGACCGCATACACCGCTATTTGACCTCATACGCCGTTATTTGACCTCATACACTGGTATGTGACCTCGTGTACTGGCCTTTGACCATATACAATGAGTTTACCCTGGCCAGAGCGCCGGGAGGGAGAAGAGAGCCGAGGAACTCACGTCTGGAGACGAATATCATCCACTCACCTGAACGATGCTCACTTTACTTTCCCCAGTACAATCACCCGCTGGAGCTACAACATCCTGCAAGCCTTATAGGTTTTTCGATTTTTATTGGAAACTCATAAGATACGTTCGTATCGACTTCCCCCCTTTTTTTAGGGAGGGGGGGGGGGAGAGGAGGGAATTGATGGCGGGTGTGTCTTTGTGGTTGAGAGTTGAGTCGTGAGGTGAGATAATGGAAGGTTTTAGTATTGATGGTTATAATGAATAAAATTAATATTTGAATATTATCTTCATTTTATGTTAAAATAAAAGTGTGGGTAAGAGGGGGGAGGGGGGGAGGGGGGGAAGGCGTTTAGTGCATGGGGGGGGGGAGGGGGGGGGGAGGGGGGGGGGAGGGGGGGAAGGCGTTTAGTGCGTGGGGGGGGGGGGGAGGGGGAGTTGAAGAAGGGGTACTAATGTGTATACTCACCTAGTTGTGCTTGCGGGGGTTGAGCTCTGGCTCTTTGGTCCCGCCTCTTAACTGTCAATCAACTGGTGTACAGATTCCTGAACCTACTGGGCTCTATCATATCTACATTTGAAACTGTGTATGGAGTCAGCCTCCACCACATCACTGCCTAATGCATTCCACCTGTTAACTACTCTGACACTGAAAAAGTTTTTTCTAACGTCTCTGTGGCTCATTCCTCAACAAGGGAACACAGTTTCCACCTATGTTCCCTTGTTCGTGTACCACCCGTGTTAAACAGTTTATCCCTATCTACCCTGTCAATTCCTCTGAGAATTTTGTAGGTAGTGATCATGTTTCATCTTACTCCTCTGTCTTCCAGTGTCGTGTGATTCATTTCCCGCAGCCTTTCCTCGTAACTCATACCTCTTAGGTCTGGGACTAGCCTAGTGGCATACCTCTGAACTTTTTCAAGCTTAGTCTTGTGCTTGACAAGGTACAGGCTCCATGCTGGGGCCGCATACTCCAGGATTGGTCATACATATGTGGTATACAAGGTTCTGAATGATTCCTTGCAAGGTTCCTGAAGGCTGTTCTGATGTTAGCCAGCCTTGCACATTGTGTGTGTGTGTGTGTGTGTGTGTGTGTGTGTGTGTGTGTGTGTGTGTGTGTGTGTGTGTGTGTGTGTGTGTGTGTGTGTGTGTGTGTTCGTTGGCGCGCGTTCGCGTGTGTAAGCGTGCGTGCGTGCGTGTGTGGCCTGCACAAATTGCTACACCCTGACCAAGGGGGGGAGTTAATCTCGCACATTCCACCACAGCAAGCTTCTGGCGAGGTTGGAATTCCGGTAGATTTTTTTCCCTTTGAGAGAGAGATCGGCGTGAGGAGCGAGGTGGCTGGTACTGGAAGATGGCGGCGAGCGGGCGGCTGTGCTCCCTAACCTACTTGTGTCTGGAGATTGAGCTTCAGCTCTTGGGGTCTCAACTTGTGTATCCGGTTTCTCGGCCTCTCTGGCTCAAACCTTATGCTAGTGTCCCCTCGTTTAACGTCCTTCGCATGTTCCTTTACATGCCAAATAATGTCAGTTTAATCTGTCGATGTCTCCGGGTATCATTAATGTCGTGGCAATGTCTACTTCCTCAGGACGTGCTCTTGATATATTCCACAGTTGAAAGGATTATTTTCACAATTAAACGGATTCTTCGGCCACCTACTATATTGGTCTGTTGTGGTCCAACAGGTCACCTGTTGTAATACACCTGTGATAATACACCTGGGAGTGTATTAGAAGCTGTCACCCATGCAGCATGTCCCCCCCCCCCGGGTATACACCTGGGATAATACACCCGCGAGTTCGTGACACAGGTTCGTAGTATGTCAGCCCACGATAACATACTTAAGGTGGAAGAGGCTGATTACCACAGCGTGTTATTAGTATCAGTAAAGTATCAGTAAAGTATCAGTAAAGTATCAGTGTGAGAAAGTGATATTAAAGAAAATTATATTAAATGTTTTATATTTCCAGGTGTGTGTTTCAGTGGATGGGTTTAACACGGCAATATGAAATGTTAACCATATTTTCTCTTGCATGCAATGTTGAGCCAGAGAGAGTGGAGAGTAGGTGGAGAACCTTCTGAGTTTCTACCTTGGAATTATATCGACATAGATTATACATATATACATACATATATGCATATATATATATATATATATATATATATATATATATATATATATATATATATATATATATATATATATATATATATATATATATATATATACAGGGGTCGGATTGTTACACATGTGCTCGTTCCCTCTGTGGTGTTTCTCCTCAGCAGTTTTAATTCCAAGTTAGCTATTGAGTGAGCGTGGGGTGGCGCCGATGGGGTTGTCCCAGTAATCTCCCCTCTGCTCTCAGTAATCTCCCCTCTGCTCTCCTCCAACACCCAAAATGCAACACCACACGCAAACCTTTATTCGCTTATGCAATTCCCGTCCTTGCAATATGCAACTGAATTTTCATTGCTTTAAAATTCAAAACCATTTCGATATCTAAAATGCCTAACTGTGTTGACTTAAATTGTAAATAGCTAGCTGTATGTTTCCGGCTGTAGGCGAAATAAAACCGGCTTTTGAGTGGACGGTTCGTAAAACAATTTCTATCCGGAAATCTGCAGCCTCGGTTATTTCGATACGTGGAACGTAATTTGATCACAGATCCGGCCACATTCAACCGGACGTTCAGGCCTCCGCTGCCCCCAACTATCCGGACATGTAAATTGGCAGTTATGTTGGACACTGTGGGGATATTTGATCAATCTTATCGTGGCCAACTATTTTGGACACACACACACACACACACACACACACACACACACACACACACACACACACACACACACACACACACACACACACACACACACACATTCCTGAGCCCAGTAGTTTCAGATTCAGATTCAGATTACTGGGCTCAGATTCCTGAGCCCAGTAGGCTCAAGAATCTGTACACCAGTTGATTGACGGTTGAGAGGCGGGACCAAAGAGCCAAAGCTCAACCCCCGCAAGCACAATTAGGTGAGTACACACACACACACACACACACACACACACACACACACACACACACACACACACACACACACACACACACAGTAACCGGTGGTGCCCGGGACAGTCTGTCTCAATCCCAGACCCCACCTATTCCACCCATCTTCCTGTCCCCTCTTCTTCATCCTCCCTTTCCCACCTGCTCCCTCTCAACTCTCCCATTCCCCCCCCCTTCTCCCCAACCTCTCCCTCTCGCCTATCTCTCTCTCCCCTCGTCTCTTCAACCTCGAACAACTGACAAGAAGTAGCCAGCTGCATCCGGGCCTCTCCCCCCCCTCCTTCCGTTTCCACCTATTCCCGACTCTTCAACCCCATCCCCCCTTTGACCTCCCCCTCTCGGCTCCATCCCCTTCGTTCCCCTTTTTGACTCTCTCTTAGTCCTCCCCCTCCTCCTCCTCCCTGCTTCTCTTCTTCTCCCCCTCCTCTCAGAAGATATATCCTTAAGAAACACTTAAACAACTGTATGGGTTTAAGAAATGATATTATGCCATCAAAAACTCAACTCACTCCGCGTTAATCATTCGCCACATTTCACACTTGAGAGCCTATGTCTGACCCATACCACAGACCACTCCTCCGTCATATTTGGGGGAGGCTAGCTGAAGATGAAGCTACCCATGAGGTGGCACGGGCATGAATAACCCCGTAGGTGGTAGATTTTTGGTGGTGAAGACAGAGATTCTGTCTCATGTAGGTATAGATATACCGTCTTTCTGTTCTCCTCCCTAATCTCTCTCTGCTTCTCCCGCCGCCCGTCTTTCCGACAGTTCCTAGCGACCCCGGCACTGCTCGGGGTCACAGACTACATCTTCACTAAAAAAAACTATCTTCATCTCGGTAACCATCTTTACTACACAACTCGTCATTGCTATATACATTTGTACTACGATTGACCATCATCACCAGTAACCGTCTTTAAGTCACACTCCTCTAACTACTCACAACCCTCATCACTGTAACCATCTTCACTCACACACACTCACTGCAAAGTATCTACACTACACACGAAGATCCTCATCATTTTGTAACTATTTCCACTAAAACACTGTTTTCATCTCTGACACCATCAACACTACCTGGGACACTGCCTGGGTTGGTTCCCCATCTACACCCCCTTTCCCCTTCTTCACCACTTTTCCTTACCCTTCACCACCATTGTCCCCCTCCCCCCTCTCACCTTCTCTTCACCTATGTCTCTCCATCGCTCTTCAACCTCAACTGTCTTCATCAACTAATCAGCTCCACAAGACTGAGATCTCGAGCCTCCTCACCGCGGGCGTCACAGGACCAATACAACTATACATGTCGATATTGCAAAATCACAAGACATTTAATATCTAAAATAATAGTTGTGCTGTGAATGTTGTAATGGTGTTGCAACATGAATTGCCAACTAAACCATTATACATTCCTCTGCCAATTAGTAGAACGTAAACAATTACAGAACCCATCGTTCTGTAATTGTTTACGTTTTGTGTATGTATATATATATATATATATATATATATATATATATATATATATATATATATATATATATATATAATATATATATATATATATATATATATATATATATATATATATATATATATATATATATATATATATATATATAATATATATGATCTATTAAGATACTAAGTACCATCTATTGAGATTTTGAGCCTATAGAGATGGAAGATCAAACTGTATCATCTCCCTTTGTCTATCATTATCAACTTTCCTGTCTCTCCTCGTGATTTTTCCCACTTTCTCCCTTGCAATCATTCTTATCATCTCTTCCACCTTCTCATTCCATGTGCGCTACCCCCCCCCCCCATCCCCTTCCTTTCCTTTCACTCTCTCACCATCCCGGTGGAGGCGCCTGAGCGGCTCTGGTTACGCCCATCAGGAGCACCAGTACCGTGCCTTATCTCTCTCTCCCTTCACCGTCACCCCATCAGGGAGCCCCTCCGCATCCTCTGATTAACAGCACCATCAGAACCTCGTCTCTCCCCCACTCCCCCACCACCCTGTATTCCACCACCATCACCACCACCACCACATCCACCACCATCTCTGTATTCTGATTGGAAACCGTCACTTTCTCAGCTTGACACTCCTTTCCTGATTTAGTATCGTTGATTAGCAAAGTGTTTCGGCAAAGCGTCGTTAGAGAGTCAACTGTTCCACTTCGTTGCTTGATAATCGCCTTCCTTACATCTCGGTTGATTGAGGAGTAAGGAACATTTCAATCAATTGAGGTGTTCACCATTCACGGTTGTTCATCGTCAACTCTCCACCAATTCGTTACGTAGAAACCACCTTTTTTTTATCATCTACCTGAAATGGTGAGTTTTACTCCCCATCTCCGTTTTCTAGTAGTCTCCTCTCAGAGTATTGCTGGATATATCGTGATTTATAAACAAGTCTCCCCTCTAAACCGGTTCGCTTCTTATGCATGGAGGAGAAGGAATATTCGCGATACACCGTGACGGAGTACCTTCACACCGTCCTCCTATCCTAGCTACTAGTCCTAGCTCCTATCCCTTCCTAGGGCCATACAACCTGACCGGCTTACAGCCTTAATTTCCCCTATGATTATCTTAGCATTCATCACATTTAGCCGCTGGGACTCTGAATATTGGCCATGTGCTGCTTGTATCTCAGAGTACAAGGGTGGACACCAGTTTTACCTAACTCTAGGAGCTATAAACGTCCGTAGCCCCTCGTCCGTGGTCCGTAAGTCCCTCAAGATTCTCATATGCAGCTGTTAAAACAAAAGCAATGACTTAAGGAACCAAAACCCCAAACAATGTCATTGTATTACTTTTATCCTCATCTTAAAGACCGTTTCTAACACCCTACTCAAGAAACCCAGAGGGTTTCCATTACCTTTCTATTTTGTTAACAGCCCCCGCCTCCCCCTTCTTCCTTACAAGACCCCCCATTCCCCACTCCCCCACGAAACTAGCACTAGTTTATGAGAGTAATTTAGGGATTTGATATGAAACTTATTTAGGGAGATTAAATTCGGATTGCGTTGTTCCTCCTGCGTTGTTTACGGGATTATCCATAGAAACTTGCCTCGTTGAAAGGAGGGGAAGGGAAAGGGGGGGGGGGGAAGGGAAAGGGGGGGAAGGGAAAGGGGGGGAAGGGAAAGGGGGGGGAAGGGATTTCGTTATATGGATCATTTGCATAACAAATATGAATATTGAATACTTTGTTTTTTAATTTTACTTGTAGCGGTGTGTCGGGGGATAGTGCAGCCATGTTGCATATATTGTTGGCTGATAGTGTGTATGTGTGTGTGTGTGTATGGGAGGGTGTGTGTGTGTATTACCGCTCGAGAACAAGTGGTGTGTCGACGCGAGGAAACGAAACAGCCAAATTAAGGCAATGGCTGGCAGTGAATAGTTTATCTAAGCCCCCGTGGACGCCTTAAACTATACGCAGACGACGGCAAGTCAATAACGTCAAACGTAAACACTTTAGTGGTTTAATGGATAGAGCTGGTTGATGGATAGAGCTGGTTGATGGATAGAGCTGGTTGATGGATAGAGCTGGTTGATGGATAGAGCTGGTTGATGGATAGAGCTGGTTGATGGATAGAGCTGGTTGATGGATAGAGCTGGTTAATGGATAGAGCTGGTTGATGGATAGAGCTGGTTGATGGATAGAGCTGGTTAATGGATAGAGCTGGTTGATGGATAGAGCTGGTTGATGGATAGAGCTGGTTGATGGATAGAGCTGGTTGATGGATAGAGCTGGTTAATGGATAGAGCTGGTTGATGGATAGAGCTGGTTGATGGATAGAGCTGGTTGATGGATAGAGCTGGTTGATGGATAGAGCTGGTTTAATGGTTCGATCTCAGGGTGACTTCGGTTGATCCGGTAGGTGTTTATTTACTGGTGAGATGTTGTACATCTTCTCTAGTTGTCTAGTCAACTCTTAAGGTTCCCTCAGGAGTCCAGAATTATTTTGCATATCTGTTTACTTGATTGTTAAGATTCTGCTTTTTTCCTTGTGTGAAACACTTTGAGTTACTCATTTCCTTTGGCAGCATTACGTCATTATTAAACAGCTTGTTGACCAGACCACACACTAGAAGGTGAAAGGACGACGACGTTTCGTCACAATCGACTTGAGAATGGTCCAAGACGGACCGAAACGTCGTCGTCCCTTCACCTTCTAGTGTGTGGTCTGGTCAACATACTTTAGCCACGTTATTGTGACTCATCGTCTGCATTAAACACAGCTTTTCCGGTCATCTCCTTATTCAATCTGAGCTTCTGTTCTATTCTCTATTATTCAATCTGAGCTTCTGTTCTATTCTCTATTCTTCTTTTGTGAATTTCGAACATATTTACCCGTTAATGATTTCTTCCTGTGGTCTCCAACACTTGATGGAATGGAAGGAGTCGGTCGTAGCCTTCTTGAGGTTATCTTGAGATGATTTCGGGGCTTTAGTGTCCCCGCGGCCCGGTCCTCGACCAGGCCTCCACCCCCAGGAAGCAGCCCGTGACAGCTGACTAACTCCCAGGTACCTATTTACTGCTAGGTAACAGGGGCATTCAGGGTGAAAGAAACTTTGCCCATTTGTTTCTGCCTCGTGCGGGAATCGAACCCGCGCCACAGAATTACGAGTCCTGCGCGCTATCCACCAGGCTACGAGGCCCTCGTAGCCTTCGTGACATTTTTGTGTGAAGAACTCTTTAATGCTCTATAGTGTCCCGACACGAAGTTCAGCGTGTTAATGTGTTCTAAGTCTCTCACACTCCTGTAGTTCCCACTTCTGGACCCCAGCTGAGTGGAGTTCCTCCCCCAATGATGTCCATCACCCCAGTCCCTAAGTAATCTGAACACGTGGAAGGACTGACTCTCAGTAGTATATGAGATTCATGAGAGCATAAGAACCGTATTGATATTCTATTAATGATGTTTGATGGCGTCAAACATCATTAATGTTTGGCCACGACAATGAATCAGGCCATATTGCTGGCTGATTCATTGTCCTGGACTTCCAGCCTATTTCTCATCGTTCAAGTTCCTCCAGGATTTAAGGGACTTTACTCCCATTCATCCATGGTTGCTACCGTCATCCTTGTGGTTCTCATCACAATCCTACTTCGATGTTCTCTTGTTGAACACTAAGTTGTGAATAACTTCAACGTCGGCTACCTTGGAGCTACCTGCTGTACTCGATCCTTTTAAATAGTTAATGATCCCTTTATCATTTGGCGGTTCCTGTGCCTATATTTTACCCTTCTCTCAAGTATTCATCCATGCCGGTCGGGAGCCGGTCGCACCCATGGGAGCCGGTCGGCCGAGCGGACAGCACGCGGGACTTGTGATCCTGTGGTCCTGGGTTCGATCCCAGGCGCCGGCGAGAAACAATGGGCAGAGTTTCTTTCACCCTATGCCCCTGTTACCTAGCAGTAAAATAGGTACCTGGGTGTTAGTCAGCTGTTTTGCAACCTCAAGAAGATGAGGTTGCAACCTCAAGAAGATGCCAGTGACAGAGTCCAGAGAGACGATGAATATCCAGTCATGGTTGTCATGTTCTCTCTGATACGAAATGCTTTGTTAACCAATGGTCGAGGTTAAAGAGAAATACCTTGAAGTGGTAATTAGTAATGACTTCAAATACACGACACAGTGAATGGCTGAATCACAATTGAACGCAAGGGGAAACGTAGCTAGGAATGCAGCTGTTCAATTTATATCTCTCTGGTCTTTATCTTCTCTCTCAGATGTCATTGGTGGGTAGTAATGGTTCCCCGGATAATGCGAGAAACCAGTTCTGTACATGTGTTGTGTTCTGTTTGTCTAGCATGACGCGGGGAGATGAGCAGTGTGTCAGGGGCTATAACCAGCAAGTACTCACGGTAGCAAGAGTAGTACTTACAGGTAGTTGAAATACGTATAGTAATCCATCTTTGATATTAATACACGTGTCCATTTGATAAGGTGACGGGTTATTAAGTCTTTCATGTGAATTCCTGTTCCTGCGGTGTGATCAGGAGTGTGGGGAGAGAGTCTTCTGGGTTTCCTCCTTGTATTGGTCCAAATAAGATCTGAAGACTTAATAGAAGCTGTGGTTCTGTATGCAGGTCGGCGTTCAATCCCCGACCATCCAAGTGGTTGGGTACCATTCCTTTCCCTCGTCCCATCCCAAATCCTTATCCTGATCCCTTTCCAGTGCTACATAGTCGTCATGGCTTGGCACTTTATCCCTGATAGTTCCCTTCCCTCCTCTCTCTCTCTCTCTCTCTCTCTCTCTCTCTCTCTCTCTCTCTCTCTCTCTCTCTCTCTCTCTCTCTCTCTCTCTCTCTCTCTCCGTTTATTCTAACATCATCAACTCTCTCTCATACCAATCTCCCCGAGTCTTATTATCTCACATTCTTCCTCTTTCTATCTTCTTTTTTCCTCTCTGCGTCACACTTACTCTCTCCCACTCTGTTACTCTCACTTTTCGTTCCTCTCTCACTCTCCGTCACTCCGTTACTCACCAACGCAGACAGTTTAGCCATTCTGTCAGGAAAATATTGCTATTATATCGTTTTTCAATACGTGATCGATGGCAACATGCGCACACTGAACATGGTCTGTGGTGGGCGGTGGGCGGTGGGTGGTGGGCGGTGGGCGGTAGGTGGTGGGTGGTGGGTGGTGGGCGGTGGGCGGTGGGCGGTGGGCGGTGGGCGGTGGGCGGTGGGTGGTGGGCGGTGGGCGGTGGGTGGTGGGCGGTGGGCGGTGGGCGGTGGGCGGTGGGTGGTGGGCGGTGGGCGGTGGGTGGTGGGCGGTGGGCGGTAGGTGGTGGGTGGTGGGTGGTGGGCGGTGGGTGGTGGGTGGTGGGCGATGGGCGGTGGGCGGTGGGTGGTGGGCGGTGGGTGGTGGGCGGTGGGCGGTAGGTGGTGGGTGGTGGGTGGTGGGTGGTGGGCGGTGGGGGGTGGGTGGTGGGCGGTGGGCGGTGGGTGGTGGGTGGTGGGCGGTGGGCGGTGGGCGGTGGGCGGTGGGTGGTGGGTGGTGGATGGTGGGTGGTGGGCGGTGGGCGGTGGGTGGCGGGCGGTGGGTGGTGGGTGGTGGGTGGTGGGCGATGGGCGGTAGGTGGTGGGTGGTGGGCGATGGGCGATGGGCGGTGGCCGGTGTGCGGCGGCCAGTGGGCGGTGGGCGCGGAATGATGACAGCTACCACCAAATATACACATCAAGATAAAATAGTTAAAAAAAAGTGTATTAATTCAACTCAAAAAGCCCAAAAGTATATAATTTAAAATTGAAGAAACGAATATTACCATGAACCAAACTTTTATTATATGTTAATTTCTACTGGAGGGGCCGGATACCGTGCTGACCGCCCTCGCTCAACCGGTTAACACAGTTTAATTACATGCATAATTAATGCAATTTTAAATATTGCATAAATGGGGAGAAAAATATAGCTTGTGCTATTACAAAATTGTTCTATGGCTTTGTTTTTGATCAATGAAGATAGTTTTGATCAATGAAGATAGTTTTGATCAATGAAGATAGTTTTGATCAATGAAGATAGTTTTGATCAATGAAGATAGTTTTGATCAATGAAGATAGTTTTGATCAATGAAGATAGTGTTGATCAATGAAGATAGTTTTGATCAATGAAGATAGTTTTGATCAATGAAGATAGTTTTGATCAATGAAGATAGTTTTGATCAATGAAGATAGTTTTGATCAATGAAGATAGTTTTGATCAATGAAGATAGTTTTGATCAATGAAGATAGTTTTGATCAATGAAGATAGTTTTGATCAATGAAGATAGTTTTGATCAATGAAGATAGTTTTGATCAATGAAGATAGTTTTGATCAATGAAGATAGTTTTGATCAATGAAGATAGTTTTGATCAATGAAGATAGTTTTGATCAATGAAGATAGTTTTGATCAATGAAGATAGTTTTGATCAATGAAGATAGTTTTGATCAATGAAGATAGTTTTGATCAATGAAGATAGTTTTGATCAATGAAGATAGTTTTGATCAATGAAGATAGTTTTGATCAATGAAGATAGTTTTGATCAATGAAGATAGTTTTGATCAATGAAGATAGTTTTGATCAATGAAGATAGTTTTGATCAATGAAGATAGTTTTGATCAATGAAGATAGTTTTGATCAATGAAGATAGTTTTGATCAATGAAGATAGTTTTGATCAATGAAGATAGTAAGTATCCACAGGAAATATATATTTTAGAAGTCCATTGTGAATTGTTGAATAATTTGATGTACTTTGTTTTACTGATGTCCAACTACTGTATTTTATACAATTCTGAACAATATAGAATATTCATTAAAAACTGCTGAGGTAGACAAAATTTAATAATGAGTTGTAGAGATTTGTCATAATTGGTGGATATCATCGATGTGTGTGTGTGTGTGTGTGTGTGTGTGTGTGTGTGTGTGTGTGTGTGTGTGTGTGTGTGTGTGTGTGTGTACTTCCTACTAGTAGATCCACCGCTCTTTCCCCAAACCCTCTCCCTCACTCCCTAGATCCTCTCATATATCCCCTACCCCCCCTCCCTCATTCTCTTCCCAATCCCTTCCTATTTCCATTCCTTGTCATCATTACCCTCCTCCCCTCCTATCCTACCCTACCCTTCCTTCCCTTTCCTACCTTTCCCTTCCTCGTCCCCGCCGAGTACAACCGTATCTACCCAACTCCGCGAACTAAGTACGACCATAATGACCTCATCATCCTTAAGAAGCTAAACAAGATGAACCATGAACTCAAATCATCGTCAATAAAGCCAATACCACACCAGGAAACCCATTGCAACATGAACCGAACCTTTGCGACGGCCAGTTGGGCTTCAACATGAGGGGGACTCTTAACCTTTGCGACGGCCAGTTGGGCTTCAACATGAGGGGACTCTTAAGTCCGGAACACGACAGCCGGAAGCGCTCAGATGGTGCCTGGAAGAGGAAGGATGCTGTGAGAGCGGGTCATCCAGAGCGGTCCATCTTAAACCCATCTGCGGACCTAAAGAGGATGTAGTGGAGGGTGCTCAGGTGTCTTGCTTGCTGTCTTAAACCCCATCTTGCTTCCCCTGACGGAGGTTGCAACAGCCTCGGAGAACAGCAGCGTTAACAGCCTCGGAGAACAGCAGCGTTAACAGCATCGGAGAACAGCAGGGTTAACAGCCCGGAGAACAGCAGCGTTAACAGCCTCGGAGAACTGCAGCGTTAACAGCCTCGGAGAACAGCAGCGTTAACAGCCTCCGAGAACAGCAGTGTTAACAGCCCGGAGAACAGCAGCGTTAACAGCCTCGGAGAACAGCAGCGTTAACACCCTCGGAGAACAGCAGGGTTAACAGCCTCGGAGAACAGCAGCGTTAACAGCCTCGGAGAACAGCAGCGTTAACAGCCTCGGAGAACAACGGGTGTTAAGGGGCCCGGGAACGGGAGAACAGCGGCATAAAGAACCCAGAGAACAGAACAGCCCAGAAAACGGAACAGAAAACAGGAAAACAACCGTTCAAACGGCCCAGAAAACAGGGAAAACAACGGTGTTATCAGGAGAACAGGAGAACAGCGGACGTTAACAGTCCCGGAGAACGGGAGAACACACACACACACACACAGGTCTTAAAGGGTCTTACGACTCGCATCTCCAAACACAAGACGTAAACCCAAGTTTTAATGTACCTCTAAAAGGTGTTTATGAGCACGTCTTACGCTTACCGGTATAGTGAAGAGCAGACCAGTGCCTACTCCTCTTCCCTCACGAAATTACACACGCACTCACGCACTAATAGGCGCAGCAGAGTCTCCCAGACGCACCTCTGCTCTTATAAGACTCGTGGAAGCACTCACACACGAATATATAATGATCTCTAGACGCACTAAAAACACTCATATAACAATGCCGACGCACTTATGTTATTCTAAGTACGGGCATGAGTGCTTAAAGACGCACTGATACACTTCCAATTAATTGATGGACTTAGGATTTTTTTTAATTACTCCATAAAACAGTTGGGAAAAGGGGTGATATATTCAGATGCATCGATGCGCTCCACTACATACAGATACTCTGATGCTGCAGAGTATCTGCACTCTGCACTTACACTATCCCTCATTCTGTTACCCAAGCCCTGGCGCACTCAAACCAGCCCTCACGCACTCAAACCAGTCCCCTCACGCACCCAAACCAGCCCTCGCGCACTCAAACTAGCCCTAACGCACTCAAACCAGCTCTCACGCACTGAAACCAGCCCTCACGCACTCAAACCAGCCCTCACGCACTCACACTAGCCCTCACGCACTCAAACCAGCCCTCACGCACTCAAACCAGCCCTCACGCACCCAAACCAGCCCTCGCGCACTCAAACTAGCCCTAACGCACTCAAACCAGCCCTCACGCACTCAAACCAGCCCTCACGCACTCAAACCAGCCCTCACGCACTCAAACCAGCCCTCACGCACTCAAACTAGCCCTCACGCACTCAAACCAGCCCTCACGCACTCAAACCAGCCCTCATGCACTCAAACCAGCTCTCACGCACTCAAACCAGCCCTCACGCACTCAAACTAGCCCTCACGCACTCAAACCAGCTCTCACGCACTCAGACTAGCCCTCACGCACTCAAACTAGCCCTCACGCACTCAAACCAGCCCTCACGCACTTACAAACGCACAGATAAACACGCATCAAGTATGCAGTTAAATGGTTAACAAAGCAATGACACACTGACACACGAAGTGAAGCCCACGGAGGAGCAACAATTAAACACCACGAGCACACTGGCCCAACCATTGGGGGTGGACGGTAGAGCGACGGTCTCGCTTCATGCAGGTCGGCGTTCAATCCCCGACCGTCCAAGTGGCTGGGCACCATTCCTTTCCCCCTCGTCCCATCCCCGAATCCTTAGCCTTACCCCTTCCAAGTGCTATATAGTCGTAATGGTTTGACTCTCCTGATTGGTCCTTCCCTCTCCCCCGAACACACTGAGAAGCTCTCGTCCTCACACGCACGCACACACACACACACGCACACTATGAAACTGACATTGCACTCAAAGGTAAGAGACACTGACGGCTCCCACACGACCATACACGAAGGAGGATATGACAGTGAATGACCAAGTGTTTAGACTACGCAGGAGAACAGGTGGACATAGAGGAAATGACAAGGAAATTTGCGAGGAACTAACTGCCAGTTACCACGAGTGAAGCTGGAAACAGCTCCCAGCGCCAGGAGCGAGAGACGTGGCAGATATTAAGGTAACAACAGAGGAAGTAATGACCCAAAACTACCCTTGCTAGATGAAGGGAAAAGCTGTTGTTGGTCCAGACACTGTATCATCATGGGTGTTAAATAGGCGTGGCACAGGCTCTCTAGGTCTGGTTTTGAATGAATCCATTGAACAGTGAGAATTGCCAAAGCTGGAATCACTGCTGGAATCGAATTGCTGGAATCGACAGCGCTGACTGACTGAGAAAAAAACGAAGAGGTGGCTATCACACCACGCCTAACTCTGGAGGCATATATATATAGATAGGATAACGTCAGCACCTTAGTCTACAGAGTTAGAAGTCAGTACATCCTGCAGGAGCCTAAATAAGAAGACACTCAGATCACCACCTACGTGAGACCAGTCCAAGACCGTGCAACCAGACGACACCTCAAAAAGCACCAAAGGAAACTTGAAAAATAATGTGAGAAGTTTGCAACGAGGCAAATCCCCACAAGTATTCCTTGGGAAGGGAGGAGGGGGAAGAGGTTAGGGGGGGACGGGGGATGGGGGAAGGGGAGAGGGGGGGGGGAGGAGGGGGGGAGGGGTACGAAACGAGATTGCAAGAACGGTTCCTCAATTGAGGTTTTTAAATGTGTTTATTAGATCTGACGATGAATGCTGCCTTGAAATTTGAAACATAACGAAGAATTATAACAAATACCTCATTTTTGCCTTCAACCTTAGTCCTATAATGTTTATCTGGAAATGTCCATCTCCAAGTGTTGAGCTCAGGAGAACACTCGGACCTTTCTGGCCAACCCAGCTGAATTGACCCAGAGAATCTATACTATCTCAACCCCACGAAAGTCTGCTTCTATAACACCAGTTTTATAACACCAGTTTTACAAATGTCGCTGGATGCTGGTTTACCGTGCATCCAGCACGGTAAACCATTAACCCCCTATTTACCCCCCATTTACCCCCTATTTACCCCCCCATTTACCCCCTATTTACCCCCCATTCCAGACGCCTGTTCCCCCTCGCATTGCCGCCAGAGACGTCCCCAGGCGCCACACCCCCGCCCACCTCCCTGTGACATCCAGTATTCACGCCAGGCGACCACACAGCCTCATGATGTTGGTACTCAAAGAGATGAAACTTCGTAAAGGAGAGCAGGTCGAGCAGGTGTGTGTGTGGGAGGGGGGGGGGGAGGTGGAGGAAGACCTCTTGGAGCGTTTGGGAGCATCGCTATGCGTGCTGGGGGGCTCTGAGCGGGTCTGCGGCGCGCCTCCAGGCGTATCACGAGCACAGGAGAGCAATGTAGATACTGAACCAGCGAGTATTCGAGAGTATTTGAAATGACGTGAGAGCGCATGGGATCTCGTGGGCAGCATCTCAGAGCATCTGGGATCCCGTTGGGAGCATCTCAGAGCATCTGGGATACCACAGGGATTCCCCCGAATGAGCATGCGAGGAGCACTTGCCAGCACCTAAGAGCGTGCAGCAGCACTTGAGACGTTTCGCAAGACGCGCTTGCATCACCGAAGTGTCTGGGAGCGTCGCAACGCGGTAACACACAGCCTGGCACGTCCCAATTCTCCCTCGCATCCCGACCAGTGCCTCCAGAGTGCCGTAACTCCAGGCACTGGGCGGCATAGACCTCCTCGCTCATCCATAAAGGTGCCACTGTACAAATTTTGAATACGAGAGAGGGTGCTAAAAAGCGTAGCGGAGGCAGTGGAATTGGTTCCTGGGAGAGGGAGGGGGGGGGGAGAGGGAGAAGGGGGGGAGAGGGGAGGGGGGAGAGGGGAGGGAGAGAGGGGAGAGGGAGAGAGGGGAGGGGGAGAGAGGGGAGGGGGAGAGAGGGGAGGGGGGAGAGGGGAGGGGGGAGAGGGGAGGGGGGAAAGGGGAGGGGGAGAGCGGGGGAGAGGGGAGGGGTGAGAGTGAGAGAGAGGGAGAAGCAGAAAGGACACAAGGAGACATAGAGGGAAAAAGAGAGGGAGGCGAACAAAAAATAGCATGAGGGGAGGAGTAGGAAGGAGGCCAGAGGATGAGGATGAAGGAGAGAGAAGAGGGGGGCGAGAGGGTAGGGGGGGGGTAGGAAAAGGAAGAGAGGATAAGTGGAAAAGGAAGGAAAGAAAAGGTGGAAAAGGGGAAGGGGGGAAGATGTGTGATGAGCGAATTATTTATAAAATGCTTTGACACAAGAAGGAAGGAGAAAGTTATGTTATTATAATACAATGAGAAGAAAATGGAGTCGGGGGCGAACTAATATGACCTTTGTCAAGGGACGTGGGAGACGCCCGTGTGTGTGGGAGGGACGTGGGAGGGACGTGGGAGACGCCCGTGTATAAGACACACATATAAGGGATCAGTCAGAGGGACGTGCAATAGGAGTTGTGAAAGCACATGAATTGTTTGAAAGCTTTTCCATTACCACCCAGGAAGGTGTTGGAGGCGCTGGCACACTCACTCACTCACACACACACACACTCACACACTCACTCACTCACTCACACACACTCACACACACACACACTCACACACTCACTCACTTACTCGCTCACACACTCACTCACTCACTCACTCACTCACACACACTCACACACACACACACACACTCACACTCAGTCACTCACTCACTCACACACACTCACACACACACACACTCACACACTCACTCACTCACACTCACACACACACACACTCACACACTCACTCACTCACTCACTCACACACACTCACACAGGTAGCTGAGTGGATGGCGCGCAGGACTTGTAATTCTGTGGCCCGGGTTTGATTCCCGGACTAGGCAGAAACAAATGGGCAAAGCTTCCTTTCACCCTGAATGCCCCTGTTACCCAGCAGTAAATAGGTACCTGGGAGTTAGACAGCTGTTACGGAGCTGCTTCCTATGTGTGTGTGTGTGTGTGTGTGTGTGTGTGTGTGTGTGTGTGTGTGTGTGTGTGTGTGTGTGTGTGTGTGTGTGTGTGTGTGTGTGAAAAAAAAGTTAGTTAGTAGTTAGTAACAGTTGATTGACAGTTGAGAGGCGGGACGAAAGAGCAGAGCTCAACCCCCGCAAGCACAACTAGGTGAATACACACACACTGCATTAGACAGTGATGTGGAGGAGGCAGACTCCATACAAAATTTCAAATGTAGATATAATAGAGCCCAATAGGCTCAAGAATCTGTTTACCAGTTGATTGACAATTGAGAGGCGGGACCAAAGAGCTAAAGCTCAACCCCCCACAAGCACAACTAGGAGAGTACACACACACACGTACACTTACACGTCTGTAATTCACCAAAGAAAAGAAACAGCAGGAGCCTCTACTATATTATATACAACTCAATGAAATATAGAGAGAGAGCTACCAGACTGACTGAAGAGGGCAGATGTGGTGCCAACATTCGAAACAGTGAGTGTAGTGTGCGAGTGTTGTTGCCTAACTATCCAGGAAGGATAGAATAGGGCTGTAATACACTGTATTACAGCCCTATTCAGCTGACTGTACTGAACTTAATCACAGCCGAAATGCAAAGTTATAAAAGGACTGGGCACCTGAAGCGTGAAATGTTCGAAAAAAATTGAATCTTTTTCATCCAGGAGGCTATCTTGAGGTTATCTTGAGATGATTTCGGGGCTTTAGTGTCCCCGCGGCCCGGTCCTCGACCAGGCCTCCACCCCCAGGAAGCAGCCCGTGACAGCTGACTAACTCCCAGGTACCTATTTACTGCTAGGTAACAGGGGCATTCAGGGTGAAAGAAACTTTGCCCATTTGTTTCTGCCTCGTGCGGGAATCGAACCCGCGCCACAGAAGTACGAGTCCTGCGCGCTATCCACCAGGCAACGAGGCCCCTGGCATAAACGAGACATAAACATTTCTAATGCCGGACGGTCACATTAGAAGAACAACGTCTGGAAAGACTTACTTGAGACGCGACTCTGAAGTATTCGGTCGACCTGGAACACTTACCTGAAATAGGAAAAACATAAACTATAAAAGTCCAAAGACAGGTAATAAGACTGGTTACTGAGCTAAGGGGACCGAGTTATGAGGAAAGACTGAGAGAATTGCACCTCGCCCCACTTGAGAAGAGAAACAAGGGGGGGATATGTTAACGAAATGCAAGATTCTTAGAGGAATAGATTAAAAACTATTGTTATAGATAGATCAGACAGATACACATAAAGAACGTCTTTAGTGGAAAAGTTGTCAGTAAATTAATATGCTTGACGAAGGAGAAGTTGAAGCTCTTTGAACACTCAATCTTTAACTACAATGTGAAAAAAAATCAGAGAACAGTCATTGAACTAGTCTCAAGTAGTTAGCCTCAACTTTGAACTAAGCCTTAAGAATTTAACTAGTTGTTAAGGCTTAACTAGTTGTTAAAGCCAATTAAGGTTAAGGCTGGTCTCAGCAAGCAGAGCTGAGCAACGAAATTGCAAATGAATCGTTGCCTGAAACTGTACCACTTCCTGAAACTGTACCACTCCCTGAAACTGTACCGTTCCCTGAAACTCCCTGAAACTGTACTGCTCCCTGAAACTGTACCACTTCCTGAAACTGTACCACTCCCTGAAACTGTACCACTCCCTGAAACTGTACCACTCCCTGAAACTGTACCGCTCCCTGAAACTGTACCGCTCCCTGGAACAGGATCACCCCCGAGGCAGCATGGGGCACATAAAATTCAACCGCCGAAAAGCAAATTTGCCTGCCCTCAGATCCTTTCACAGCAAATGTGCGTAAAATTAGATTGTCTTGAGCAAGAGGACAAACTTTACTTCTCCACTAATGGATTGCGACTGAAGGCCCCGATGGACTAATCCCTATTATTTCTGTCTGTGAATGTTGATTGTCCCTGAACACAGGTACAAGTGGCTCTGGACACAGGTACAAGTGTCTCTGGACACAGGTACAAGTGTCTCTGGACACAGGTACAAGTACCTCTCAACAAAAGTAATTTTCAACAATAAGGAGACCAACAGGAAACACTCCGCAGCAGCATCCACGTCTCACGATCTTCAAAAGGCGCCAAACATTATCCAAGAAGCCAATACGAGGGACAAAAATAGGAAACAAGACGAACGACTTCAAAGTTATCGGCTTCACTGAGGCTTCAATCAAAGGACAAGTGACACCGATGAATTAAACGTAAGACATACGATCGATCTTAAAATCGGGATATTCGAAAAAGGTGTCAGTGGGACAATGGAGTTTCGGACAATAAGGAGCAGGAAGCAGTGTTCCATTTTAAGTAGCTATGAGATCTGAGTAGCCGACGTGCCAGAGCCGTTTTCCATCGTCTATTGCGATGAAAAACGCAATAGACGATGCGATAGACTTCCTTCCTTCATTCCTTCTTTCGGTGGTAGGAGGAAGGTCAAGGGGGGGGGCAAGGGGTCGGTCACTTTTAATAGTGTTGTTTGTTTCATGACATTGCCCGTCCAACGACCCTGTTAACAGACCCGTACAACGGTCCCGTCCAACGGACCCGTCCAACAACCCTGTCAACAGACCCGTCCAACGACCCTGTCAACAGACCCGTCCAACGACCCTGTCAACAGACCCGTCCAACGACTCCTGTCAACGGTCCTTTCCAACGACCCTGTCAACAGACCCGTCCAACGACCCTGTCAACAGACCCGTCCAACGACCCTGTCAACATACCCGTCTTACAACCCTGTCAACGGTCCTTTCCAACGACCCTGTCAACAGACCCGTCCAACGACCCTGTCAACAGACCCGTCCAACGACCCTTTCAACAGACCCGTCCAACGACTCCTGTCAACGGTCCTGGGTTGTGCGACGACCGGGTGGAAATCCCAATAAGGAATCCCTTTCCGGGAAACGGAACAACTAGCGCGAACGACCTCTCTGGCGGCGATGTTGGCACAGTCGTTCAAGAGAACTCCAATATGGGAGGGAACCCCAGCAGAACTCGAGTGCCTTGCCTCCGCCAGCGATAAGACACAGGCAGTATAGTGGATTTCTACCACCAGAGGATGGTAACTGACTCCAGAGTCTTAGAGGCATTGTGAGAGTCAACCACAATGGCAAACTGTAAGAGTTCACCTTCCCCCAGGAAACTGTAAGAGTTTTCCTTCCGTAGGGAACTGTAAGAGCTCACCTTCCTCAGGGAACGAGAAGAGTAAGAGCTCTCATACCCATTCATCCCCACTAAAAGATCCACTGACGTATTCGTGAGAAACAAAAACGGAACGGATATCTCTGGATTTGTCTAGAGCGGAATACGGAAGGTGAGTGATCACCGGACTGTCAGCCCCTCACTCTCT